>NW_023270314.1:12514833-12636488 GCF_011800145.1 Mirounga leonina
TTCTTTCTTTCTTTCTTTCTTTCTTTCTTTCTTTCTTTCTTTCTTTCCTACTCATATTGATGAGGGCTGTTAGATTACTTTTTTCTTAGTTATTCAACTAATTTTTTAAAATAGTTATGTCCTTTTTAAGGCATAGTCTCAGTCAAAACTTTACAAACTTTTAAAAAGGGCAGTATGTCTTCTTTGGTGCTTAAATTACGTGATGCTGCGGTATGGTTATGGTCACCATAAACAATGCGGAACTCATTAGGAAGGTAAAAGTGACCAAACTTCTCTATAAACATCCACAGTAATAAAGACCAGTGCAGAAAAATGAAACAAAACAAAGCAAAACAATTAAGCCAGGATGCGTGCAATAGTAGTTGACTTGCCTCTGTGGGGAATGGTGGATCTTTTCTGTGATCTTGTTCGGGTTCCAAGGATGCCTTCTCAGCCTCTTGTGATTGCACCTTGCAGGAGGTGAGACAGTGGAGCAGTGATGATTATGGCAGTCCTTGGGTTGCCAGGTGGAGACGAGCTCTCTACTCTGGGGTATTATGGTCACTGAGACTTAAACGCTGGGCAGTTGGAGGCGGATTTTTATTTCTTTTTTTTTTTTTAATGTTATGTTAATCACCATACATTACATCATTAGTTTTTGATGTAGTGTTCCGTGATTCATTGTTTGCATATAACACCCAGTGCTCCATTCAATACGTGTCCTCCTTAATACCCATCACCAAGCTAACCCATCCCCCCACCTCCCTCCCCTCTAGAACCCTCAGTTTGTTTCTCAGAGTCCATAGTCTCTCATGGTTCGGATTTTTATTTCTTAAGAGCTAGGATGTCTTTTCCTCGTGGTCCATAAAAGTGCTCAGGATCTCAAGTTGCAGACCACAGCACAGTGGCATTTTATGCGGGTGAGTTGATCAGTTAGGTAAAGAATTTACACTCCTTCTCCTTTTGCCTTCTCCTTTTCTTTGGTTAGTTTGTATTTAAGTTATGTCCTTGTTTGAGACTTGGGTTGCATGGCGTTTCATAAACTCTCCTATTCCATTCAAATAAGTGCAATGAGAAGAATTACCAACTGGTACCTCTGTAGAAGAGAGAAAATGCTCTGGGCCAGTTCCCTTGCCTAAACTCGGGGAAAGAAACTTACTTATCTTTGGCTTTTTCTATCTTGACCTATGAGGTCATCTTATTAAGACAGTGAATAGTAGGGTGCCTGGGTGGCTCAATCAGTTACGCCTTCAGCGTAGGTTGTGATCCCGGGGTCCTGGGATCGAGCACCACGTCGTTGGGCTCCCTGCTGAGTGGGGAGTCTTCTTCTCCCTCTACCCTTCCCCCACTGCTCGTGATCTCGCTCTCTCGTTCTCTCCCTCGCTCTCTCTATCTCAAATAAATAAATAAAATCTTAAAAAAAAAAGACAGTAAATAGTATAGTCTCTTAAATTTAAGCTGAATTATCATATAATTTTATATTTCATTCCCCCTAAACCTAAGTTATTATTACCCCCCAGTAAGAGCATTTTCACCGCTGAAAGATTTGAAGAGAAAGAGAATATCCCTTGAAGGACTTGATATAGGGGACATATGCAATGTGAGTCAGTCACTATAGGCTAGAGTGAGTCTAAAGGAACAAGCTAGCTGCTCCCTGGATTTCAGTGTCTGGTGACAGGCATCCTTTTCAGCCTGGTTTTGTTTGTCTTTTTGTTTTTGTTTGTTTTGTTTTTTAAGTGAATTCTGTTTTTCTCCTTTTTTTTTTTTGTTTTAACCCTGGTTCCTCTGTGTAGGTGCTATTCATTGCATTAGCCATCCGATTTAATTTAACGTTATTTCAAATGAAGTTGATGGTGAGGCACTAGAATAAATCCTTGCCTGATACTGTAGCGTCTCTGGACATCTGGAACCCCTAAGCCATGTCTGTTTTCCCATCAGTTCGGTTTCCTCGCCTCAAATAGCTAGAGAACGCATAATGATAGCTGTAAGCGAAGCCAAGCAATGTTCTAGAGGAAACATTTAGAAAATATACAACTATCTAGGGACTCTGGTTTACCTTGATTTGTTTTTGGAGTTGTTGTTGTTGTTGTTGTTTTCCTGAAGAGACCTGTCAGTCAAGACGCTTCTGTCCGTAAAGATATTCTTTCAGGGACGTGGGCCACACAGCGGAGGGGAGCAGCGGGGCGCCTGTCACGCAGGTTTGGCTACTTACCAAGGTGGCTGGCCCCCCCTTGTGGCCACATACGAGCACACATCCCATCAACCTCCCCAAGCGCCGCCTAATTCGGGGCTCTCCTTACTTTCTCCCACCTGAAGCCAAGCGTTGCTAGCTCCAGTTAATTTGTTTCACAAACTGTGGAGTTTATGCCCTGGGGTAAAGCAAACACTTCTGTGAAACTGAAAAAGAAAACCAGAGGATGAGCCTGAGCTTTGGAAAGCCTTCTCAGACATTGTTCTAGGGAAATAGGTGCTTGCCTTGCGTTTACTCTTTTGCCCAGTCATAATTTTGCATTTTTGAAAACAGAAGCTGGTATCTGTTTAATATAAATTTACCGAGCATCTGCTCTCGTCAGTGAATGATTTCTTCTTACGAATATCTTCTTCTCATGAATAAGAAGGGAAGCGAAAGAGACAAAATCGAGCTTTCCTGAAAATGGTGTTGTGAAGACAAACGAAAACCCAATCACCTGAAGCAAAATGGTGAAAAGAAACAAGTCAGTTTTGTAAATTGACTTTTTGCAAGCTGGCTTACAGCAGGGTGGCCTGCTTTTGTATTTTCCCGGTCTGTGCTGAGTGAGAAAGGCCAGTGTGATTTGGTCCCTGCTCTCTGGAGGGGCAGCAATGGCAGGGAGAAGCTTGTATGAAACGACACACCCTATTCAGGAAGCTGCAAGTAGTTGAGTGGGAATGGGAGGTGGCTTGGGGAATGGGAAGAGGAGGCTGGTTGGTTAGACTTTTAGCCAGGAGACGCTGGTAAGGGCCTGGTTGAGTAAGGCATGATAGCACTAGCCATGGATAAGGACTGTATCCTGAAGAGAATGTAAAGCCACTGAAGGGCATGGCATGATCACTTCTGCATGTTTCCGGAAGACCTCGTTGGTGACGGTAGAGGGTTGTAGCTGGGGGGTGAGGCTCGAGGGAGAAGAAACAATGAGAAGAGCATCGCAATAATGTGCCTGGAGCAGAGTGGTGGCACTCTAGTGTCATAGGGAAGGGCGAGGAGAGTCTGAGGAGGAGAGTAGAGTCTGGGGTTCTTACTTGGGGGGCTGAGTAGGGGGGGGGTCGTTTATTAACAGTATAGAAGGAGGAAGCTTGGAGGAAGGTAAACAAGTTGCTTTAGACCTGCTAAAAGTTTCAGAGTCCCATGCATCAGCATAAGCATAAAACTAGTACATACATTTTCCATATATATTTTTGTGTGTGTTTAATATTTATGATGTATTTGTTAACAGTATTGAGATATAGTTGATACACAATTAACTGAACATGTTTAAAGTGTATGATTTGGTAGTTTTGACATACATATACACTTCTGAAGCCATCACCACAATTAAGATAATGAACATATCCATCAGTGCCCAAAGTTTCTTTGTGCCCCTTTGTGATCCCCTCCCTCTCTGCCCCTGTCCCTCTGTCCCCAGGGAACCACTGATCTGCCTTTTGTCACTATAGCTTTGTTTCCATATCCTAGAATTTAATGTAAATGGTGTATGTGTTATACTCTTTTATGTCTGTTTTTTCCACCCAGCATAATTATTTTGATTCATTCATGTTATTGAGTGTATCAATAATTTATTCCTTTTTTATTGCCAAGTAGTATTCCATTATAATGATATACTACAATTTATTTATCTGTTCACCTACTGTTGGTTATCTCTTCCCAGTTTTTGGCTATCACAAATAAAGCTGTTATGAGTACTCAGGTACCAGTTTTTGGACAGATATTCTCATTTCTCTTGGGTAATACCTAGGAATGGAATAGAGGGACTATAGGTCAGGTGTACATTTTGTAAAAGATGGCCAAATTGTTTTCTAAAGCAGTTTGTACCATTTTACATTTTTCACCAGTAGTGTGTGAGAGTTCAGTATCCTTGCTATCACTTGGTATAGTCAATGTTTACCGATGCCAGCCCGTGTAGGTGGAGGGTGGTGGTATCACATTGTGTTTTCAGTTTGCATCTCCTCATTACTGGGGTTGAGCATCTCTTGATTTGCCTGTTTACCAACAATGTATCTTCTTTGGTGAAGTGTCTGTTTGGATATTTTGCCTGTGAAAAAAAAATTAGTTTGGTTATTTTCTTACTGAGTTTTGAGTATGTGTGTCTTAAAATATATTCTGCATGCAAATCTTTGATCAGATACATAATTTGCAAATATTTTCTCCTGGCCTATGACATCTTCTCATTATTTTAAAAGTGTCTTTTAAAGAGAAGACATTTTACATTTATTTTTTTTTATTTTATTTTTTAAGATTTTTTTATTTTATTTATTTGACAGAGAGAGACACAGCGAGAGAGGGAACACAAGCAGGGGGAGGGGAAGAGGGAGAAGCAGGCTTCCTGCGGAGCAGGGAGCCCGATGCGGGGCTTGATCCCAGGACCCTAGGATCATGGCCTGAGCCGAAGGCAGACGCCTAATGATTGAGCCACCCAGGTGCCCCCATTTTACATTTTTAAAAAAAGTTTTATTTTTATTTATTTGAGAGAGAGCAAGAAAGAGAGAGAGAGAGCCAGTGCGGGCTGGGGGGGGGGGCAGAGGGGGAAGGAGAAACAGGGAGCTCAATGTGGAGCTTGATCACAGACTGAGTGGAAGGCAGATGCTTAAATGATAAGCCACCCAGGTGCTCTGACATTTTACATTTTGATGATGTCCAATTTATCAATTTTTTCTTCAGTGAATCATAAAATCATACCTTTTGTGCCATATTTAAGAAATCTATATTTAACACAAGGTCACAAAGAATTTTTACTATGTTTTCATCTAGAATTTTTCTAGTTTTAGGTTTCACATTTAGGTCAATGCCTTTTTGCATCTATTGGGATGATCATGTGATTTTTATTTTTTAAGCAATTGATACAAATTACATTGATGTTCAAAGTTAAACCAACTTTGGATTTCTGGGATGTACTCTATCTGGTAATAATGTGTTATCCCTATCATGTATTGTTAGGTTCAATTTGCTAAAATTTTGTTAACAATTTTTGCATCTACATTTACGAGGGACATTAGTCTGTAGTTTTCTTGACTTGTAATATCGTTGTCTCATTTTTGGAATTAGTATAATGCTGGTCTCATTAAGTAAGTTGGAAAGTATTCTCTCGTCTTGAATTTTCTGGAAGGAGTGCATAGAATTGGTCCAGTGAAGCCGTTTTTGCCTAGAGTTTTCTTTTTTTTTTTTTAAGATTTTATTTATTTATTTGAGTGCATGCACGCGAGAGAGTGAGAAACAGCATGAGAGGGGAGAGGGTCAGAGGGAGAAGCAGGCTCCCCACTGAGCCAGAAGCTTGATGTGGGACTTGATCCAAGGACTCCGGGATCATGACCTGAGCCCAAGGCAGTTACTTAACCAACTGAGCCACCCAGGCGTCCCTAGAGTTTTCTTTGTGGGAAGATTTTAAGCTAAATATTCTATTTTTTTAATAGATGCAAGGCTATTCAGGTTATCGATTTCTTTTTGAGTGAGCTTTGACAGCTTGTGTTTTTCAATGATTATTCATTTCATCAGATCTACCAAATCTTAGCCACCAAGTTATTTACGCTATTTCCTCACTTTTTAATGTTTTGTATAGTATAGGAAGATGTCACTTCTCTCATTCTCAATATTGGTATTTTTTGTCTTCACCCTTTTTTCTGAAATTTTATTGAAATTCATCAATTTTATTGATTTCTCAAAGAAGCAGTTTTTAGTTTAATTGATTTTCTCTATTATTTTCTGTTTCAATTTCCCTGATTTCCATTCTGAACTTTATTATTCCTTTCTTCTGTTACATTTGAGTTTAATCTACTCTTTTCTTTCTGATTTCTTACATTGAAAGCTTGGGTCACTAACTCGAGATCTTTCAGTGTTTTCTTAAGGTGGAAGCTGAAGTTATCAGTTTGAGATTTTTTTTTTTTTTTTAATATTTTCAGTACAGGAATTTAGCGTTATAAATTTCCCTTTTGGTACAACTTTAGCTACATCCCACAATCTTTGATATGTTGTGCTTTATTTTCATTCACTTTGAAATACTTTCTAATTTCCTTTTTGATTTCTTCTTTGATCCATCGGTTATTTGGAAGGGTGTCATTCAGTGTCTGTATATTTGGGGATTGTTCCAGATGCCTTTTTGATTTTGATTTCTAATTTGATTTTATTCTGGTCAGAGAGCATCCTTTATATGACTCAAATCCTCTTGTATTTATTAAGCCATGTTTGTGGCCCAGAATTTGGTTAATTTTGGTAAAAGTTCTTTGTGTATTTGAAAAGAATAGCTGTCTTGCTGTTTGGTGGGGTTTTCTAGAAATATCTACTAGATCAATTGGTGGTTACTGTTTTTCAATTTTTCTATATCTTTGCTGATTTTCTTTCTACTTATTTTATCAATTATTGACATCTCTGACATTAACTGTGGCTTCTTCTGTTTCTCCTTGAAGTTCTATCAGTATTCATGGTAGATGTTCATGTATTTTGAAATTCTGCTATTAGGTGCATAAGTATTTATGATTGCAAAGTTATCTTGATGAATTGACCCTTTTATTTTATAAAAGTACCCTATTGTCCTTAATAATACTCTTTGTTCTGAAACCTACTTTTTCTGATACAAATAGAACCACTTCAGCTTTCTTTTGATTAGTATTAGCATGATATATTTCTCTGTCCTTTTACACTTATTTGTGCCTTTTAGTTGCAGTGGATTTCTTATAGGCAGCACATATTTAGGTTGTGTGTGTATTTATCCACTCTATCTTTTTATTCGTAGGTTTAAGCCATTTAGTTTTAAGTGATTGGGTTTTAATATGGTTGGAGTTAAATCTACCACCCTGCTTGTCTTCTATTTACCCAGCCTGTTCTTTGTTCCATTTTCCTCTTTTTCTGACTTCTTCTTGATTGATTTTTAAAATGATTTCATTTTATCCCTTTTGTTAACTTAATAGTTAGTTATAGCTCTTTGTGTTTTGCCATTTTTGAGACTCTTCATTCTTTTGTGTAGAACCAGGTTTCTATCTGGCATTATTTTCCTTTTCTTTGAAGGATTTCCTTTAACATATCTTGTAGTACAGTTCTATTGGGGATGAATTCTTTAGGTTTTTTCTTTTCTCCTCTTCTTCCTTCTTCTTGTAATTTATCTGTTAAAGATATTGGGTCATTTGCCTTACAAAGTTTCTCATAGTCTGTATTTTGATGATTGAATTTTCATAGATTCATTTAATTTTTTTTTCTTTATTTTCCATACATTGGTAATTATGCATAGATTCTTGATCAAATTCAGGCTTGATATTTCAGCTGAATCGCTTCATATGTAGTGTTGTGTATTTTTCATCAGAGGCACATAGTATATGGCATTTATGTTTATCATGTTAGCAGTCATTAATTATTATCTAGATCTATTTATTCATAAGGCATTGCAAACTGATACTTTACACATTCTATTATACCTTCTTTATTTATAAATGGGGTAATTCCATAAATAGAACTTACCCCTTACCACTTGGCTGCCCTGAGAAATTGATCATACAAAAAAGGCAGCACAAATAGTTAATTCTTTTTCTTTACCAGTTTTCAATATAAGGAATTGCTTTTCTAACATTCTTCCAAGGCCATCAATGAGTAATTACTTTGTCTTAGTGTTATTATTAACTCATGGACTTGTATTATTTTTCATTTTTGAGGAATCTTTCTGATTTCTACAAGCTTCCTGCCTTTTGGGATTCTTTGTAAGTCCACTAAGACTGGCATCTTATTGAGCCACTCCCAAGAGACAGCACCATGATAATTATCATGGTAGACCATTTGGTCTGGAATTCCAGTACCATTGTATTTGAATGTCATCTCCTTGTTTTTGGTAACATTCTAGGCATTTTGCAGTACCTAATAAAATATTACATATTAAAATAGTCTGATTTGGGTGATTAAGATGGTATAATTATTCAAAGGAAATAAGTTATGGGTGATGTAAACATTTTTATTTTTATGATCTTTGCTAGCCATAGTATTTGGATAGTTGACCTATGTATATGTAAAAAAGACATTAAAGATTCTTATAGAATTCAAATACTCTCAGACTTAAAAAGGAACTTAATAGTTGCTTAGTTGAATTTACAAAATAATTTGCCTAATTGCTAGTGATCCAAATTGAAACTGAAAAAAAAATTCCATTTGTTTTTAAGATTTCATGATCTACTTTAATTAACATTTTGAGAGCTTGAGTAGTAATGGTGATTAGATACATTTCTTCATATTTATTGTATGTATTTAATTTCAAAGTCTGGTAAGTCTTGGCAAATAGAGTATTGGTGTCTCGATTTCTTGTAGTGTGTTCAATAAGTAATTTGTATACCCAAGTGCAACTAACTTACCAACTTATGAAGCATTGCCAATTATTTATCCTGGTAATTTCAGGTTTTTTTTTCATTTATTTTACAGAGAGACACAGCGAGAGAGGGAACACAAGCAGGGGGAGTGGGAGAGGGAGAAGCAGGTTTCCTGCTGAGCAGGGAGCCCGATGTGGGGCTCGATCCCAGGACCCTGGGATCATGACCTGAGCCGAAGGCAGATGCTTAACGACTGAGCCACCCAGGTGCCCCAATTTCAGGTTTTTAATTGCAATTGATTGAAGTGATAAAACCAGAATTAGGAAGTGAGACCAACCCTGTGTTACTCTCTCATTAAGTGCAAAGTCCAAAACCTGTCTTCAACAATACCAATAATTTCATCTTGTGGTTGTTGGAAGAATTAAATGAGATAATATACCAAAGTTCATAGCATGTAGTAGTTCCGTAAAATTGTTAGTGTCGTTTCTTATTGCTTTCTTTACACAGAACACTAATTTTCTTCCAATTATATTTTCTCAACAATTTCCAAAGGAGTGGTTCACCTAAACAACAAATTCCTTTTCAGTGCCAATGTTAGTGTTAACTTGCATAATATGTATAATTTACAGTAATTCTTTAAAGATAAAGAGATCATTTTTGAATCATTGAATATATTATTCAATGTAATTGATTTTTGAATAATTAAAAATATTAAATAAATATATTTAAACCAATATATTTGGTAATATGTATTTTCTAATGATAATATAGAATAAATATATTTTCTAATGATATTATAGAATCTCTTTGTTGACGAATTTACTCCTTGGTTAGTGATATATAACTTTTCTATCAAAATTATGGGGCACAGCTCTATCCTTCCAGGTGCTAAATTACATGGACTTATTCTCTTTTTATTGATATATGATTGATGTATAACATCTTATTAGTTTCAGATGAGCAACATAATGATTCGGTATTTGTATCAACTGTGAAATGATCACCACAGTAAGTCCAGTTAAACTCCATGCATGGACTCATTCTGATAAACAGTTACACTGAGAATTTTTAAAAATCTGCAATAAAGTTATACTACCCTAGTATCTGTATTTAAGGTATGGAAACTCTTTCTAGTTTTTTCTATGGCTGGAATGTGGAGAAATGTTGAATGAGGGTCTAGGATTATTGTAGGTAAGCAAGATCATATACACAAATCTATGTCAGATGATTCTATTAGTTATGGAGACTATAGACATAAGACAATGTTTTGTAAACTCTTCTGATATATATTTATTCAGGAATTGGCTACCTGTCATTTGTTTTTTAAAATTAAATGTCAGATTATGAATTTGGCTAATAGTTTAGTCACTTTCCCTCCTTTCATGCAAGCTCTTTGGACACAAATTTAATTATGCTTTCTTACACTAATTAAAAAATTTCATTTCTAGGTTTCCTATAAACCTTTCTGGTCTTAGTAGTGTTGTATTGATGTCTTAAAGCCCATACTTTTGCCAAACTGACATTTAGTTTTTTCAAAATGGGCTACACTGATATACTTTTCTCAACTGTTATTTTAAATGCACATGAGATCGTATTTGTAAGACCTCACGTAAAAAAGTGCAGAAAGTTAATTAATAAGATTTGCTTAAAACTCTACATTTGCTATCATACAACAAAATTAAATTAATTTAATATTTAATTGAATCCCTTATCTATCATTTGCATTCTGGGGGAAAGAATGTTTCAGGAAACCAAGGTCATGGCCAGAGTAGGAACTGTGTTAACTGTTTTTTTTTTTAAATTATTATTTATTTGACAGAAAGAGAATGAGAGAGAGAGCACATGAGAGGGGGAGGGTCAGAGGGAGAAGCAGACTCCCTGCCAAGCAGGGAGCCCGATGCGGGACTCGATCCAGGGACTCCAGAATCATGACCTGAGCTGAAGGCAGTCGCTTAACCAACTGAGCCACCCGGGCACCCCGGAACTGTGTAAACTGTTAACCATTAAGGTCAACTAAAAACAAAACCAAAACCAAAAAAAAAAAAAAGGAAGAAGACAAATTAAAAAACAAAAAGAGATGGTACAATCCATTCTGAAGTCATATGCTGAGGTCAGTATAAAATTTTATGTATGATTTTATACTCTTCCAGAGGTTGTGAAAATGCTGTATATGTTTATGATAGATGTAACATAATAGAACTCTTCAGAGAAAGAATTTGAGGTTGTTCATTTGAGAATACACTCGGAGCAATCAGTTCTCTGCAGGACTATACTGCATGTAGCTGTCTAGTCCTTGACGCACATTTTTCATTTCCTCAGAATGATCAGTGGAGACGGATTTTCCATTTGTGCTTTAGCTGTGATACACAGTACAGATTTGTATGATCATTCATTTTGTTTGTTTGTTTGTTTGTTTTAAAGATTTTATTTATTTATTTGAGAGAGAGAGAATGAGAGAGAGCAAGCACATGAGAGGGGGGAGGGTCAGAGGGAGAAGCAGACTCCCTGCCGAGCAGGGAGCCCGATGCGGGACTCGATCCAGGGACTCCAGGATCATGACCTGAGCTGAAGGCAGTCGCTTAACCAACTGGGCCACCCAGGCGCCCTGGATTTGTATGATTATTCAAAACATGAGGAGATTAGGGGCACAAAATTACAGATTGTATCTGTTCGCCCAATTGTTTTTAACAAACCAAAATGCTCATGAGTGCCCAGGACATTCATTCTGTTATTAAACCATAGGCTTTGTGAACCCTGAAGCCGTAAGCTGGTTCTTGCATTGTATTCATTGAGTCATTCATTCAATGAACATTTATTGAGCATCTAGTACTTGGTGAATACTCTTCCAGATGCTGGAACAATAAAAACTGACTGATAAAGTCTCTGTCCTTTGAGAACTCCTTGAAAATGCTTCCAGCCAGGTTCAGCCAGTCTCAGCTTCTGCTGGGTGCTGTGTAGGAAGCAGGACTCAGGAGAAGCTGCAGCAGGGCTGGAGGCTAAGGGCCACACCGCCCGTCATTGACCCTGGCCATTTTAGCTGAGACCGAAAGGGCGTCCAAATCATCTCTGCTCGCTTTAGGCTGGAGCGCTGAGCTTCCTCTGCTTGTCCCTTCTCCCTGCTCCGGCCACTTTATCTTATTCACCCTTCAAGGTGCAATTAATTGGTTTTTTCTTGGGATCCCACAGTCAGGCTGCCTCTGCTGTCTTAGAGAAATTGTATTTTTTTTTTATTACAATATTTATCACATAGTATTTGCATCACTGTCTGTCTCAGTAGATTGTGAACCATCCCTTGTGCCCCAAGGCCATTTTTATCTTGTAGGCTACTTTTAAAAAATTAAATTAATCAGGATGCCTGGGTGGCTCAGTCGGTTAAGCATCCGAGTCTTGGTTTCGGCTGAGATCATGGTCTCAGGGTCCAGAGATCGAGCCCCACATGGGGCTCCTTGCTCATCGGGAGTCTACTGGAGATTCTCTCTCCTTCTGTCTCCATATGCCCCTCCCCCCACGCTCCTGTTCTCTCTCTCTCTCAAATAAACTTGAGAGTGTTGCCTGGTGTTAGTTATTCCATGACTATCCCACACTTTCTTTGAGTCCTAGTTATTCTAGTCCTACTGACAAATGGCCTGGAGTCTAGATCCTATCTGCTTTGGTCAAGTCTGTCAAATCATGCAGCCATTCCTACAGTAAAATGGCTCACCCTATGTCGTGCATTGCTTTCAGCAAATGAACTATACACTGAAATAGAAAGTAAAGGAAATCATTCCTTTAGAAATTTCTCTTTCCAAGATAAGTCATCTGAATTGTGACTGTAAACCTGGCTGTCCTCCTGGGTCTGTAGACATGTTTACAACAGTGAGGAAAAGGAGAACCTTCTGTGCAGGATCTTTAGTAGGAGGTCATTTACAGTAAATGGAATTCGAGACCCCAGAAAGCATCCTGTAAACCAGCACAGCCCTAGTGGCAACACCAGCAGCTGTAAGTGGTTTTTGCTGTTGCTGTGGTGGTGGTGGTTTTGCCAAACCTCGTCTTCTCCTTTTCTACTCTTCTTGCTCTTCTTAGATGGAGTGAAGTCAGATGCCTTTCTTGTCCTTCCCACCCGGTGTGGGATGAACTGCAGGTCGGAGTTCTCTGGGCAGAGACATAGTCAGCAGGAATGCCTTACTGATATTTAACTTCCGTACTGTCCAGAATTTGGTTGGTTTCTTTGGCTTCCCACTGTTGGTGTTAAACCTTTAAGCCCTAGCGCATGCGTGCTTGATACTATGCCATCTGACTTGCTTCTGGGCTTTGTAGTTGATCCGTTGCATCTAAGAACTTGGATATTGTGCCTTGGAATTAAGCAAGTATTGATTTTCTTGATGTTCTCTTTCATCCAATTGCAAGATTTGGACCAACTACTTTTATATTAGATAATTTCGGGTGAGAAGGAATTAGCATCTAATCAAACTCTCTATTTATAAATTAGTGGGAAGACTCCTCTAAATTCTTTCCATAGCTACTATCTTGGCTGGACTAGACTTGGTTATTTCTAGAATTTCCTTTTGTAGTTCCAGTCTGAAAAACAAATGAAAAAGAAGCACACACGCACACACAACAAACACGGGATTTCTTCTGTTTATTATCATATCATCCATTTTCGAGTTGAAATCTCTGTCTCTGTCTCTCTCTCTGCCAATCAGCTTAGCCCTTTAAAGCCATCTCCAGCATTTCCCTTCTGTAATGCAGAGCAGAGATCTTTAAGCTAATCTTTCTTTGGAACTGGACTTTCAATGTTTTCAACAAGAGACTGGCTTAGTCAGAATATCTTTTCCAAGTTATGCTGGTTGTTGTTGTTGTTTTATTTTTTTTTCCAGTATAATAGAATGGTTTTAAGTACAGACTCTGGAGTCTGAATATTTGGGTTAAGATCTCAGTTCTTCCTCTTACTGTGTGAACATAGGCAGAATATTAACTTCTGTGTTCAGTTTCCTGATCTGTAAAATGAGGATAACAATAGCACCTATCTTATAGGATTGTTGGGAGGACCGAGTGCATGAATATAATCGAAGCCTTCAGATTAGTGCCTGCTACGTAATGCTAGCGTGATACCTGTTGACTGTTCTTATTTTCCCCTAACAATCTCCTCAGTATTTTTGTCTTCGTTTGAAGGGGAATTGGGATAAAGAAGAGAGGTCCTGGACCTGCTGAATTTTGACCTTCTAACGTTGATCTGGTATTTCCTTGATTTTCCTATCCACAACTCCTATTTACTCTTTTTTTTTTTTTTTGTCATCATGTCTTTAGGGTCTGGCACTGAAGCCTGACACACAAAAGGCACTTCACCAACTTTTGCTTAATGAATGAATAGATTCTTTCTGACTGTACTGTCTGACATTGGCTACCACTGTCCCGGATCTGTCGCTGTCTGTTTCGGCCTCCCTCCATCTGGTCTGGATTGGAAGGTCCTCTTCTTAATTCAGGGCTCTTATCACAGGGCAGTCCAATGCCATGCTTGCAAATCCTGCAAACCAGATCTTTACCGGAACGTTCTGTGTCTGCAGCTCTTCTGTGCTTACTCAGGGAAGCCCCCTTGACAAGAAGGATCTCTTCCTTCCTACGCAGTGTCTCACCCGAAAGCAGAGTCCCCATTTGGGCAGTCGTGACACCATCACCACCTTTACACCCCACAACAGCATTTGAGATGTAGCTGTCAAATCATTTCAGTTGTCTCCTCTTGATAAGGAAAGGAGCCTGCATGCTGCCCATTCTCCCTGCTCTCCTCCTCCTTGTGTTTTGGCCTCAAGGGACCTGCTGGTTGACATTGGCCATGTTTTGATTCTTTCCACAAATGTTGTCATTTAGCTGCTTCCATTTTGTGAGTTTTTACTGTTATCTTTGTTGATGTGCCTGGCCCTATTTTATCACTAGGATAGGACCTCCGTGACACCTTCAGCAAGTGACTTAACCACTGGGCCTTGGCTTCCTTTTCTGTAAATTGAGAAGAATTGTCCTATACAATCTCCTTGGTCTTTTCCAGCACAAAGCTTCTATGAGTAAAGACTAAAGAGATAAATTAGACATTTTCACCTTTTTCTTCCATTTTCTCTAATGAACCCTATAGAAATGTGGGGGTGAATAGAGGACAAAGTTAATGTCCTCCCACTTGATTTCTAAGCAATTTCTGTGCTTAGATTGGGACTGGAAATTCACCTCCACAAAGGAGGCTGGCAGTTTCTCCTGGCCTGGCTACTGCCCATCTTCTCAAAATGTCAACCTGCTCCTTCTTCTTTTGAAGAAAGTAATATTTCCTGGTCCTTTCTCCTGGCAATCAATACCTGAATATTGTACTATGCAATGCACATAGCAGACAGGGTGATTTTTCAAAAAGGGAATTTTTTCTTGTCAGTTCCCACATCTTCCATGCTTCCTACATCTCCCTGCTTAGATTGCCCTAGCCATGCTGTCATTCTTTTATTTTCTGGGAAGCACTAAGTCTTTCTACCTCAGGACCTTTGCACACCTTCTCCTCTACCTGAGTTTTTCTCTCCTGTGCATCCTCCCCAACACCCTCTTTCCTTTCTTCACTTCCTCATACAACTGGCTCCTTCTCATTTTTCAGATCTCAATTTAAATGTCATTCTTCGAAAGAGCCTTCTCTGACCATCCCATTGAAAGTAGGTCATTCCTGTAAATTCCTATATAAACTACAGATTTCATTGTAGTTTATAATTTGTAACTTTCTGTTTTTAAATTATTACCTGCTTCTCCCGTGAAACTATAACCTCTGTGATGACAGAAACCAACTATTATTTACCTGCCAGGGCACACCTATGCTCAGGACATTATACCTGCTCAATAAATGTTTACTGAATGGATGGGAAAGTATTATCAGAGCCTCTTCAATAATATAATCTGTGTTTTCTGTTGATTTATTAGATTTCCTGTGCTTCCTCAGCTAGAGAGATGAAAACAATTACCAGGATGAAAAGAACATTTTATGAGGTAAGTATTTCAAGTCATTGTTTTTGAGTACTCTGTTTTTTATTTTTTATTTATTTTATTTTATTTTTTGAGATATTATTTATTTATTTGACAGAGAAAGACACAGAGAGAGAGGGAACACAAGCAGGGGGAGTGGGAGAGGGAGAAGCAGGCCTCCCACCGAGCAGGGAGCCCGATGCGGGGCTCGATCCTAGAACCCTGGGATCATGACCTGAGCCGAAGGCAGACGCTTAACGACTGAGCCACCCAGGTGCCCCGAGTACTCTGTTTTTTAAAATGTGAAAATTTGGGATGCCTGGGTGGCTCAGTTGGTTGGGTGGCTGCCTTTGGCCCAGGTCATGATCCCAGGGTCCTGGGATCGAGTCCCACATCGGGCTCCTTGCTCAGCAGGGAGCCTGCTTCTTCCCCTCTCCCCCTCTGCTTGTGCTCTCTCTGTCAAATAAATAAAATCTTAAAAAATAAATAAATAAATAAATAAATAAAATGTGAAAATTTTCTGCTTTTATATCTCCACTTTATCTGCAGATTGGAAACAAAGGAATCTACAAAGCCATCAGTGAACTGGATATTCTTCTTTCCTGGATTAAACAATTCCTGGAAAGCATTAAGTAATGCAAGGAGCCAAGTGCATGGATTGGATTGCTATTTTGGAATATAAGGAGAACTACTGGAAATACATTTGTAAGAGTCTATTTCTTTAAAAAAGTTTTTGTACAAGTTAGATGATGCAGAATAGACTATGGGAATTTAACATAATAAAGTTTTGGAGATACGTAAATTGTCACTAATATGTACATTTTTCTTTATTTTCAAAGAATGCTTTCATCCTGAACATGTCTTATTATTCTCAGATACATTGTATAAATTTAATTTAAAGCTGTATAATCAGAATTAACTCACATAATATTTGTGGAGGAAAAATGACAGCCTTCTGGGATACAGTATATTGTTATTGCAACTTACATAGATGCTATGTATATGATTATTACCTATTTAAGTGTTTGACGATTATTAATTATGCCCGGTGTGAACTTAGCTCCTAACAGATTTTTTATTTTAATTAAATACACTGTCTTTCTTTCTCCTGGATGTCCTTTCTATGAAAGCATGCTAGAATTTCATGGAGTACAATGGGTGACAAGCAGATGTGATCACATAGGACAGACATGTAAATGAACTGCTTGGAATCATTTACCAGGAAGGCCTTTGAAGATGATAACTCAAGCCACAAAGACCACAAGTTACCAAGCTGAGATGATGTGGAGCTTGATAATGCTCTTTCCAGGTGCTGTGCAGTAAGGAAAGTCAACAGGGGCCAAATAAAAGCCTCAGTGCAGTTCAGATTCCTCCACAGGAAACCTTTCAGTGCTTAAAAGCCTTCCTTGCCCAGCTAGCCCTTCAGTTAAATGACTAATATGGACGGACCTCTGTGTTTGCGTTACGTGGACTTGGCCCCTCCGCTATGGTGTGCAAGGCGTGGGCTCTTGCAGGGAGCAGTGTATGGGACCCACGGCCAGTTCACTTCCGCAAAGCATTCCTTGTGCCTCTGCGGCACACAGATACCACCGTGATGTGGTGTTTTGTGATATGAATAGGCAGGACTTCCTCCAGGCCTGTGTGGATTTGGGCACCTCTTTTTCTTCTTCTTTTTTTTTTTTTAAATTAAATTAAATTAAATTAAAAAAAATTTTTTTTAAAGATTTTATTTATTTATTCATGAGAGACAGAGAGAGAGAGGCAGAGGGAGAAACAGGCTCCCAAGGAGCAGAGAGCCCGATGCGGGACTCGATCCCAGGACCCCGGGATCATGACCTGAGCCGAAGGCAGACGCTTAACCATCTGAGCCACCCAGGCGCCCTAAATTAAAAATTTTTTAATTAAAAAAATTTTTTTAAAGATTTTATTTATTTGAGAGAGTGTGAGAGAGAGATCACAAGCAGGAGGGAGGGGCAGAGGGAGAAGCAGACTCCCCACTGAGCAGGGAGCGGGTACGGGACTTGATCCCAGGACTCTGGGATCATGACCCGAGCTGAAGGCAGACACTTAACCGACCGAGCCACCCAGGCATCCTTGGCACCTCTTCTTTAGTGCTTTCCTGCCATCCAGTTCTTCTTTTCAATAGTATGGTAATGATTCTATTCACTAGGGACTACCCTCTCTTTGGATTATCTCATATTCCAAAATTACTTCTTTGTTCCCTGCCCCTCGTCCTCTCTGCCTTCCCCATCAACACCCTGTGGTCCCATGTTTTATCTCTACTGGGGACTCCCTTATTAGACCAATCCACAGGGAAAGGTGTGGAGAGCCGAGGGGAATGGTGAGGGGGAGACTGGAGGACTGTCTGTCTGCATCTCACGCTGTTGACCTAGGGCTTCCCAGGGCAGCTCCTAGGCCATCAGTTATGGGAAGCCTACTGTTTGTTTGTTTATTTATATTGAAGCATAGTTGACACACAGTGTTACCTTAGTTTCAGGTGATTTGACAAGCCTATATGTTACGCTGTGCTCACCACAAGGGCAGCTCGCATCTGTCACCACACAACACTATTACAATACCATTGACTCTATTCCCTATGCTGTCCTTTCATTCCCATGACTTACTCATTCCATAACTGGAAGCCTCTACCTCCCACTCCCCTTCACCCGTTTTGCCCAACCCCCAACCCCTCCCCTCTGGCAACCATCAGTTTGTTCTCTGTATTTAGGTTATGGTTCTGTTTTGGACACCCTACTTCCTTCTTTTTTTTTTTTTTAAGATTTATTTATTGATTTTAGGGAGAGAGAGCGCATACATGTGTGAGCAGGGGGACGGGCAGAGGGGGAGAGAGAATCTCAAGCACACTCCCTGATGAGCGTGGAGCCCAACGCAGGGCTGGCTCTCACAACACTGAGATCATGACCTGAGCCAAAATCAAGAGTCAGATGCTTAACTGACTGAGCCACCCAAGCACCCCTGGGTACCCTTCTTCCTTGGGGAACATTTGGAAGAGCTGGGATCCTGGGGATCAGGAATATACACCCTGGCTTTGCCATGGACTTGAGAGGAGGCGGTGTACCCATGGCCTCATTGTCCCACTTTTAGGGAGCCTGTGTCTTCAAGAGGAGCCTTCACGGCTCAGTTTGACTGTGCTGTTCTTGCAGAGAGCCCGCGTCTCCAGTCTTGGTTGCAAACCATTCCTAAGCTGCTGCATTACTTAGGGACTTCGCACATGAGAGGGGCTGTGAAATATTCATTGCTGGTCAACAAAATTTAGGTCCTTAGGGATAAAATTTCACTTGTGCCCCCAAATATGTTTGGTGAATGAATTCAGTTTTTTTTGTTTGTTTATGTCCCCAAATCTTTGGTTTGCCCAGAACAGTGAAAAGGCTGCTAAACTCAATCAGAAGCACTCTAGGAATGTGAAGGTCATCAGCCAGTAAGAAACAAATATCCACGTTAGTGCCTTTTCACAGACTTTTTAAATGCCAAGGAAAAAGTGTGGTTTTAGTGTGTTTGAGTAAAGACTGGTATATTGAAAAGGCAGCTAAGAAGGGAGAAGCTGGTGTCCTTATGCACAGTGAGAAAAAGTGTTTGGCGGAGTCACTGGGCTCTGGATGAAGACTTCTCTTGAGTTTACAGGTCTTACTCTGGACTTTGTCAGAACCAGAGATGGTTACATTTTGGGAAATGGCCACATACCCCCAAATACCCACAAGATGCTCTGTGAACCCTAAAGACATTTAGCATTTATAAGTGGAGATTTCTTCTGATAGATCCTTCCTGGATCTTACCTGGTAGACTAAATTTCCTATGAAGATGTGTATACCAGCATATGATTAGAGCTAAAAGAGTTGCATCTGCTCTTAGCACGGGGTAGAACAGAAGGAGCCTGAATACCAGTGAGCAGCATGGAGTGGTGGGTAGAGCCCTCAGTGAGGTTAAGAGACCTGACTAGTCCCAACTTCGTTCAGGCCTCTGCCCACAGCATCAGATGGTCACCCATCACGAAGTATCAACCCCCTCCCAAGCCATCCTCTCACCCCTCATCACTGATCTAAACCACTTCTCTCCCACTGACATGCTTGTATTGACTCAGCTGTCTCCACCATATCAGAATATAGGGTCTGTGGGGCAGGATGTTGTCTATTTTGTTCCCTGGAAGATTTCCAGCACCCAGAACAGACCTCAAATACAGGACACTACCTAAGCATGTGGTAAATGTATGGACCCAGGAGAGAATGGATTGAGGCCTTGGTCACACTGCTGTTAGGATGTGTGGCCAATGTCAGGTCACTTTGCCTCTTGGGCCTCCATTTCTGGATTGGTCTTGATTGAAATTACCACAGGCAATCTGTATTGGTATTTGCAAAATGAGGGACTGAGATTGTCCCTCACTCCAGCTACACTGCACCTCTGGGTCTCCCACACCCTCTTCTCTTCCCGCCATCTGCCTCCCGTATCACCCCCAAACCCCAGCTGGCCTGGTTAATTTCTTCTGATCCTTTAAGATTTCATTCAAACATTATTCAGCTATTAATGGTTTCATACATGCTTTACTTCTTCACAGAAACTATCATAATTATAATTCCTCTGTATATCTGTTTCTCTCACTAGACTCTCTTTCTGATTCACTGCAGTTCTATTCAGACCCTAACACACAGTAAGTGTGCCAATAAATATTTGTTGAATGAATATTCAGTGAATAAAGTATTGATTTAGATAGGCTCCAAGGTTTCTTCTGGCTCTGGCATATCTCCTGCCATAATTTTTACTGGGCGGTGTGAATCTTGAGGAATGTCATTCCTGGTCCATAAGACCAGTGCGTCTTAACCTGGTCCTCTAAGAGTAGCTATACTATTATTTGCATAACAATGGATTTGAATCAACTTATTTTTTTACTTGCCCCCAATAAAAAGGTAACTGTAAATAAATATACTTAGGTTGCTAAACTTAAACAGATACATTTTTTAAATTTTATATATTTATTTGAGAGAGAGAGTGAGCACAAGCAAGGGGAGGGGAGGGTCAGAGGGAGAGGGAGAAGCTGACTCCCCCCTGAGCAGGGAGCCTGAGCGGGGCTCAATCCCAGGACCCCAGGGATCATGACCCAAGGCAGATGCTTAACCTGCTGAGCCACCCAGGTGCTCCTTAAACAGACACATTCTTAACTAAAATACGTTCATTTGCATACCATGTAGAATCATCTTGCAAACCCCAGGCGGAATGTGCTTTACACTTTGGGAAACACTGCATTATAATGAATTTCCACTGCCTCATTCTGGTGCAACTTAGAAATTAGAACTTGATCATTTTAACCTGCCCACAGATACCAGCGTAGAAAAAGTCAAGCCACGACGTTCAGGTTTCAAACTGGTTTCTGAGTTCCTGTCATTGTTTCCAGAAATAGAGGTACGAAAGCACACTCGCCCAGTCAGTCATTCCGCGGCCCTTACGACCAAGGCTCTCGGCAGATGATCCTGGGATAGCAGTGTGGCGCTGGTCCTTCCCTCTGCAGGCTTCTGGGACCGCAGCGTCTGCCCAGGGAGCCAAGGTGGATGCCCTGGGGGATGCAGCTTCCCAGGGAGGAAAGCTGCTGTCCTTCCCCTTAAGGAGGCTTCTGGAGCGCTCAGATGTATACACGGTGGTAGGAACAAAAAGTGAAAGCTCAGTCAGGCTGAACAGAACATCTCAAAAGCAGACGTGGAATGTGCTGTGAATTACTACACATCAGAAGAATTCGTAAGAATGGAGTCCTTCACCAGGACTGTGAGTTAATTTAACTGCAAGGAAAACCAATCGATTCTATGAACGCTGATTGAATGTATACCATCTGCTTGTCACATGGTCATGGCTGAGGCAATAAGGATAAATAAAACTCCGTTTTCTGTCAAGTTAGGACCCAGGAAGGGAGATAGGTAGGAAGACAATCACATGATGAAATAGAAGCAAAATGGAGAAGTATACAAAGTGCAGTGGTGGAGGGCAGGACACGCTGCACTGAGGAGGTGAAGTCTGAGGTGATTTATCCTTTGAGACTCAGCTCAGGTGTCACCTCTTCCAGCAAGCCCTCCTTGCTTGATTCCCTCCTCCAAGTCCCCACTCCCAGGCTGTGCCCCTTGCACAGCATATTTTTAGAATAGCATTTAGCACATCAGATTATAATTTTTTGTTTGCTTGCTTATCTCTTTTTTGAAGGTGCAGACTGAGTCTTATTCAGTGTTGTGTCCTCAGTGATTAACATGGTGCTTGTCATACAACAGTCATTCTGGAAATATTTTTGGAATGAAACATTGGGGAAAAAAAAAAAACAATGACAGTGAGGCTGGAAGAGAGGAAATGGGTTTGGGTGATATTTAGGAGGTAAAATGGATAGAACTTGGAGATCAGTTGGTTGAGGGGGGATCAGTACTGAGGAAGTAGTCTAGGATGACTCTGGGTTTTACATTTTCTACTGATTTGTAGTAAATGAGGACTCAGAGAAAAGCACTGTAAGGAGCTTCTAGCATCGCTTTTTGGCCAAACATAGAAATGCTTTGAAATTTGCACTTCATAGGAGTATAGAATCTCATCATTTGAAAGGACCAGTCAGACTACATTGTCCGATTTTGCATCTTATACCAGAACCTTCTCTATAACACTGTTCTCATCTAGCATGTGCTTGAGCACTTGCACTTAAGAAAGACAAAATACTTCGTGGAAAAGCCCTCTCTATCTCTAAATAATCCTGCCTATTAGAAATGTGTTAAAAAAAAAAAAAAAAGAAATGTGTTTAGATTGGTCTGAAATCCTCTTGAAACTTGTCATCTATTTTCCTAGTTTCTAAATTTGAGGTTTCGAGTACTTCTGTCCCATCTTGCATGGGACAGGTGGATTAGTTAAGAGGTATTTTTGTATAAGATTTTATTTATTTGAGAGAAAGAGAGAGAGAGAGAGAAAGAGAGCGCACAGAGGGAGAGTGGGAGAGGGAGAAACAGACTCTCTGCTGAGCAGAGATCCCGATGTGGGACTCGATCCCAGGACCCTGAGATCATGACCTGAGTCGAAGGCAGACACTTAACTGGCTGAGGCACCCAGGCACCCTGGTTAGGAGATATGTTGGGGAAGAGGAGGCTCTGCCCCTTCCTTTTAAAGGTTCAGCCTGGACGTTACATGCGCCCTGTGTGTGCCCAGACGAGGGCCAGAACTTGCTACGGGAGCCACAGCCAGCTCCAAGGGAGGGGGGAAACGGCGTCAGCGTTTGGGGCAGCCATGCAGCCAGCTAAAAATCAAGGGTTCTGTCCTGTGAGAGAGAGGTGGGAAATGGACATTAGGTGACACCCCCACATACGAAACCCTGGCAAACAGTAATCACTTCCTCTTGTTTCCACTTCAGCTTCATCATCTCTTCCCACACAATCTCTTCTCCAGGCAACATGGCTTCACATTTCCCCACCTGTTTTCCAACGGCATGGTTTTGGGTGCTTTCAATATCTGAGACTAATTATCTTCCAAATGTGTTCCCCACTGTCCTTAATGAATCCCTGTTGGGGTCTTGGGCCATGTTTTCTCACAATCGTTCCCTCGCTCTTCTCTTTTATACTTTATAACAGTTTTTAAAAATTATAAAAATACTGTATACTGTTGTAGAATTGAAATAATATCTAGCAAGGCAGATAAAGAAAATCATCATCTCTCTCTCTCTACCTCCACCTTCCCGATGAGCCAATGATGGTGGTTTGCTAGCCTTTGCCTTATTTTTCTATTTTTGTCAACAACAACAATGAAAAATATATATACACATATCTTTCCTTTTTTTAGAATCACAAATGGTATCACATTGTTTATTGTGCCCTTCAACTCTTTCCACTCAACACATCAGGAGTATATATATATATATATATATATATACACACACACACACATACACACACACATATATACATATGTATATATATACATATACATATAATTTTATATATATATAAAATTTGGAAAAACATTCATTTTAATAGCTATAAAATATTCCATAGACTGAGTACAGGACAATTTATTCAACCATTCCAGTTTGCTATTTTGGTATTTGGTCCATACATAACAGGCTATAATAAGCATTCTTGTATGTATATCCTATGTTTTTATTTTTATAGGAATGCTTTCTATATATAGGAAGCAGGATTGCAGGGTCATAAGATATGCTAAATGTTGCCAAATGATTTCTTATAATTCTTATATTGTTAATTTCCCCCAAATTCTTCCTAGTACTGGCTATTACCAATATTTTTCCATTTTTGCCAGCCTGATGGTTGAAAACAGCATCACATTGTTATAGCTTGCATTTCCCTGACAACTTGTCAGATGGATCATCTTTTCATATGTATACCCCATTTACATTTTCTTTTTCTGAGATACATAGCCCAAAATGTCCTATGGGCCGTTTATTTAATAATAAGTTTGAAATCTTATCCATGTCTAACTACAAACGGTACATTGTAATTGATTTTTAAATTTCAAATAATTTAATAGAGAGAAGCAAGCCCTGGATAATACATTGTGCTTTCTCTTTACCCGTCCAAAGCCCACTTTGCTCAGCAAGAGATTGGGGCTTCTCCCCGTGGCCCCGGTGAGATTGGGGGGGTGCTGCACCCCAGCTGCCAGCTGTTCTGGGTGTTCCAGGGAGAGGGAGAAGTCCTGCTCTAAACTCAGGTGTTTGCATTTGCTGTGGGAAGTCCAGATGGGGACTGAGAATCCCCCAAGGGGAAGGAGACCCCACTTGCCTATTCAGCTCCTATCCAAAGCTTCCTCCAACTCCTTCTGCTCCCCACCCTTCAAAACTAGACAACCCATATCCCAGGTGATTTAGGATGAATTATGCTTGTTCCATGTTTTCAAGAATGAACTCTGATCTATGCACTTCCAGCAGCCTTTGAGGACCAGCAGTGGTACTTTGATGTCCTCTGGAACCCCACTTCTCCCCTTGCATTAAATGTCTTCATGCACCACTGGTTGGAAAAAATTCTTCACAAATAAAGGTAGCTGGCACAGAAAAAAGTATCTAAGAGGGCGCCTGGGTGGCTCAGTCATTAAACGTCTGCCTTCGACTCTGGTCATGATTCCAGGGTCCTGGGATCGAGCCCCGCATCAGGCTCCTTGCTCAGCAGGGAGCCTGCTTCTCCCTCTCCCTCTGCTTGTGCTCTCTCTCTCTGTCAAATAAATAAATAAAATCTTTAAAAAAAAAGAGTCTAAGAGAAGTGGCCATCCTCTTTAAAATCGCACACCTCCTACTATGGCACCCCACATTCCTTTTTCCCCCTCTCCATAGCATGTATCACCTTTAATATACTCTACAAATGACTCCCGTATTATTTCTATCTAGTGTTGCCTGCTTCCCTCTACTAGAATTTAAGTTTCATGACAAGAGGGATTTTTGTCTGATTCTTTTACTTTTGTGTCCCCACGTACCTAACCAGTGCCTTATCCAAGTAGGTGCTCAATAAACTGCTGTTGAATGAATCAATGAGTGAGAGAATGGTGTATTCAGAGATAAGGGCGAAGAGCCAAAGGAGCCCTGTTGCCAAGAATGCTGGAAATCCTAACCATGGCTGGTTCCTAACCTTACCCTCCATGACAAGATAGGAACTTCAGCAAGAGAGTGGGCGAATGGCTTCCCAACCATGTGGTTGCATTTCTTTTAAATAGAACTGTTTCCAAAGCAGTTAATCTGAAATGAGGCTCTGGTGATTTTCTATTTTCCATTTACCCATGCCATTTATGATCGAGTCCTGCCCCGTTCAGATCAACTTAGAGTATCTTAGACTGAGAAGGCAGATTTGGGGCTAAGATATGGACCACCACGAGTGCCAGCAGCCTTTGCATGGTAAGATAATCTGACTCTTCGGCACTGGTGAGAAGGCATTCTCTTCGTAGAAATCAGGTGCCCCCCCTAGCCACGGTGATTTTGAAATTCTGGTGAGAATGTCATGCGAAGTACAAGCTATAGTGGGTGGTGGAGTCCCAGCTTTTCATCCATATATTAGGGCTCCCTAGTCACAGTGACTGATAGAGAATTCTGGAATAAGCCCATGATCCAAGAAGGTCCAGTCAGAGTGAACTCCAGGATTCTCTCCCTGCACATGGCGGGGGGGGGGGGGTGGGGGGGTGGGGGTGGCGGTTGTGTACAGGGAGGGGGAGAATCTCTCTCTTCTCTATGAGCCTTAAGCTTGAAGGGATATAGGCTGAACTGCTGCAGCCAAGTTGCCACCATGAGGACAAAGCCTGGCTGAGAATCAAGCTAACACTTTAATCGCCTAGATTCTGGAAATCCACACTCCCCTGGGGTTCTTTCTACCTCACTTGGATACTGCTTCTCAGGCCTTCAAGTGAGTTGCTATCTGAAAATGACAACTTGGAGGACCCCAGGGCTTGGCTTTGGGCCTCTGCTAATCCTTGTGAGAAATCGCTATGAGATATAGCCAATTCCACCCCAAGGCTTGAAATACTTGTCTGTGTGCTGATGACTCCATTGATGTCTCCAGGCTGACCTATCCCCTGAATTCCATACTCACACATGCAGCTGTATACTTGACATTTCCATGTAAGACATCTCACCAGAATGTCAAAAGCAAAAATTTTGTTTCCTCTTCTAAAATCAGTTCATCCTTTAGTCTTTGGCACCTTGGAAATACCAGATAAAATGACATCATGGTTAGGCACACAGACTCTGCAACCAATAGAGCCTGCATTCAAATATTGGCTGGAATTTAAAGGCTGAGTGAGCTTCATCTCTATCCCTCCCTTTCGTCATCTGTACAGTAGGGATGATGGAAATAGTATCTATTTTTAGTGTTGTTTGTGGAGGATTAAGTGAGGTAATATATGTAATGTAGTTAGAGCCCATTAGGTGCTCAACAAGCATTTGTCAAATAGGTGACTGAGTTTACCAATCCAACACACCCCATCCCCTGACATGTATGCCTCCCTTGAGGTCGGTCCATTTTTCAAAAAAGTCCCCCATATAAGACAAGCTTTTTCTGCTTTTAAGATCTTGTATATGCTGCTTTGTCTACCTGCTATGCCCTCTTGACCCTTCCATTTCTAGCCAAATTCTATATTTTCTTCATGATCCTCCCTGATCTACAAAGTCTTCTGCGACTACCCTAGCCCACAGTGACTATTCTTTACCAGTTAATTTCCTGATGTTATCAACAATTGGCCATAAATATATGTTGAGCTTTCATATGTACCTGATTTTATTGATATTATTTCCAATTCTGCCAATTTATTCTAATATCACTTTCCAAGGGTTTACATAAATATTACTACATTGCATTTTTTTATTCCAACGAAGATTGACTTGTTTTATTTGTTATATATCAATCTCTGTTTTACAAGTTAAACAGGTGAAAATACCATTCTAGTTGGGGGGGATACAAACAATAAAGAAATAAAGAAGTAAATATAGAGGTAACTTATAAAATGGGAGAAAATATTTGCAAAGAACATATATGTTAAGGGGTTAATATCCAAAATATATGAAGAATTCACACAACTCAGTAGCAAAAAACCAAATAATCCACTTTAAGAACTGGCAATAAGTTGAATAGATATTTTTCTGAAGAAGACATACACATGGCCAATAAGTACATGAAAAGGTGCTCAACATCAGCAATCATCAGGAAAATGCAAATCCAAACCACAATCAGATATCACCTCACACCTGTGAGGATGGCTATTATCAAAAAGCCAAAAAATCACAAGTGCTGGGGAGGATGTAGAGAAATTGGAAGCTTTGTATCCTGTTGGTGGGAATGCAACATGCAAAATGTTCAGCTGCTATGGAAAATAGTATGAAAGCTCCTCAGAAAATTATAAATCTGACTACCATATGATGCAGGATTTCCCATTTCTGGGTATATATCCAAAAGAACTTAAATCAGGATCTCAAAGAGATAGCACTCCTATGTTCATTGCTGCATTGTTCACAATAGCCAAGATATGGAAACAATCTAAATGTCCATCAACAGATGAATGGATAAGGAAAATGTGGTATATCCATACAATGGAACATTATTCAGCCATGAGATAGAAGAAAACCCTGCCATATGCAACAACACGGATGAATTCGGAGGACATTATGCTAAGTGAAATAAGCCAGTCACAGAAGGACAAATGCTGTATGATTCCACTTACATGAGATATCTAAAATAGTAGCAGGAAGTTGAATGGTGGTTGCCAGGGGCTGAAGGAAGGGGGAAAATGGGAAGTTGCTGTCCTGAGTGTATAGTTTCAGTTATACAAGATGAATAAATTCTAGAGATCTGCTGTATTGTACACTTCAACTCTATTGAGGGTAAATCTCACGTTAAATATTCTTGCTACAAAAAAAAAAAGTAAAAATAGGGTATATCAGATGATGAAAAGCGTTAAGAAAAATCAAGGTGGGAAGGAGATCCGGGATGGAGGTTGTCAGGAAAAGGCTCTCTGATGGAACTATCATTTTTGCACAGATTTGAAGGATCCTCCCAATGACTGAGAAGTAGATGGCAAAGGTATTACTGATTTTGTGGTTTTGTGGATATAGAAACGGAGGCTTGAATATTTTCAATAAGATCATATATTATTATGAAATAGACTAAAACCATAACCTACAAGACTTTATACTTCTCTGAGCTGCCTTTTGTACATTAGTTTCTCTCAGGTGAGTATGTCAGTTATCTGATAAATTGTAATAAACAGCCGAAGCAGTTTCTTGAAAACTGTATTGTCTTGATTGACCAAACTGTTTTTCTATGTATGTAGTGAATGTGTTTTCTGAATCAAAAATTGGGAAACAAACTCTGAAAAGTTCTAAAATGCTTAGAGGGACAATGGGACCAAGTAACTGAAATTGGTGCCAAATCAAGAATATGTGGCCACCATAATAGTACAGATCCTTTGGACCTAACAGCATTAAACACAAACAAAGGCATTCCTCGCTACCAAGAAAAGAGCGAATGTGACAGACGCCAGTATTTCTCACTCTGTTCCATGGAATATTAGCATTTCCTCAACATGTTAATGTATACTTTTTTTAACTTGCAAAAGTGTTTTCTTATTTAGCAAGTTTGGGAAAATGATGCAAACTATATTTTCTATCTGGGAATTAGATCTTACAATGGAATATTAAAGGCTTGGAGGGGTTCTACATTAAAACAACTCTTTAACATTGTTTCACCTGTTTCCAGAAGTTGTTTGATCCAAGAATATGTTAGCTTTATCACTCAGTAACAGTCTGTTTCTTTGTTTCATAGAAAATAATTTGAGAAACACTGATCCACACAAATGATAATCTTGAGATGAAGCAGAGCTAGAAAAAATTTAGTACTTCTGATCTAACTCTAGATGTCACTCAAGGAAAACAAGATAAGGGTTAAAACTGATTTGCTTCGTTTCTTAAATAAGAGAAGTGAGTTTGTTTTTCCAGTTATATTACTTTAGGAAAAGAGTGTGCAGTTCACACTTCAAACTATCTTTCTGGATCTCTTTCCTCAGCATATGATTATGTAGAAAGCTCTCTTCTTACAAAAAGAAACCTTGTCCCACACTCACAGTCTTCCTCAAGCCACAGCCCTATCATCTTTTTCCACTTATAGCCAACTTTCCTGCAGGAGCAGTCTATGGTTGTCCTCTGCTTCTTCAATAGCCATTCACTACACACACTTCTACAAACATCCATCCATCCATCCAACCAACAAATAGTTATTTGTGCCAGACACAGTTCTAGGCACAAGCAACAAAACAAAGTCTCTACCATCATGGGGCTTATATTCTTTTATGGAAATAGACAACAAGTAAACACAAGTATATAACAAGTTGAATGATGAGACCTACAGAGTAAAAATAAAGCAAGGAAGTGGGGAAGGATGAAGATAAATGTTGGTCAATGTCTTTGCCATAGTGAATGGTCCAATCAACACACGACCAGTGGAATTAACCTGGCTATGGAGGTTCATTCAGAGAGAGTCCAATCATTCTGAAGCTCTTAAATTTTGATCAATAACCGAACGGAGGAATATCATCCCTTCCTGATGTGAATGATCGAGATTGTAATACCAGTTACTGCTGTAGGCATCTCGTTACCAAGAAGAAATTTAGCCTAAGAATGAAGCCAATATAAGGAGGCCAAAGTTTAGAGAATCACAAAGAAATGGAGTTGGCTTCTAAATTAAATGATGCCCCAAACCTGCCTTATGTTTTAGTCAAGTGTTATAATTAATCCCCTCCATTGTTTTAGGCCAATTTGAATAGAATAGTTTGTTACTTGCAATCCAAATCTTCCTAACTCTATGGTTTAGATTTCAACTCTCACAGACATGGGATCTGTGGGCCTGAATACAATTTTTGGGATTCTAAGTTATTCTTAGAGATTCCTTTGTTGTCCTATTTCCATATTACTGCCCTCTCTTTTGACAGTGATGATGTCTCATCAATGTCCAGGTGCTGGAACCAGTTTCTAAGGCCTACTGGCTGCTTACAACTATTCCTCGTTTAGGTGCTGATGCCCAGGCAGCCATGGATCCGGGGCTACCTATGTCCTAGGAGACAACTTTTGAAGCCTGAATGGCCCCACAGCTAGCCCTTACCATCCATTCAACCTCATTTTCCAACACTCTTTCCCTGAAATGTTCTTGCTTTTAGTCTCTTAGATTCTCAATTCCCTCTTGTCAGGAACATTTGCAAGGGTCAGAGTTGAAACACAAAACTTGGGCATCAGCTCATCAGAATGGATGGTGACTTGAAAATGGCTGGCACACCTCTATTATTGTGTGAAAGCATTAACCCCGGGAGCCTGTGCATTCTGTTTTCTCTCTGTGGAACACATTTCTTTCTCTTTCAAATTTCTATTTTTTAATTTTAATTACTTAATTAATTTTTGGTAAAAACCCTTCCATGGTGCATCCTAGAGGCCTGGCACTATTTTAAACACTTTATAAATATCAACCTATATAATCTACATAATAATACCATTACTGTACCCATTTTATAGATGAAGAAACTGACACACAAGAGAGTGTAAGTGAAGTACACAAGGTCACAGAGTGGCTAGCCAGCAGTGGTTACTGGCATCTTGGCATTCTAACTTCAGGTCCATCTCTTCACGCCTCCTCTAAGCTTTTGCAACCTCTCACTTTGATCAGAAAAGAGTAGACAGAATATTAAGTTTCTAGACAAGGCCTTTGTCCTTTAAGAAGCTATGTGACTAGAAAGGCCAAAACAGAAATATAATGAATGAAAAGGGAAATTCATGTAACTTCACAAATAACTAATTTTTATTTGTTCTCAGGAAAGTCAATTGTCATATGGTTTCATTTATTTGTGGAACATAAGGAATAGTATGGAGGACATTAGGAGAAGGAAGGGAAAAATGAAGGGGGGGAAATCGGAGGGGGAAATGAACCATAAGAGACTATGGACTCTGAGAAATAAACTGAGGGTTCTAGAGGGGAGGGGCGTGGGGGGATGGGTTAGCCTGGTGATGGGTATTAAGGAGGGCATGTACTGCATGGAGCACTGGGTGTTATACAAAAACAATCATGGAACACTACATCAAAAACTAATGATGTAATGTATGGTGACTAATATAACATAATAAAATAAAATAAGATTTTTATAAAAGGACTCCTAATTCAAAATTTCTTACACTTAATCTTGTATTTTATTAATATCTTAGCTGGACAGAATGTGACCCATGGATTATACCTCTGTGTCCTCAAATACAAGACCTAAGAAATATAGATATTCCAAAAGAAGAACTTCTCTGCCTTTCTGGGAATGGTAGCAATACACAAAGGCATACCTGCAGATAACTTTCCAAATTTATACAAAGGGCCTAAATATGTAAATAAGTATGTTCCAGTCAAAATGGAGGTAATTAACTGATCTGAGGTTGATGACCAATTTTGTAAATACAAAGACAGGCAACATCATAAAGAATGATCAGTGGGGCTTATTAAATCAGATTTTAAAAATTGTACTAAAAAAACTCCTTTTAGCAAATTTAAAAGATAAAAACCATATTGGAAAAAGATTCTTTTAGAAATCATGGCAAAGATTTAATATCTTTAATATATAAAAATGTCTTGTCAACAAATAGGTATAAACAGTGGTGCAGATAAATGACAGAAGCCTACAAGGATTTCTTTTTTTCTAAAAATAGCAGGTAAGGATGTGTATCAGTTTTTTTATGGTCACAAAATCCTGTGTAACAAACATCCACCAACTCTCACCATTATACATAAACACTCATTTGGATCTTAAGTCTATAAGCCATCTGGGGTCCATTGACCAAGGTTTGACTTAGCTAATTGGCATTCCTGACAATGGCTTGGCTCTGCTTTCAGTATCTCTCTCTTTGTCTGAGGATCTAAGAGGGTGAATGTAAAAATGTGAGGTCTCTTAAGGTCTAAGCTGTTAGGGTTCAGGCTCAGAACTGCCAAGCTGGCATGTCCTCTTTATGTGATTGACCACTGCAAGTCAAATCCAAAGACAAGTGGCAGGATGATATTTCTGCCCCTTTAGTGGGAAGAATGGTAAAGTTCCATGACAAAGGGTGTTGATGACAGGATGAAGAATTGGGGCCAATAACCTTATCTATGATAAGAAGTAACAGTTTGGAAGCTGCATCTAAGAAGTAATCTGTGAAGTAAGAGTAGGTATCAATGACATGCCTCCATTTGCAAGGGCTGCAAGAGCAGTGTGCTGGAAGAGAGTGCTGGACAATGTGGATGGCGTGGATGGCTTGCATTCTGAGTAGTAGTCAAATCTGACATGGATACAAAGTATCAACTCCCTAAGGGGTTCTTAAGAGAACTTTAATGCAACATTGCTTTGAAGTTATTGGAATATCAGTGAGAACTTGTTCTGAGGCCACCAAAGTAAATTCTTAATCAGGTGAATCAGGGATAGGATAGGTTAGTTTTCCAGACCCTTCCATCATGTGAAATTAAGAGTAACTCCCAAAGGAAAAAGGACACAAGTATTTCTTGACAGTTTTATAACCTGCATTATTTATACTTGGGTAATTGGGGAATTTTCATTGACTGAACCCTGGTTCATTGCACCATGGGCTGCTGGCATGGCCAAAACCTTCCTCAATTATGCAAAAAACAATGACAAGTTCACTGATGAAGAAGACAGAGGGAATAATTTCACTGAACTTTGATTTCTGAAGTTCCATGTGAGGATTGTCTTGTGATAATGCTGTACAACAATGCCCAAATCTCAGTGTCTTAAAACAGTGTCTTGTTCATAGGCCTGGGTCAGCTACAGGCTGCTGGTCTAATTTCAAATATACTCCACACATTTCATTCTGCAACCAACAGGCATGTCCTTCTCATGGTTAGTGACAGAAGCGCAAGAGAACAAACCAAATCATGCAAGCATATTTTAAGCTTCTGTTTGCATTATGTCTGTTAAGGTTCTATTGGCCAAATCCAGTTATATGGCCAGTCCCAACATCAATAGCGCAGAAAAATAAATTCCACCTAATCTGGTAATCATGATATAGGAAAGAGGCATAGATGAATAATTCTAACATAATGACAAAGTGAAGAATTGAAGTAATAATCTAATCTACTTTAAGGGCTTTACTGAGCTGTTAGAGTTTATATCCACTCACTCTCATTTTATCTGATGAGACTAGCCCATGATGTGTAATCCTTTGGTGACTTGGGTGATAGTTCTTACTTTGATTTTTTGTTCCAGCACCATCTGTGAACATTGCTACGGTTGTCCTGTCTGCCACAAATGTGCTAGAGTTGTCCAGCCATTTGTGACCTTGGGAAAGGCATTCTTAGAGCAGGAAGCCAGAGAATTGTTGTCTTATCAAGACTGTGACTCTGTCATCACCCTCAAGTCAGGGATTCAGGTCCCAGATAAGAAGATATTCTCAATTTTAGAACAGAGACCAATTTTGGGGGAATGACTCAATAAGAAGTTGTGGTTCACCTTTCCTTAAATTTTACCCAGTATTATTTGTAAGGATAAAAATAATAGGAACTGTTGCCATGGTAATGTGTTGATACTTTCTCTTATAGCTTCCTATCCTGATACAGCAATTGACTAGAGGAGTGCAGGTGTCTGTGAATCTTAATCTCTTAGAGACCTGCAATTTCACTCACCTGTAAGAGGAGTAGAGCTCTGGGGAGGGAGAAGTAATGTGAGATCAGCTGTGCTCTGCCTTCTGTAGCATCTTTTGAAGTGGTAAAGTGGTGGATTATTATTTATGTATTTAGATACCATCTACTGCTCAGATCTGGTCACATGATGACCCAGTATTCTGGCAATACTGGATTTCTCTAGACAACAATCATCTTTGAGCCAACTAAGAGGAATATCTTTGAATGCTCTGAGGTTGTGTTACTGCATCATTTCCATCCAGGGAATTGGGTCATAATTCTACTTCTGACTGTCTAGATTTTTAGTTTGAAGAGGTACTCAATTGATCAGCTAACTCAAGGTCTCTGATATTGGTTCATTCCCCCCAAATTTCACTATGTTTATGCAACATATATTTACTGAGTGCTTATTATGTGCTAGGTATTATTCTAATACTGGGGAACAGCCGTGAAAAGAGACAATACCGCTTCCTCTGGCACTTACAGTCTACTGGGGAAGCTGAAAACAAACAACAACAATAAAACAGTTAATTTCAGAATGTGATAAGTGCTATGAAGGGAATTATCAGGGTAATATGACAAACATAACTGGCTGGGGTGGGTGGGTATGCAGAGGGTTATTTTAGAAAGGGTGCTCTGGGCAGATTTCTTAGAATGAAACAACATTGATATTTAAGTTGAGACTTGGAAGATGAAAGTTGAGACAGCATGCGAGTTGCTGGGCAGAGACACTCCAGGCAGAGGAAACAGCAAGTGCAAGGACTTTGAAGAGGGAAAGACTGTGGAGTGTTCAAGAAGCAGAAAAGGGGTGAGGGCAAACTGGAGCATAATAAGCAGCAAGAATGGGGCAAATGGGGTTGGAGGAGCATGCAGGAATTAGATCATGTTGGACTGGGAGGATAGGCTGAGGAGTTTAAATTTCATTTGGAGAGTAAAAGGACATCTCCGAATGGTTTTATTTCTATGAATATTTTCACCTCTTTATTATAAAATCTTGAAACTTACAAAAAAGTAGAGAGACTACTATAAAAAATATAAAAACTGGGACGCCTGGGTGGCTCAGTCGGTTAAGCGTCTGCCTTCAGCTCAGGTCATGATCCCAGGGTCCTGGGATCGAGCCCCACATCGGGCTCCTGCTCCGCAGGGAGCCTGCTTCTCCCTCTGCCTCTGTCTCTCTGTCTCTCATGAATAAATAAATAAAATCTTTAAAAAAAATAAAAACTGACAGACTTTAATATAGTTAGCATTCAGCTTTAAAAAGTCTCAACATCTGGCCATCCTGGTTCACCTATATTTCCCACTCTCCACCCCAGATTATTTTAAAGAAAATTCCAGATACCATAGTTTAATCCATAAATATTCTAGTCTGCCTAAGAAATAAGGACTCTGAAAAACAAACTAACCACGACTGGAATATCACTATCCCATAAAAAATTGACATCAATTTAGTAATATCATCAAAATTAAAAATCTCACCAATGTCTTTTTTATAGTTGGTTTGTTTGAATCAGAATCCAAAAGAAGTGGATAGATATATTTCCTAGATCTGTAATGGTACCCACATGTTTCTCGTTCTCTCTCTTAACATTTATTTGTTGAAGAAACCAGCTCATTTGTCCTATAGAATTTTCCACTTTCGCATTTTGCCGCTGGTATCCCCATGGTGACGTTTAACTAACTGCCGATCTTCCCCTAGAATTTCCTGTAAACTGGTCATTAGATGTGGGGGCATAATCAGATTCAGTTTCAAGTTTTTGGCAAGAATACTTGATGGTGGTGCTGTCAGCTGCCTATTGCATCACTCAGAAAGCACGGATGCCTGATTGTTTCTCTTTCTCGATGTTAAGTTAAATCAGTGGTTTCAGGTGTTGTCATCCAGATAAAATCATTATATCAGAGGAGTGGAACACCATGATTTATGCTATAGAGATCACTCTGGCTATTAGGAGGCAAAAGGATTGTGGACAGGGATGGCAATACAAATATTTAGCTAAGAGTCTGGCATGGGTTTTGACCAGCCACAGTGGCCTGCAGACATTCCCTCAGCCCTCCTTGTAGGAGTGGAAGTTTGGGAAGCAATCAGAAAGCACTTGCAGTGGTGCAACATGGGCCAGAGAAGAGGTAGTGGAGATGGAGAGAAGGCTGGTTTCAGGGAGCTCTGGAATGATCTAAGGGTGCTGGATGTGTAGGTGTAACCATGTACTTATGGGACTCCTGATTTGAACCCCACGCAACTTATTGTTACTGAGTTTTTTTTTTTTTTTTAAAGATTTTATTTATTTATTTGACAGAGAGAGACACAGTGACAGAGGGAACACAAGCAGGGGGAGTGGGAGAGGGAGAAGCAGGCTTTCCGCAGAGGAGAGAGCCCGATATGGGACTCGATCCCAGGACCCTGGGACCATGACCTGAGCCGAAGGCAGTTGCTTAACAACTGAGCCACCCAGGCGCCCTGTTACTGAGTTTTCTATCACTGCCCCAGAGCAAAGCCTGGTTCTAGAAACAAAAATCGTCATCCTCATAGTCTTTTTTTGTTTTTTAAAGATTTTATTTATTGTCAGAGAGCAAGCACACAAGAGAGAGGACAAGCAGGGGGAGTGGCAGGCAGAGGGAGAAGCAGGCTGCCCTCTGAGCAAGGAGCCCAGTGTGGGCCTCGATCCCAGGACCCCAGGATCATGACTCCAGCTGAAGACAGACGCTTAACTGACTGAGCCACCCAGGCATCCCTGTCCTCATAGTCTTTTTGAGATAGATACCAACTAAATAGAAAAACAGAAGAATCAGTGTACCATTGATGGAGAGAAAAAAATTGATTGGGTTTCTTTTCAAAGCAAAAGAAAAACACTTAAGAAAGCAACACATTAATATGATTGGTCTGTTTTGAGGAGATTAGGAGAAAATGTCATAAGTATATAAATACTCACTTTTATGTTTGCTAATTTGTATTATTAAAGCAAGTGAATATCATTAATGTAAAATTCACTGATGACAAGTCTCAGCTCGCTGCTTCCTGCTTAGCTCATCTCCTAATGAACAAATGGTGTGTGTCACCATAGTGGCTTTAACCACAAGTAAAGAATTAAGTTCTATTTCCTAGACAAAAGTCTAAGAGCCAATGTTATTCACTTTTTTTCTGTTCATGTGTAACATCTTGGGAATGGCCAATGACACTTTCCTACTGAGAAAGAAAATTTTCACGGTAGTGGTAACCACAGGTTCGGATGATTCCTCACACTATTACATTGGTATCGTCTTTTGTTCTATGCTCCACACAAGGGAAAAAAGTGCTGAAAGCAAAACCACAACCTCAGCTGTCGGTGGAAATGATAGTTAATGGCACCTCACTGCTGCATCAGAGGGCCAGTTCTTGGTAGAGAAGTTTCTCTTGAATGAGGTTTCCAAATTAATGGATAAGAGTGAGCTATGGCAAAAGTGAAGTGATCCATTTGCTTATTACACTTTAAATATAGATTGATTTTGGGGGGTATGATAAATCTGGTTATAAATAAGCATATACACATAAATTATAGAAATATATATGTAAATTATAAATAACTCAAAAAAGCCCTAGGTATGGAATCAATTGTGCTTTCCAAAAATTATTTCAAAAGCTTCCTTTTTTTTTGGTGGGACATTCCATCTTTATACGTTTATATATAGTCCCAAGATTTTTCCGGGAACCCAGCAAGTTTTCCATCAGCACAGAGAAGCACACTTGTGTTCCTGGCAGGTGGCTCTCGGGGTGGGCACACAGCCAGCGCTGGACCTGGTGTGACCTGGCCAAGAACACATACCTGAGTCACACCTGGGGTGTGAACAAGTTATGGTGGAAACAATTTGGGGCCTCCAAGTATCAATCTGGAAATCTAAAAGCCTGTATTGGAGAGTTAAGATCATCAAAGTAGCCAAATCAAATCCTAAGAAACAATGACATTTAGATAAGAGCCTTCAAGAGGGATGCCTGGGTGGCTCAGTTGGTTAAGCATCTGCCTTCGGCTCAGGTCATGATCCCAGGGTGCTGGGATCAAGTCCCGCATTGGGTTCCCTGCTCAGTGGGGAGCCTGCTTCTCCCTCTCCCTCTGCCTGCCACTCTGCCCACTTGTGAACTCTCTGTCAAATAGATAAATAAAATCTTTAGAAAAAAAGAAAATCTAGATTTATGAAATAGTTTGTCAAATTTCACAGACATCACTGAAACAAAATATGTTTAAGAATAATACAGGTTTTCTGTAACTATAATTTCTAAAAATCTTAGGATATGTTTTTTTTTCTGAAACATTGCTTAAACAAAACTTTTAGGCATATAATCCACTTGGATTTTTAATTTATCAATGATTTTTCAAAGAATGTTCTCTGAGAATGTTGTAATGGTAAATACTAAAGTTTATTATTTTAAATTTGTCATGTAACAGAACATTTTACTTCAGGGCCCATAATTAGTGACTATAGTACCAAATGTATAAGAAAAATCAATTACTGTGATTCTATAATGAGAATTTATTGGTGGCACCATTGAAGCAGCTACCAATAATAATGCTGTGAACAGAAATTTCAAGTGGATTATGAGAAACTTTTTTTTTTTAAGTAGGTACCACACCCAGCATGGAACCCAACATGGGGCTTGAACTCATGAACCTGAGATCAAGACCTGAGCTGAGATCAAGAATTGGACGAACCAGATGCCCCTATTGCAAACATTTTTAAATAAGTTTTGCCTATTTCTAATTAGAGTATTTCCCAAAAATAAATCAATATGCTGTCATTTTGGGGGGGGATAATTATTTTTGAGGTGAGCTTTCCAAGTTATATTACATAGGTCCCTACTTATAGTTGGCTTGCTCTACTTCTCTGAACTCCCGATTTCCTCCTCACTGAAATGAAAACATTCATTCAGACACTCCTAAGTTCCCTCAGAGCTCCAATATCTCTTACTGGCTCCAGGCACGTTGTCCTTCTTTCCTGTATGTCTGTCTGGCTTTAGGTGGCCTCTCTTTCTTAGGAGGCCTTCCTCCTATGACTTCATCTGTAGGTATTAATGAGATGTGACATCCTCTTCCCCAGATGGCCCAGAAGGAGCCTAGAGCTCCTGTCTCTCTGGAAAATAAGACCATGGCTTCCTCAACTTCCACATAACCATTGGCAGGAGTGAAGAGGGGACCCATGTCTCTGTTTTCTTTATAGGATCCTCAAAGTTCCCAGCCTCCCTGCCACTCTGGGCTGTGAGACCACCACGGATAATCTCATGGTGCTCTTCATCCCTGTTTAAGTCTGATGCCACAGCAACCAGGACTCTCAGGTCACCTCTCATCCTCAGACCTTCATGTCTATCATGGCTCTTACTTCCTTTTCTCTGACCTCATCTCCAACTTTTGAAACCCTTTCATTGTGTCCTCTGAACTCACTGTCAGTTGCCAGCAAAATCCCCTGTTTCTTTAACACTGTCCCTGAACTTCACCTTCTTGCTGTAACTGACCTGACTCTCCCCTGGTGAACTGGCTTCCTTTTAGCCCTCTCTAGATGTGGCTGTTTTCTCTTCTTTTCCTCTCAGACCCCGAGGCACGGAGGTGGAAGGAGTTTAGGTGTCCTTTTGTGTTTCATCACAAGCATCCACACCATTCTTCCTCTCTTATTCCCAAATTCATTAGCTTCTTCTTGTTTTAAGTATCATATCATCAGACTACGTCACCCACAAGTCCTCTGGTGGTCATCATATACTGATCTTTCAGTCACTCCTCCTCATTCTAGAAAGATTTTCCCTACAGGTTCACGGTCATTCTCTCCAGCACCCCTCCTAACACCAACTTCAGTGTCCATATAGACGGTACTTCAAACATGCTGGTCTCTCAATTCCATGAACTCCCTTCCACCTAAATGTTACCTTCTGTCCTACCTTAGCCAGTTGTTTTACAAGGGCAGACCCTATTACTCCATTATAATGACACCAGCTCCCACTCTCACATTATCTCAATTTCATGAGTCCTACTCTATGACTTCCCAGCTTGTCCCCTCTAGTTCCCACTCCAGCAATTGCTCAGCTTCAATGAGATTGAAAATCCACTAATACTAACATCTTTTCATTGTCCTTCACCTCCTTTATTTCTTTACTTCTCTCATGTTTCTTGGTCTCTCATTTGCTCTTCTCTTCATCATATTCTCCTGGCAAAACCTCAGGCTATAGGGGAAATATTTATCTTTTTATAGAACTTGCATTAGAAACTAAAGCTGTCAAGCTGGCAAGTGCCATTAATAATGACCACCATCATCATCATCAACAACATCTTAGCTAACTCTGTGCCTGGCAGGACTCTAAATGCTTTAAAAACATCAACATGTTTGTTCTTCATAATAGCTCATAATGAGATAGGTGCTATTAATGTCCCTATTTTTATTTAATTAATTAATTAATTTATTTATTTAAAAGATTTTATTTATTTATTTGACAGAGAAATAAAGAGAGAGCACAAGTAGGCAGAGTGGCAGGCAGAGGTAGAAGGGAGAGGGAGAAGCAGGGTCTCCGCTGAGCAGAGAGCCTGATGTGGGCCTCGATCCCAGGCCCCTGGGATCATGACCTGAGCCAAAGTTGCCCTAACTTCCCTATTTTTAAATTGAAGAAAGGAAGAACCTGAGAGGCTAAGTAACTTACCCAAAGTCACATAATGAATGAGTAGTGGAGTTAGGACCTAAACCACTGTTCGCTGGCTCTAATGTCTGGGCTCTTAATTGCTATCTCATACTGCTTCCCAACTTAGGATTCACTCAATAAAAAACATAAATCAAGCCAAAACCAAAAAAGAAAAGAAAAAGTAGATGTGTTTATGCCGGAATGTTAGGTGCAATCCATGTAGGGAGCCAGCACTCCAAGTGCTTTTAGCAGGCTCCTTGCAGGTGTCTTTTTACAGTCACCTTCATGTGTAGCCAGCATGAAATGCTCTACAAACTCACTGTACAGATCTTATGACGGTTTTTCTACCTCTCTATTTTCCCCCATTATAAGGATGGAACTTTTCTTCCCACACTTGCTGGGGGAGCTCCATGAATATAATACTCCTGCTCTCTCTCTGCCCTCTCACTCACTCTGCCCTGGGGGGTGGAGGGTCTCATCTGGCTGCCATGTTTGGGAGAACAAACAGAGCAAACATATCCCAAATTATTTCTCTTCTCTCTTCTTTTCCTCCTGGGAGTGACCTCCTGTGGGGAACACAGGTTCTGTTCTGCTCCCCCAGGGGCTTGGAGGGGGTGTCCATCCTGGGTAGCAATGCTGGCTGGGTAAGTCTCTAACTCTGAGGTTCAGTTTTAGGATTCCCACTTGCCTAGAGATTTAAGCCACATTCACTAATACTGGCTCAATCAGCAAAAAGATAATTATTTTGCTTTTCCATTTGTTCCCTCTTTTATTTTTTAAAAAGATTTAGTTATTTATTTTAGAGCAAGAGTGAGAGAGACAGTGGGGAGGGGCTGAGGGAGAGGGAGAACCTTCAAGCAGACTCCTTGTGGAGCACAGAGTGGATGTGGGGCTCCATCTCATGATGCTGAGATCACCACCTGAGCCAAAACCAAGAGTCAGATGCTTAACTGACTGCTCTCCCCAGGGGCCCCACTTTTGTTCTATTTTTTAACTGACACAGAACCAGGAAGAAAAGAGGGATGCTATTTATTGGGTGTTATTGAACTCTAAAATTCACTCACCTTACAGCAAGAAATCCAGCATTTCCTTCTTACAGGTTCTTTAAACTTCCCTTTACAAAAACCCTGGGGGCTTAAAATCCAAAAAGGTAGTTGCACAATGAAGTGGTTCCGAATGATGATTTCCTTTGCTGCCACTTGATGTTGTTGATGAAGATTGACCCTACACAGCATGAAGGGCAAGGCCACTGAAGGAGTCCAAGGCAGGTGATTTCAGTCTTCCTATGATGAACTACCAAAGGTGCCCCAACTTCAGCTCCCAACCTTGCTGCTCTTAAAGCTCAGTTCTTTCAGTCTCCAAGCCGGACCACCTCTCAAGTTCCCTCTGCCCCAGGAGCACTTCCTCAGAACTGGTTCCAGCATCTGTGCCTTCAGGCACTCAACCACCCTCCTCGGCCCTGAGATCTATTTCAAGGCTATGGAAGCTTTTCCCTGTTAAGTTATCAAAATGCAAAGGGTCTGCTATTCTCTTAATTTTTGTCTGTCTGTGTGCTGGCGCCATTGGCCCTATCTTGATTCTGTGACTGTTTGATCATCTGCAAAGTGGGATAAAAATAGTACCTACTTTATAGAATTGTTGGAGGATTAATGATTTAGTACATGCAACTGGAATATAGTAAGCATTCATTAAATACTGTGACAATGTCATTATAATTTCTTTTTAGAGAAGAGGTGATGTTCCTACTACTTTATAATAGGTAATTGGCTGGGGACTGTAATTGACTATCATTGGCTGTCCTTTCGGGGGACTGGGTAGAGATGATGCCAGCACCAAGAAGACAGAATTTGGGAGGATAGATTATGTTTGAGCTGACCGACTGAAAGACAACTTCAGTAAACTCGTTTGAGTGTGTATTCCCTGCTCACAAAACTGCCCCTTTTCTTTGCGATCCACCATGCATCTAGCAGCCATGTTTGTTGGCTTTCTCAGGTGTAAGTCAAGAAAATAGAAGCCACTTTAGATATTTCATGTACACAGATTTTAAGGAAGGGAATTAGTGTTTGATTCAATCAATGTCAGGAGCTATGGTCAGGCAAGCTGCCAATGACAATGTCAGCCTATAGCACCGAGCTGTGTGGTTTTTAAGACTGATCCTGAAGGAGCTATGAATCGTAAAAACCTTGAGAGGCTTCTACGGATTACTTCAGTCTGCAGAACTGAGGTGGGAAATTCTCAGGAAGCTTGTCCTGAAGCTGCTTTGACCCTCATATCTGTCCTTGTGCCTGCCTCTAGAGGATAATGGCCTCCCATCTCTTCTACTTGAATCTTGTGCATGTGCCTTCATTGGCCCACTCTAACCAGGGAATATAGAAAGAACAGGATTCTGGGAAATGTAGTTTCTGGCTTCATCACATCATCTCACAGATGAGTGAGACCTTAGAATGAATATGGGTTCTGCAAGGCTGACGGCAGGTGATGTCCCTACTATTTTATAAAAGGTAATCGGTAAGGGATTGTAATTGACTGTAGTTGACTGCCCTCTAGGGGGACTGAGCATAGATGACGCCAGCACCATAGAAAGAGAATACAGAGGAGGAGGCTTGGATGGATCAGTTAATTACATCGGAGATCCCCATTTATGGTTTAGAGACAGTCGAATCTCTGCCAGCTGGAACCACAGGACAAGTAAAAACTCCAGAGCTGTGAGGTGGCCACTATTTGTCCTGTGAAGGGAGAGGCAGACAAACATGCATTTGTGGAAGAGAAAGAATGAAGCAAATGTGCACAGAAAGGGAGAGGTGAAAACTCATGTAGCCTATAGTCAGAGAAAGCGAGAACGAGTTGGGAGGTCTCTTGAACTATGAATGAACTTTCTGCCTTGGGTTCTCTGAGCAAAACCTGGGTCCTTAGAATAAGTTATCTTTTTTTAATGTTTAATTTTAATTTTATTTTGTTGCTTAAGTAGCTCTAGATGGTTTTCTAATCCTTCTAAATAAAAGTCTTTTTTGTTGTTGTTGTTAAAGATTTTATTTATTTATTTGACAGAGAGAGACACAGCGAGGGAGGGAACACAAGTAGGGGGAGCGGGAGAGGGAGAAGCAGGCTTCCCCCCGAGCAGGGAGCCCGATGTGGGGCTCGATGTGGGGCTCGATCCCAGGACCCCGGGATCATGACCTGAGCCGAAGGCAGACGCTTAACGACTGAGCCACCCAGGCGCCCCTAAATAAAAGAGTCTTAAGCAAGATAGTATCCTATCGGTGATGTCCACATGGAAGTAGAATGGGTGGATCAGAGATTCAGAAGAGAGTTCTCTGTTGGAGGTAGACTGAGGGGCCCAGAGCATATAGAAGCAGCAAAACTGAAAGAATAGAGGAGCTCAGACAATGGCTTCTTTATTCAAAGGTTAATGACAATGTGATTATTAAAAGTTATAAGTGGATCTTTAAAGTATTTTAGTGTTAGTACAAAAAAAAAAGATAGTCTGTGTTCTATGAACAAATGAATAAAACTGTAGTGTGAAATGAAGTTGGAAGGATGGATAATATAGGCAAGTATATGAATAAACAAATAAGTTTTACCTGATAAATGCTAAGAATAAAGTATGTTTACCTGCAAGAGTGCTTTTCAAGCCTTGATTTTTGGCACACACTTGATAATAAATGAAGAAGTCTAATTTCGAACTTTTTTTTCCAGTATAACTAATCATAACTTTGAGCTTAGTGTTTTTATTTTATTTTATTTTTTTTGTTCTGAGAATGCTGTGTATTTTTATGGTACTGGGTTATAAAACTTTAAAATTAACAGTTAAAATTTAACATGTACACTTATAGGATAATGGTAGTATCTTGAAAGCAATATTTTATATATTTTTTATTTTAGGAAGAAGATACATTCCTATGTTCAAAAAATGGAAATTTCAAAGCTGTACTAACCTATTTTATTTACATATTAATGCTAAAACATGATCCTGAGTTAACAGGATATAAGTATCTAAGTATAAAATAACCACTTTTTTTGAGGTAATTTGTAAACTGAATGTATGTGAAGGGCACCTGTTATTTGTCCATCATCTTTTTTTCATCTATAGAACCTGGGTTATGTTGTATACATGATCTATTGAGGATCACCATATTTTTTTAAAAAGATTTATTTATTTGAGAGAGAGACTGTGTGCATTCATGCATGAGTTGGGGGGAGAGCCAGAGGGGGAGGGAGAATCTCAAGCAGACTCCCCGCTGAGCATGGAGCCTGATGTGGCCCAATCCCAGGACCCCAAGATCATGACATCAGCTGAAATCAAGAGCCAGATGCTTAACTGACTGAGCCATCCAGGTGCCCCAAGGATCACCATATTTTTCTATGACTCCACAGTTAATTGTTTCTGGGGTGGGCACCTGACTCAGGTTCGACTCAAGCCTCCCACTTGGATTTTTCTGGATGACTGCAGTAGCCTCCTAATTGGTCTCTCAGTTTCTACTGTCACTTCACTGGAGCCTAATTTCCTGATCATGTTAAAACACAGGTCATATCACTTCACTTTCTTGCTCAAAATCCAATAGAGAACTATCCCATTACCTCTAGAATAAAATCCAAAATTCTTTCTATGGCTGCATGATGGGACCCCTGGCTATTTCCCTTCAGGTCCAGCCACACCACTTTTCGTGATATAGCTCAACTCTGGCTAAAAAGGTTGTCCTCGGGCGCCTGGGTGGCTCAGTTGGTTAAGCGACGCCTTCGGCTCAGGTCATGATCCTGGAGTCCCTGGATCGAGTCCCGCATCGGGCTCCCTGCTCGGCAGGGAGCCTGCTTCTCCCTCTGACCCTCCCCCCTCTCATGTGCTCTCTCTCTCATTCTCTCTCTCAAATAAATAAATAAAATCTTTAAAAAAAAATAAAAAATAAAAAATAAAATAAAAAGGTTGTCCTCAGCCCTGGAGGACATTAGGTCAAGTGAAATAACCCAGACACAGAAAGACCAATATTGCATGATCTCACCTAGATGTGGAATAATACATTTTTAAAAAGTCAAACTCAAAAAAAAAAAAGTAAAAATAAAAAAATAAAAATAAAAAGCCAAACTCATAATGACAGAGAGTAGAATGGTGATTACCTGAAATGGGAGTGTGGGGAGGAGGGGGACAGATGGAAAAAAAAAAAAAAGAAAAAGCGGAAAGGTGGTTGCCAGGAGCTGGTGGGTAGCAGGTCATGGGGAGTTATTGTTTTACGGGTACAGGGTTTTAGTTTTGTAAGATGAAGAGTTCTGGAGATGGATAGTGGTGATGATAGGCAAGATTGAAATCATCTCATCAAGGGAAACAGAGATGAGAGCCAGAGAGACAAGTCCTGTCAACAGTGGAGTCCCTGGTTCCAGCTGTCCCTGAGCTTCCCCCTCTGTTACTCATGATAAACACTCCTTTTGGATTAAAATAGTGTAGCTAGGATTTCCATCGCTTGCTATGCAGACAGCCCTGACAAATGCAACTTGTCAGTGTACTATCACTATTATCCAAAAATAAAGGACATAATGAAAATGGGAAAAAAAAAACCTATTAGGGAATAAATTTAAGGAGTGTTCATAGAATTTACCATTGTAGATGCAGTCAGTGCCTTGCCCCTGTCTCCTCAGGAGGCTCCCTTGCTATCCTTACCCACTGCACTGAACTATAACAAGTTACCGCTCCTGAGGGTTTCTTTGGAAGTTCAAGGAAGGCGATGTCCCTGGGTAAGAGGAAGAGAGTTGGAACATAAATACCCACACTTCCTTGCCCCTTGGGTAGGACATCTTTGAGGTGTGTTCTATGCCATTGCCCAGAGGTCTTTTGTGGGATGAGTCCAAGTTGCCCACAGTGGCTCCTGTTTGTAAACCCCTCCCTCCATAGACTTCCTCCCGCTCCTGAGTCACCCTGCCGCTCCCTGTCCCTAATTCCAGGCATCAGCACCCAAATGATCCTTGGCTCAGCTCTGCCTCTGATGTCGCTCAACCTAAGCCAGTTTTCTACAGAGAAAAATTTCCATTGAACATGAACAAATAAATAAAAAATGAAGAAATGTATGAATATAACTTACTGTAAATCAGTTTACAAACGAAAAAACATGAAACTAAAATAAAAATAGTGAACACACATTGTTCTTACTATACGCCAAGTATTGTTCCAAGAGCCTCATGTGTAACTTTTAATTCTCACAAAAGCCCTGTGAGGTAGATGCCATTATTTTCAGCTAAATTCAGAGAATTTAAGGAACTTTCCCACTTTTACAACAGCTGGTAAAAGATGGAGCCAGGATTCACATGCAGTCTTGCTTCTGTGTCTGTGCTGTTAGCCATGACACTATATTGTAGAAGTAATTTTTAAAAATAAATGTTCAAGAATGCCATGCTATCATGCAAGTATTATGCACAATTAAATTGCTTATATATATAGTATATATAAATAATATAGAAAACTAATGACATTTGTAATCACTATAATCTCAAGGAAGAAGGATCCTCATATAAATAGGCGCAGTTATGACGTGAACACTTTCCTTAAATCCCATGCAAGTTAATCAGTTGTTCATGAGAGCGGTTTGTCATTAGCACGTAATTGTGAGTGGGCATTCTGTGATTGGGGTAATACAGCTCTCGGGAAAACAGTGGGCAGGCATCGTATAAAACTAAAATTCAGCACGTGTAGTGAGGTATCACCCTATTACCTAGAGGGATCTGGCACTGAACTGCAACTAACAAATCGAGATGTCTTCAGGCTTGCAGCCCCAGCTAAATGGCCTTGCTGGCTTCGTCCTCCAGGCTTGGTGGTCGAGACTCACTGGACACTCGAGCGTAGTAGCACTGAGCGGGCCACTCTGAGATAGATGAGGAGGCTGAGATGTAGAGTATACCTTCTAGGGCCTTAATGTCTACTGAGTGAGGCAGGCCTTTAGGATAACTTGGATTTTTTTTTCTTTTTTATGAGAAAAACTTCAGGTGACGTTATCCAGAGCATTCAACTTCATCTGGATTTACACGCGTTTGCACAGCGTCTCTTCCTTGGCTTGAGCTGTTGCAGCTGTGGTGGGGGCGGTGTGACTACCTCAGAAGAGGGGAGATGCAAAACAAACTCTTGCAGCCCTGGGAGCTCTGCAGGTGTTTTTCTTAACGTTCTTCAACTAAGAGGAAGTCAAACAGCCTCTTGACTCGGTGACAGAGAACGCTGCCCTGCCACGCTGTCGCTAAAAGCCTTTGTCCTCTTGCAGAGGCTGATGCGTCTGTGAGCGGGCCAGACACTGTGCTGGAGAGAGAGAGGAAGTGGAGGGGGATAAGAGCAATTTCCTTCTTTCTCGGGGGACCCACAGGAAACAGAGGGGAAGTCGGGTCAAACTGGCTTGACACCTCTGTCCTGGGAAATCCTATCAGGTGACTGAAAAGAAAACTTACCTCGCCAAGTCACTGCTCTTTGCCAAGAGATGGAAGGCACCTTGGGGGAAACCCCCGACCACAGGCCTGTAGAACCGAGGGAGGCTAGTATTGCTGAAAAAAAGACTAGAAAAGTATTTCTTCAACTTTAACCTGGAGTGACAAATATTTCCATCTTGAGTCTTTTCACTTTCCTAATAGAAGTATAGACTGAATGCTTCGTAATATGTCATTTAGATTTCCCCTCTTTTGACGGTTTTTTTTTTTTTTTCATTTTAGGAAGAAAATAATCTGAATGAATGCAGTGTGTGTGTGTGTGTATGTGTGTGTGTGTAAAAGGTTTCCTAACAAACGCACAACTATGACCAGCATACAAGTCATGATCAATAACTCTAATTAGCAAATGATGTCTCTAATTTTCAAGAAGGGCAAATCATATATCATTCAGTTTGAGGATGCCGAACCTTAATTAAAGACATTGACACGTGCTTAGAGCTGTCTGGAGTAATAAATCTGCTATAATTGGAAAAGAAGCAAGTTTACGTGAAGAAGAAAAAAGATGAGGATTTAGTTTTCTTGACATTTCTTTTCAAAATTAAAAGGATGGGCAAAACCTTTCAATGCCAGTCACTTCAAATCCTTTGTGGAGTGAGGGAAGGTAAAGTTAAAATGAGCAAGCAAATAAGCAAACAAACAAAATATAGGAAGAAAACAAGAAAAATACTGGAAGTAAGGATACAAAATTTATAAGTTCGTTGAGTAGCAGATAAACAGAATGGCCTTACAGACTTCTCCAGTTGAAGAAGTCTTGGGGCACTAGGGTGGCTCAGTTGGTTGGGCGTCCAATTCTTGATTGCAGCTTGGGTCGTAATTTCTGGGTGGTGAGATCAAATCTCAATTCTGGGCTCTGCACTCAGCACGGAGTCTGCTCGGGATTCTCTCTCTCCTTCTCCCTCTGTCCCTCCTTCTGCTTGTGCTCTCTCTTTCTAAATAAATTTAAAAAAAATCTTTCATTTTTTTATTTTCATTTTTTAAAGATTTTATTTATTTATTTGGCAGAGAGAGACACAGTGAGAGAGGGAACACAAGCAGGGGGAGTGGGAGAGGGAGAAGCAGGCCTCCTGCTGAGCAGGGAGCCCGATGCGGGGCTCGATCCCAGGACCCTGGGATCATGACCTGAGCCGAAGGCAGACGCTTAACGACTGAGCCACCCAGGCGCCCCCCCAAAAAAATCTTTTAAAAAGAAAAAGCCTTAAGAAGGTAATCCTCAGAGGAAAGCATGTGAACAGACATACTTCAAAATCAACAGTAAATATGAAGAGAATGGGTTTTAGGAGCAAGATAAGTCTGAGTACACTGAATACCTTGACAGTATTTGCTTTAAAGCCTTTAAAACGCATTTAAAATTTTATTTTAAAATATGAAATACATATATGTCTTTATTTAGGTAAAAGCTGGAGTCAAGGTATGGGGCTTCAGTAGCTATATTAAAGTACTGTGAATGCCTCTAAAACGCATTAATGGCCAAAACCTAATAGAAGCTTATTTCTTTGTCCAAAGTGGATGTGTCAGAGCAGTGGGTATCTTTCCTCTTAAGAGCACTAGGGCCCTTTCATTTTGTGGTTCCATCATCTTTAATACTTAGACTGTGAAGTCACTGTGTACATTTGTATCAAGCTGGGAAACAGAAAAGGAGCGAGGAAGATCGCACATAGAGGGTGGCAAACACCACTTCCACTCACACTCCAGGGGTGAGAACTCAGCTCTATGTCTACACATAACTGCAAGGAAAGCTGGAAGTTTGAGCTCTGTGCCAGGAAGAAGAAATAGGTTTGGTGAACGTCAAGTCAGTTTCTGTGCCCAAAGTTTTCCCAAGTGGAATGTATATAAGCTGCTTCGTATTGAGCAGTTACTGCAGTGATGAGCCTCTTCGTTCTGTTCACTCAAGTGTTAAAAGTTTCAAGGATTGCCCTAGAATGTTAAAAAGAAAGGCAAACCGGAAGGTTTTGCCATTCCATGAAGTCCTCTGAAAATCCCTAGAGAGGTCATTTTTCCTCTTGTGGCAACCAAACATCCTCCCCCTTCCTAATGGCCTTCTTGTTACCTTTTGGAGAATCTCATCACCTCAATAGGTGTAGTCAGCCTGGTAAATCTGGTTTCCTATACTCTCGTCATGAAATCCAAAGGGGTCCCTGGAAGATCCTTCTACCAGAGTTTCTTTCCCCGCCCCCCCCCCCCAATCACTGTAGGATTGACTGTCAAGGGGCAATCAACTGACCCAAGATGAGCCAATATGACCCACTTCCTCAGGGTGAGGGCTTGATGCAAAGATAGGAACAAAAGCTTTGGTTTTCTGATTCATTCCTTCAAGGTGCCCTGAAGAAGCTGAGTAGTTTCTGGGACTGAAATGTGGGCTGGCCAGGTACAGCTTACCTGTTTTACATATGTTTCTTCAGCTTCTCGGTCCATCCATGATCTCCTCCATATACCTTCAATACATGTTCTCTTTTAACTAAAATTAGTCAGATTTGTTTTTTAATAGGTGTAAACAAAGAACCTTAAATGATATAATACTGAACGTATCAAGCTTTCAGGACCACCTGAGGGAGCAGTGAGCAGTAGGCTTTCTGTGATCGAGGGCTGGCTCGGTTGCAACAGAGTGGTTAACAGCAAAGCAGAGGATCCGGCAACACTTAGCTTTGTCACTATCTCGGCGACCTTGGATGAGTTGTTTAACCTCTCTAAAAGCCTCATTTTTCTCCTCTACAGGATGAAAATAAATTTGTCTTTCTTAGATGGTTGTCATCATTAAATGAGGTGATGCACATAAAGTGCTTACCATGGGTAGCCAGTACTTACTATTAGGTGCCATTATTTTAACTGGCAGAAATATTTGGCCGCACAAACTCTTCTCTGCTTCTTCGTTTCATTTCCCTGAGGCTAAATACAGGTTTACTGAGATTTTCTTGCAGTTTGCTGTCTTCACACTGAGGTTAGAAGCCTTCAATTTACTTACTGTTTTGACTTACAATGGCCTCAGCTAATCTGAGAATAGAAATATTGTAACATATACTGGAGGCTCACCCTAAGTAACCACAACAAAATAACAATAATGACTACATATATCACTTAAACAACATTTTAAAAATAATTTCTACTTTTGGGGCGCCTGGGTGGCTCAGTCGTTAGGCATCTGCCTTCGGCTCAGGTCATGATCCCAGGGTCCTGGGATCGAGCCCCGCATTGGGCTCCCTGCTCCGCGGGAAGCCTGCTTCTCCCTCTCCCATTCCTCCTCCTCGCTGTGTCTCTCTCTGTCAAATAAATAAATAAAATCTTAAAAAAAATAATTTCTACTTTTATCAAAGTAATACATGTAGAGGCACTGCTGTCGTAACACGTCCTATTTTGGAAAACTTCATGTTCGGCAAAATCTCTAAGAATAACAGGGTTTTTGTAGGTTTGGGACAGTCTGCTTAATACCTCTCCAGCTTTACAGTCAGAGCATTAACAAAAACAACAAGAATTCTAATCAAAACACAAAGATTGTTAAATCTCTAGCGAAGTTTCCACCTATCATCACATTGTATCAATCCTTGGTAGCCTTAAAATCTGGCTGCAGCTTCCTCTTTTGAGATGTGGGACCCGAGGACATTTACCTTTGATAGAAAACATTTTTGTTCCTAGTAAAAACCTATCTGGGGTGTGGCCATTTTAATTCACCCATTGTTTGTACACAGGAGGAGACATCTTTTCAGTTTCTTCATCTGTACTTCCTGCTTCCCAGAGAGTGGAAAGTTAACAATTCTTGAATCCATAAAACCAATCACCGCCTGCCCTAATGTAAAACACTTCTGGCACTTTTTTACTTTTTCTTAAGATCTTCAAATATCACAAAGGCTTTCTTATAATGGTGAGTGAAATTGTACTTGATTGCCTTTTCACTTAAAACTGGGAAAAATCCAGGATGAACCAAAGTGAATTCCACATTTTATTAACATCATTTTCTTACTTACCAACTGGGTAGGAGGTAATCACATATATTATATTATACATTTATATATGATTATATTATATTATACATATTATATATGATATAAAAAACAAACTGTATAAAAAGAAAAAAAAAACCCAAATAGTATTACCCAGTAATGGATTAACCTTGTCCAAAGAGAGAGGTGGCCTTTGCCCCCAGCGGCTGGGTGGTAACCTCTAAGCCCTGTTTGATCATTGTTTATCTAGGGCCTTGGGCCACATCAAATAGTCTATGCTAGATTATTGCTAATTGAAACAATGTGATTTATGTTGGGGGCCTTGGGCCACAAGGTATTAGCTTGACCTCTCGAAGGATTGTGAGGGAAGGTCAGTCATGCAGGTAGTCACCTATGTCTATAAAAGCCCCAATATAAGTGTTGACACTAAGGTTCGACTGCCTTCCCTGGTTGACAAAACTCCATGCATACCGTCACATATCATTACTAGGAAAAGTTTGCACTGATCACGACTCCACTGGGAAAGGACAAATGAAGCTCCAAGCATGGAACTTAAATGAAGCTCTGAGCATGGAACTTTTCTGGACCCTGCCCTATGTACCTCTTCCTTCTGCTTACTTTAATCTGTAATAAAATTTTGTTTTTAAGAAACTATAACCTTTTGCATAATAAACTATGAATCTGATGCCTCTTCCTGTGCTCTGTGAGTCGTTTTAACAAACTGTTGATCCTGAGGGTGGTCTGGGGACCCCTGAACTTGCAGTTGATGTCAGAAATGAGGCTGGTCTTGGGGACTCTAAAACTTAGCAAATACTTATAAAGCTTATAACAAAGTTTATAATACTATAAGCTCTCCAATCCATGCATTTCCATTTCTGAAACACACTTCTCTAAGGCAATCAGTTTCAGTTCATTTAGCTTCAGTTCTTAGCTCAATTTCTATTATATCACTAAACATTTCTTATACTGCATTTTCCCCATTTTTTAGATAGCATCAATATACTTCCTTCTATGGAAAATTATGATTGACTTATTTTACTGTATATGCATATATTTAGCTTCCCCTCTCTCCTATCTTCCCTTTATAGCTATTTTACATTTTTTTGGAGTAAAGTTTGCATTATTATGATTAGGTAAATATTGTTCACAATATTTGTTGTATGTTTTTGCATTTATTTCTTGTACAATATTTGTTTTTCCTGGAGTTTGCTGTTATTTTGGTTTTCTCAGTTTTCCACACGCCCCTTACTAATTCACCATCTCCCAGCCCCAATCTCTGACAGGGATAAAATTTCTTTGTAGTATAGGCTAACACATATTAATTATTTTTTAAAAAGAATTTTTATTTATTTATTTGAGAGTGAGAGAGCGAGCGAGAGAGCACAAGCAGGGGGAGTAGCAGAGGGAGAGGGAGAAGCAGGCAGGGAGCCTGATGCAGGGCTCGATCCCAGGACCCTGGGATCATGACCTGAGCTGAAGTCAGACACTTAACCAACTGAGCCACCCAGGTGTCCCTTACTTACTTTTTTCTTGCAGACATCCTCTGGTTCTCCTCAGTCCTTTGGTTCCAACCAGTGATGGTTGCTCTGTAGGCCTGCTGCACAACCGTCTTCTTGGGACTACCTTCATAACTTGCTGGAATATCTCAAGCTTCTTTCCTGTGTTGGATTCTCTGTTTCTTGGATCCCAGGCCTTCTTCCTTGATTGATTTTTCATTTTGGTTAAACATTTTCTCAACTTTCTCAAAATCCTTCATGAGAAAAGGTATATGGGAAGTAAACCTATGAGATCTGAAATGAATAAAAAAATGTCCTTATCCTAGCAGTTGATTGATAGTTTGGCTGAGTATGAAATTCTAGTCTGGACATTACTTATCAGATTTAATCAGATATTTGAAGGTATTGCTCCATCAACCTCTAGCTTCCAGAATTGCTATTGAGAAGTTAGATGACATTCTATTTCCTCATCCTTTGTATGTGATCTGCTTTTCTTTCTTGAACTTTGAGGATCTTCCCTGAATCCAAGATTCTCTGAAATTTAATAATGTAGCCTGGGGTCTGTCTGTTTTTAATCACATTGCTGTGAATTCATTAAGCTTTTCATTTTGGAAGCTAATGTTTTTTAGTCTTGGAAAATTTTTTTAAATAATGTCCTTGATAATTTTCTTCCTTTAATGTTTTCCTGTCTCTTTTTGGAGCTCCTATTACTTAGGTGTTGAACTTCCTGAATCAACTCTTTAGTTTTTGTGATTTTCTTTGTATTTTTCCAGTTCTCAGTCATTGTGCTCTTTCTAGAGGAGTTCTTCAACTTTATCTTATAACCCTTCTATTGCTTTTTAAACTCCTGTTGCTATATTTTTAAGTTCTAAGAGGTTATTAGTCTGTAAATGTTCTTGTTTCATGAATCTTCTCTTAGTTTTTGATTTTTTTCTCTTCATTTTTTTTAAAACTCTGCTTTGTCTCTTTATCCTCTGAATTTATTATTTTTTTCTTTTTTTTTTTTTTTGAACTTTGTCTTTACCCTACAGTATTTTCTGAAGTGCTTTATGGTCATTTGTGTTTTTGTGTTTAATAGTAAGTTCCCAATTATTGGAATGGGTACCTTATTTGCTTGTAAGTCAGGAAGATAGAGCTTCCTGACTTACAAGCATTCTAGCAGGTGATGCTTGAAACTGTCATATTTCATTAGGGGAAATCCTGTCAGTATGTCTTTTCCTTTGGGCTAATCAGTTTTCTTAAAGACAAATCTTTTAGTCTCTTGCCTGGCAGTTATAAGCTTGACAGTAAGCATTTTGGAATTCTGTCCTACTGTTCAGTATAATGGCTTTCAATTAAATCATAATCTTATCAAGACAATTCCTTCTCAGCTCTGCTAGATATCTAGGACCTTTCTGGAAAGTAAATGTTCAGTTTTCAAACAAGGTATGGCAGGGGTAGTGGCTTGACTGAGTGGGCTGGCAGGGATCTAACTACATCTTACATATATTTCAACAAGTTGTCCTGTTTTCAGTCCTACCCTGAACTTCCTGTTTCAAAGTTTGTTGATAGACCAATTCTTGAATCTTCTGCAGTTTTACAATGTGAACTGATTTTCATCTTGTTCAATTCCTCTGCTCAGTTATTTGTCAAAGTGGAGAAATCTAAAGTTGAAGTCAATTATCACATGCTCAACCTCTGTCCATCTTTTATAACTTTATTGACATTTCTCATCAGCTGGTGTCTTATTCTTTCTGTCTTTGAGGATTTATAGATGTTTTATTCCTGTATTATTATTATTGGCATTATGAAAGAAAGTAGAAGTAACATATGTATTTGATCTTCCATGTTTCATCTCCAAAAACATATGACCTCCACCATCACTGTAGCAAGGGAAGAGAGAACTAGAAGTCTTCCCAGGGGCTCAGCCTTTGGCCACACACACACATAGACTTAAAATAGACTGGCCAGGAAAAGTCACAAGATCCCACTTAACTGTGAGAGGCTGTGAAGTGTCCCATGTGTCAGGAAGATGATTAGATCTGGGTATTGGAAGATGTAAGTAAGGTTGACCAACATTTATCCAGCTCTTACTATGTGTCAGGTATTGCACTATTACACCTAATTTATACTCATGAAATCCTTCAAGACAGCTACAATTTATATCACCTTTTTATATATGAGGAAACTGAGCACAGAGAAATTAAATAACTCACTTCAACTTAATAGAGAGTGAGGAGCCAAGTCATGACTGAAACCAACAGCCTGATTCTAGAGCCTTTGGGCTTAAACACTGCATTATTTTTCCTCATATTTAATTACCCCACATTAGTTTATTGAGGAATAATTTTGTGCCAGACACTGTGATAAGTATATAGAAAAAAAAAAAAATGAAAGAATCTGTACTAAAATGCTAACAGTATTTACTTATGGGTTAAGTAAAATCATAGATGGTTTTTTATTTTCTTATGCTCTTCTGGACTGTCTGGTTTTTTATTTAAAAGATCCCACTTAATTTTATAAGCATGAAAGACTCCATTTAAAAACATCAGATGGGAATTTGGTTCAGGTACTTCATGAATTGGTTCAAGACTTAAGGACACAGTAATAATGACTCATCAAACCCTAGTTTAAAATACTTATTATTTATTGAATGATTATGGATTCAGAATTCCCCCTCCACATAGCCTTGGGTATGGAACTTTTATGATGAGAGATAGAAAAGTATGTCTCCTTTGGAAAAATGCATGTTTTCAAAGCTTAGTGCCATTTTTAGGGACCACCTGGAGGACAACTCACATTGTAGGCATCACTGAGAAAAGAAGCACATGGCCTTTAGGATTAACTACAAACTGTGAAGAGTTATTCCTTATCTGACCTTACAAATTCTATATATCTTTCAAGGCTCAGTTCAAATTCAAACCTCAAATTCTCCTTAAATTCAGAACATGAGCCCCTGACGAAATTCCTCAACTTTTCCATCATTCAGATAATTATTTCTCTTTGAATTCCTAAGTCTGTTGGAATTTGTACCTTAGTTCTTAGTAATGTCTTATGTTCTTTGTAAATCATAGTCATAGAAAAATAGAATGTTAGAAATGGAAGAAAACACAGTTCATTGGATCCAAGTCTTCTTTCAAAGCTGATATAGCTGACATGTAAGGCACAAGTAAAGTCTTTGCTTAAAATTCCACATCATACCAGTAGCATATTTAGGACCAGAACTTGAGACTCCTTCCTGGTAGGCCAAAGATCTTTGCTCTATATTACTTCATGGGTTGTAATGATTTTCTCTAATACTAATGTTCTCGGAGCAAGAGATAATGTCTTTTACTTCTTTGCAATTTGAAAGAATTCATCTAGCAAATCTAGGTAAGAAGCATAACAACAAGAAGGAAGCTTAGTCCCAAGAAGGAAAATAGGTAATGAAACATTAATGAATTGGCAGTACCTACATAGACTTCAGTGTTGAAGAGGATTCAGGGGTTAAATTTAAGCTTTGACATAGGAAAGAATGCCATGATTGACTAGTAATACCTGCCATAGATACAGGAGGAGAGAATGCAATGCATATGTCAGGCATGGCACAATAACCAGTCCTCTTCTACTGTATGACCCCCCTCACCTCCCAGGAAAGATACACATGGAGAAAAGAAGGACAATATGGATACATACTCAGTATCCAGAATGGAGGAATCAATCCTAGTTACCAATGCAGTGACATATGCTCCTACTAGATTGTCTCACTGTTAACTTCTTTGTAACCCCTAAAACTATAGGCATGTAGTAGGTGCTCAGTAAAGACTTACTAATTGATTGAAATTAGGCTATAACAAATATTTTCACAACAGAGCTGTCCCATCTTTCTTTGATTTCCCTGTGCCAATCATAGTTCTTGGCACTTAATAGGTGCTTTAAAATTCCTTGTGGAATAAAAACACAACCTTCCAAGCATGGCCTTAATCTCTAGGTTATCAATGCACAGTCCCATCTGACTTACAATTGAGAATATTGTGAGCCGATGACTGCGTTACATTAGTGTCTTCTATATTCTTTGAACCTCCTCTCAAAGTTGCCTAGATGGCATGAAAGAAAAAGGGGGATTCAGAAAACTCTAACATATGGGATTTTATGAGTCAAATTGTGGGGAAAATCTGACTCCGCATGGACTTCCATTCTGTATGTCATTCTTCTTCCGTAGGCTCATAGGCTCACTTTGCATGATGTCAGGAGTTCCGGGAGTCAAAATAGCGTGGGGGCATAGATCCAATATTGACTCATACTCGGTGGAAGAAATCTACACCAAAGTCTGGATGAGATAATTTGGTTGTGAGTGCTAGGGATATGACTGCTGATCACAGAGGAAAAAGGGTAACCAAGGTGTAAATTTTGTCTTACGATTACCTACTCAGTTAAGAATAAGGAGAGCATGAGATACGATCAAAAATCTTGCTGACGCCTAATGCATAATCATAGCCAGTTTTCAGAAAGAAAGTCTAGCTGAAAAGAAAAAAGAAAGTTTTCAGCCCCTTTGTTTTAGTAATATGGTCACACTTGGGCTCTTGGTGGGTTTGTAAAACTTTTAAAGGGTATCTTGGTGGCGAATTATTCTGCAGTCTCAGTGTTGGCTGAACCAACAAGGTGTGAAACCTCTAGTTTGCATGTGTAACATAAGGTGTTTTACAGGCAGAAAAGAGAGAGAAATGTCTTCTTTGGTAAAGTTGACAAGACAGGAAAAGATCACAAAAGGAAATACTATTGTAGTAACAACATTCTGAACCAAAGAATCATATGTCAAAAGATGAAAATCTAATTAAATGTGATTAAATTCTAGCCTGGGATACAGGACCGGTTACACAATTTGCAGAAACCAGTGTGAAATGAAAATGGAGCCCCTTGTTAAAAAATTATTAGGAATTTTAGAAAGGTAACAAAAGAGCATTTAAACTAAATGTAGGCTGTTCCAAGTACAGATTCTTGATAGATTGTGTCTCATGTCCATGTAGTCTCATGTCCATCAAGTTGGGCCTGATGGGATGTCTGAGAATTTTTAAAACTTTTATTTAAGTCTTACTATTTTTTAAGAAATTAAAGAATGACTATTATCTCACAAATTCTACAGAAAAGAAAATCCCAGAAACCAAACCTGATAGGATGTAATTATTTGAATTCACATATCTAACACAGTTGGAGACATATACAATAATCTTAATGGATATTGACTGATTAGGGGACAGGTAGATTAGGGAAAAGATCTTGGTTTTAGACTTGGCTCTACATTATCCAGTTGAATGAATTTAAGCACATCACTTTATTTTTCTGGGTCTTGATTTACAAATCTAAAAAGTGAGAGAATAGACCATAGATAATCTCCCTAATTCCATATTTCTGTGCTGTGCTTGGTCATGTTATCAAGATATTAGAGGTTGGATTTTAGTTATGTAGTTACTAATTGCAAATATCTGACCATATTGTAAACATATTCTTAATACAGATCTGTAATTTTGAATAGGCATACCCAATTTACAAACACCCAAATAATGTATAATTCCCAATTATGGCCCCCCACTGCTCTTAACTCCTCACCCCCAACACCATATTTCAGTGGATAAATCAAGGGATGGGCAAAACCAATCTTAACTCCTTTTCAGAAAGCTGGGAATATTCCTTTCCGTACCTAGAAGTTTGGCCATTGGTTTCCTAGATGGTGGTGAGTGCCTGCAGAGTGTCCCAAGGTTCTGATAAGGCTTTCTTGCCACTATGTCACTCTGTGAGCACATTACCTGGGCTGTATTTTTTTTCTTGAGGAGACCTACAATAGAACTTTGTAGCCAGTATTGTAATTTCTATACTTTTCACTTGTTTAACATGAGACTTCTGTCTCACAGATAGGTTTGGATCTTGCTTATTCTTTGGGAAGATAGCCCCCTCAAAGAGTTTTCTGGCCTTTTGCACATAAAATAATACATGAGATTGTCCCAGTAAGCAAAAGTTGGCTAAAGAGGCATAGCATCACATTGACCATAAATCCCATTTAATTAAAAACCAGTTTCCTACAGGTTAGGTCTGACAGTATTATGATGAGAAATTGAGGGAAAAGAACTCAGAGTAGATCTTCAAGTAAGCATTCAGAGTCACATTTATTCATAGCTGTCTATGGGTATATGTTAAAGTGCTTTTAGGGAACAAAAGAGGGTTATAGAAGCAATACAACAATTTCTGGTTTTAAGGAACTTGGTCTAACAGGGGAGATAATACCTGAGTAACTCTGAGAATGAGGGGCCAGGGCTCTTAAAAAATTATGAAGCAAGTGCTAGGCCTGAATGGAGGATATAAAGTTAATTTTAATAAGGAAATTTGGGGAGAACTTATGGAGATAATGGTTTCTAGGCTAGGCTTGGATGGATGGGTACCACTCGGAGGGACTGATGAGGGGGAAGGAACTCAAGGCCAAAGGAATAGCATAAGCAAAGGTTCAGGGTGTGTTCTTTTTAGGAACAACTGGTCATCTAACCTGCCTAAAAAACAATAGATAACTTACTGGGTGCTGACTGCATGCCAGGCAAAATTCTTAGCGCTTCATGTGTATCAAGTGATTTAACTTTCTGCTGAAGTCTGGAAGGAGATACTAAAATTAGTCCCCTTTTAAAGACAAGGAAACTGAGTCTTAGAAGAGTTAAGCTGCTTCCTCAAAATCACATAGCCAGATAGTCACGGAACCAGGATTCAAGTCTGCATCCATAACACAATACTCCAGATGATTTAGAGTGCATGTTGAAGTGCAATGTGGGCTGGAACCAAAGTGTGGAGGGCCTTCTGTACCATTCTGAGTGTTTTACTTCATAAATGAATTACTGAGGGAGGAGAAAGAATCCTGCTTTTTTATTTTTTGGTATGTGGAAGGAAAAGAAATAAAAAATAAAAGAAAAAGATTCTCCATTATTAATGGTTATTTGGAACAATTGATCATCTGAGCTACATTGTTCAATAGGGAAGCCTCTAACCACATGTGGCTATTGAGCATTTGGAATATGACTAGTCCAAATTGAGATGTGCTGTAGGTATAAAATGCATGCTGGATTTCTAGGATTTAGTATGACAAAGAAAGGTAAAATAATTTTATGTGTTGATATATATTAAAATGATATTTGGGATATATTGGATTAAATGCAATGTATTTAAATGCAAATTATTTTTACCTGTTTCTTTTTACTTTTCTTCTTCTTCTTTTCTTATTTCTATTGGGCAGTGTTGGTCTAGAACAATGGAAATTTGTGGTAGATATTTTACTAACCAACTTTGATGAAGGACTTCCTTACCACCTTGGTCTTTTAACCACAGTCTTTCCTTGCTTTCTGGTCATTTGCAAGAAAAATTTTAAAAGGCACCCCCTTTTGTAAAGGCTTGAGCTCCCCTAGAATTTCCTTTTTTACTTGCTCCTGACCACAAACAAATAATCAATGTGCTCTGTGGATAACGACTCAACAATTTACAAGGGCAAAGGATGGAAGTACACAAAAGTTTCCAATCCCTGGATGGTGTGAAGTAAAAGTGCTTTCAAAGGATGCCATAAGAATGGCACAGGTGGGCATAATGGGTCTGTCTCATCGTCAAAAGACCCAAGGAGTTGAAAGGAAACTCTAACTACAACACCAAAATGCCACAAAACCATAGTTATTAATACAAACTAGCATCTCCCCCTATCTGTCACCATCTCATTTAAAAAAAACTTGTGAAAATACGTAATCCTGAGGACTTCAAGTCAGTATAAATACCAGCAGCAGAAGGAGATGCAGTACATTTTTCTGATTGTCTGTAGATCGGCTATTAGAAAAGAAAGATCAGCTAAGTCCTCTGGACCTGATCAACTTAACCTTAACCTCTGGATCTGATCAACTTAAGCTACTGATTTCAACTACTTCCGGCCTAACTACGAAACAATGAATTTTACAAGCTATATCTTAGCTTTTCAGCTTTGCGTGATTTTGTGTTCTTCTGGCTATTACTGTCAGGCCATGTTTTTTAAAGAAATAGAAAACCTAAAGGAATATTTTGTAAGTATGACCTTTTAATAACACTTGCTGTGGTTGAAATGACTGAATGTTGACTGGGAGTTGTCTCTATGATACGCTGCCATCTCTAGGCCATAGTCATCTTGAGAAGACTTGGTGTTATTTTGACTGTTTACTAGATGCATTTTTTAACTAAATGATCTAGATATTGCTTTTACCCTCTGCTCAACTTGCTATAGAGACTTAGGGGGCTTTCGCTAATCTTCCAAAAGATGGGAATAATATGGGTATAAAGCACAATGGTGTTGATAATTTTGTGGCGAGAATCCCTTCAGTTGTCAAGTAGTATGTATATTGAAAGAAAGACTAGCTATTAGTTTCTGACTTTAGAGTATTACAGGGGTGACAATAAAAGGTCAAGATTAGCATTAAACACGGTAATCTGAACTGATCAATTAAACAATGTGAAGTCCTTCAAGTTTGGGCTTAAAAAAATTATAGAAGTTTCTCTCCAAAAAGTGGTTTTAAAGTTCTGCTCTCTATGTTATCTATGAATTACTCTTGAACTCAGTCACTTGTTGATATTTTGTAGGAGTTATAATCTGGCTTATATTAAATTTTTGTTTGTTTTGTTTTATTATGAGCTTTAAAAATGTTATTTATGGTTAATTAAAATCATTTTTGCATTTTAAATATTTTATCATTTGTCCCAAATGTAGCTATTATAATTGGAGCTGTTATATTCAAGCATTCACAAGCTTTTTTATTCTCATGTCATCAAAACAATCTCTCTCTCACACACACACATTTGGAATTATCTTTTAAAGCTGATAATACCGTATCGGAGTGCACCAGTAGATGTTATGGAGACCAGTACCATAGGGGGGCAGTATTTTATAGTGAGATGATTTTGCTGATTTTTTTACTAGGCTTGAAAATACTTCCTTTTCCTACTACAGTTATTTGGGACAATTGAAATATCACTGGCCTTGTTGAGTTCATTTATGATATTGCAACTTAAGGGCTATACTAGAAAATAAGAAGCTAAAATGGTGTGATAGTCTTTGGTTAGATCCAACATAACAGCTTTACTAAATAGGGTTGAAAAGAAAATCAGCAGATATTGTCAGCAATAAAACTTGAAGTACATTTTTAGGGAAATTAATGGACTAATTGTAAACCATTTTTCTTTCTTTTTTTTTTAGAATGCAAGTAATCCAGATGTAGCAGACGGTGGGCCTCTTTTCTTAGATATTTTGAAGAACTGGAGAGAGGTAAGCTGAATATTTTCACTTGGCTGATTTTCCTGTTGCTTATTTTCTGGTGAATAAATTCATAGCAACCTTTCTTTGTGCTCTTTTCTTCCAAGGAGAGTGACAAAACAATCATTCAAAGCCAAATAGTCTCCTTCTACTTGAAACTGTTTGAAAACTTTAAAGATAATCAGATCATTCAGAGGAGCATGGATACCATCAAGGAAGACATGCTTGTCAGGTTCTTCAATAGCAGCAACAGTAAGCGGGATGACTTCCTTAAGCTGATTCGAATTCCCGTGAGTTGATCTTAATTCTTTCTATGGTTTCATTGCAGAGGCTCTTGCAAAATACTGAATTTCCAGAAAGTAGATCAGCTACTGGGTACAGTTGTTAAAACTATGAAATGAACCCATGGCCCAAACTCCTCCTTGGTAATTCCATTTGCACTTGTGGGTGACTTTACCAAGTCAGTATGGAAATCATTTAATTTTGTGATTGGGAGGGCAATGCTGGCATTATGTCTATTGTGCAGAGACAGGTGAATGGACAAATCCAGTGAGGAGGAAGTAGTGAAGGAGCCAAGGGGAGTATTGAGAAGCATTTCTCTCATTGCTCCTTGTTTGTGTGATGGAAATTCTCCTGCTTTGACTGGGAGACGGCAGGTCTTAATGGAAAGAGTGGGGTGTGGGGGTGGGAATGGAGAGGAATTTTGCCTTCCTCCCACCTTGGCCACCAAGGAGCCTTTTGACCTCAGATGAATCACAGGCTTGCCTAGAGCTCCATTTCCTCATCCTGAAAGGAGGCTTTTGGGTTCACTCTAATTTCTTTGGTATCTTTGGCTCTAAAACTGTACCATGCCATACATAGAAAAAGAGAATGAGATAGCAAAAACTCTGGTTTTTGAAAAGGCACTAGGCATATTTTCTTGCCAGGCTCTGGTCAACCTCTCATATGGTATAGCCCAAGTAGCAGCAAGAGTGTTTGTTTTTAGAGAAGAAAATAGAATTTATACCTTATGAAGAAATTGTTCTATCAATTTTTGGATACTTAGCTATCTTAGCTGGAGAAAGCCTTAACTTCTCAAGCCTTAGCTCATGAAACTGCCTTGAATCTTTAAAGTTATGGCTTCCAGAAGCTGAAAGATAACTTTGAAGCGTAAAGATAAATCACATTTTCCAAAATTTTATCTAGGAGACAAAGGCCACTAGATTCCTTTGGGTTTGGCTTTGATGTACAAAATTTGAATGAGAAAGGGCGGGGTCTTATGATGACTTGTCCTCTCAGGATGTGTGGTGGCTGGCTGTCATTCTTCCTGGCCTGCCTCTCACCCGTCTCAGATCAGATAAGTGCTTGTTCTTCAGGATTTTTCTAGTCGCGAGTATGTTAGATGGTACAAAAGTGGTTTGGAAAATTATTAAGAACATTACTATGTTCCACTGATAGTGTTTTCCAATGGTCAGTGGATCCCCTCTGGCCCCAGGCTAGACACTGAAAAAGCACTTGTTCCTGATCCAGGGTTGCCCCTGGCTTGCCGTTCAGTCCTAGATGAGTCTCTTGGTTTCTTGGTGATACTCGGAACACAGGAAAGTAAAATTTATCACTGGCAAATACAGCTGGTAGAAACTTTTCCCTACTTTGCTGTAACTGGGACTTGAAAAAAATCTGTGGGTCCCATCCTTCTGGAAGCTCCAAGCCTCCTGCTTCATGATGGGTGATTTTGAGTGAGCTCTCAACCATTGTCTCCTTCGGCTCAATTGCTAATATTTAAGAATGTTATGCTTTTTAATAATTAGTCCTGAAGCCTACAATCCCTCTAGTTATTCAGAAGAGTAGCAAGGTGGGTGCAGTGTTTCCAGTATTAGAAAGAAACACAGTGGCAGAGCCAAGATGAAAGTAAATGGTCCCCATTTTATTAACGGTGAATTCACCTAAATGGTCCTGTGGGTTAGAGTGAGGAAATAGTTCAATTTGCTGGGATAGAAAGGTGCAGGGAAATTTGCTGCAATTCCTAATTTTAAAAGTTTATGCCAGTAATTGCTTATTGCCATATGAATATGATTAGTGTTTATTTTTGGAATGGGATTCCACTGTGGAAATGATGAAACTGACCAAATTGGGGGAAAATGAGAAATTACAGTATTCATCTGTCTTAGACTTGGTGTTTACAAAGTACTGAACCTCTATTGGTGGTTGTCAAACTTTGGTGAGTAACAGAATCACCTGGGGAGCTTAGTGACCACACAACTGCCTGGGTCTTCTCTGACTTCATGCATGTGGATCTCTGAGTTCTTCATTAGGGTCTCCAGGTTATTCTGCTATACACCAAAGGTGAGAATCATTGACCTATAGTAACTCATTTGATACTGAAAGCAAAGACTAATTAAAGTGCAAGATGGGTAGAATTGGTAGGGACCCTAGAGATGATTGAAATAATCTCCTCATTGTTTAGATGAGAAAACAGAGGTTCAGAGAGGTCAAGTGACTGGCTCAAAGTCAGTTATTACACACAGGATTCAAACCCACATTTTTTGTCACTCCACTTCAAGGCTCTTCTCACTATATAATTTTGAGAATTCTATGGCAGTAAATTTGAGGATATATCATGTATCCCATCATATTACAGCATAACTGGCAATTTATTTATAACTTTAGTCTTAATAAGTGAAGAAACTACCATTGTATATTAAGGTAATATACTGCCAGTGAAAACCATTTGTTTTGAAGGAATACTTCCATTTTCATTATATTAATAGCATAATATCCTGATGGCTTGTATGCCTGGAATTAATTTTGCTGCTTTCTTTCCCAATAGGTGAATGATCTGCAGGTCCAGCGCAAAGCGATAAATGAACTCATCAAAGTGATGAATGATCTCTCACCAAGATCTAACCTAAGGAAGCGGAAAAGGAGTCAGAATCTGTTTCGAGGCCGCAGAGCATCGAAATAATGGTCATTCTGCCTGCAATATTTGAATTTTTAAATCTAAATCTATTTATTAATATTTAATATTTTACATTATTTATATGAAGAATATATTTTTAGACTCATCAAAGTATTTATAATAGCAATTTTTATGTAATGAAAACAACTATTAATATATGTCTTATTTATAATTCCTGTATCCTGTGACTATTTCACTCAACCCCTTCCCTTTTTTATTCTGACCAACTAGGCAAGACTGTGATTTCAAGGCTTAATCTCAGGGACCAAGTAGGCAGCCAATTTAAGTAAGACCCTGTGAGGCGTGCATTTATTTCACTTGATACCATGAGCACTTATAAAGGAAATGATGCCATCCAGTCCCTGCCTATTTGGGAACATGTCTGCATTATGGGCCACTGCTCTAAGGGCATGTCAGATACCACTTGAATGTGTCAGGTGATACAACTTGTCTCCTGATTAAGAACATAGCATTTCTTCTCATGCCTGGTGCTTCAGAATACCACTGACAACTATGACTGTACCCAAATGGAAAGTAATTAATTTGTTTAGTTTATCAATATTTAATATATATGAATAAAGTATAATTTCATAATGATTCGTGCTGTGTCAGACTTTTTCTAAGTGAGGACTGGGGTAAATGAACTAACTACACTCTAATGAGTTAGTAGGAAGAAAGTCATTCTTTAGCTGTGGAAATCTTAGACTTGAATGAAGCCCCAAATGTGGTATTTCTCTCCACTGGCAATTTGTTGGCTTCTCCTGCTCCATCTGATAGCTGTTTGAGCTATCTTTCCAAAATATGAATTTAATCATGTTACCAATTTACTTCAGAGATTCTGCCACGGAAAGTGGTCTAAATTGTTTAGCGTGGCACACAAAGATTTATTTCTACCACTTTGTCAACTCCCTATTGCATCCTTTACTTAGGTATACTCCATCTCCTCTGTCTACCTTGGGCAAATGCCACTGGGTATGGAATAGTGAGTGTGAGCTCTAAGGGGAGAGGCTTGGATTGGAATCTTGGTCCCACCATTACAGGTAGTATAACTTTTAATGAATTCCAAGCTCCAGTTTCCTCATGTGATAAAGAAGAAGAATTGTGCCTTCCTCATAATATTGTGGTGAAAGTTCATTCTTTCACTCAAGAAATATTTATTGGAGCAACTGCTATGTGCCTGGTGATGTTCTAGGCATTTAAGATACCATCATGAACAAAACAGACAAAAATCTCTGCCCTTGGAGAATTTAAAATTTAGCCAGGGGGATACAGATAATAAAGCAAATACATAAAATATTAGTAAATTGCAAGGCATGTTAGAAGGTGTTAGTTGCTATGCAAAAAAAGTAAAGCAGGATGGGGGAATTGGGAAACTATAAGTAAGGCCAAGTGAGTGGTCTAGAGGTTTAAATGGAATGATTAGAGTTGACTACATTGAAGAGATGACATTTGAGAAAGCATTTTAAGAGGTAAGGGAGATATCCATTTGGATTCCAGGCAAGGGAAACATCCTTGCAAAGGCTCTAAAGTGGAGATTTGTCTTGCATGGTAAAAGAAAAGCCAGCAGACCAGTGTATTGGAGCAGAATGAGTCAAGAATAACTCACATTTTTTAGCTGAGCAACTAAAAAAATGAAGCTGCTATCAGCTGAGATGGGGAAACTGGAGTCAGCAGATCTGGGAAGGAAAGTCAGTTCAATTTTGAATAAAAAGTTTAAGGTGTCCATTAGAATCCTAAATGGAGGTGCTGAGGAGGCAACTGGCTAGATTAGTCTGGAGTTGGATGAGAAGTCTGGACAATTGACATAAATTTGGGAGTTGAGGCACAGAGAGGGTATTTAAAGACCTAATACTGTGTGAACTCATGAAGGTCATGAGTTTATAGAGTGAAGAGGAGTGCAAGAATTGAGTCTCCAGGCATGCCATCAGTAAGAGACTAAGGAGAACCCAGTGAAGGAGACCGAAAAGAAATGGCCAGTGAAATAAGAGGACAACTGAAAAAGTGAGACATCCTGAAAGCCAAGTGAAGAAAGTGTTTCAGGAATAAACTTTGTCAAGTGCAGATAGGTCCAGTCAGATGAGGACTGAGAACTGGCTCCTGGATTCAGCAACACAGAGACCATTGTTGATCTTGGATAAGAGCAATTTTGATGTAGGTGAGGTTGAAAGCCTGGTTGCAAGGGGATTAAGAGAGACATTAGAGACGACAAACATGAATAACTCTTCTTATAAGTTTTGCTGCAAAGGAGAGCAAAGGAAAGGGTAGCTGTCAAGATAAGAGCGATCAAAAGAAGTTTTAAATTTTTTGGTTGTTGCTTTTGATGGGAGAATATACTGCTTATTTATGCATTGATGGAAATGATTTAACTAAGGAAAAAATGATAGATGATGTAGGATAGAGAGGGGAGACCTGCAGAGTGGTTCCATGACTAAGTAAGAGAGGTAACTGAGGACACAGGAGGAACTGGCTTTAGGCAGGTGAATAGAAAGCTTATTGTTATTAATAGGTGAGAAGGTAGATTATGTGGATTCTGATTTTGACAGGTGGCTAAATGTGATGGTGAGAAGTTTTGGAAATTTTAGCTAGTTGTTTAAAGTTTTCTCAGTGAAAGAGGTGACTGAAGTTTACAGAGGAAGTATTGGAGGCTTGGGAAGAGCAGACAAATCAAGGGAGTGCAATGTGGATTGCCAGGCAGGTTTAAGGACCCGCTTGAGGTCCACATTTCATGAAGTTAAGGGACATCAGTCGGTGTAACTGAGTGTTTTTCTCCATCTATATAGAGCTGTGGGTGAAGATATAGAGTAGGCAGAGAGTTACATTTAGCAGACTTAATTTGGCCAAGGAAGTAGGACAGAAGAAGAGAAGACAAGGAGGTCATGGGGATAGTAAATTGGTGATAAACTCTGAGCTGGTTCAAGAGGGGAAGGAATATATCCAGTTGCTGAAGGAGGGTGAGGAAATGATTAGAAGGAAAGGATATCTGCCCCACCTCCAGGCCTGAAAGATAAGAGAGAGAAAACCAGCCATCACTGAAGGGGATAAAGGGCAAGCAGTGTCCTTAGGGGAAAATCGGTTTATCTTTTGAGTATGAGGAAGTTGAGGAGTGATGGATTTAGTTGGTGCTGGACTGTGAATTCCAGAAGACCCAGTGAGTAGGGGTAGGAGGGGAAGTCATAAAAGGGGAGGTACATAAGGATGTGTTGTGAGTCTTGGACTTCTTATGATCACTGACATAAACAAGGATAATGGATATAATGAGATTAGTTTTGCTGGCTTTGGTGGCAAGGTTGTGAGTGTCAAGGACAGAAAGGGGTAGGTGCCTGGGTCTTCCTTCTTAACTATTTCACTTAACCCTTTCACAACAGTAGGAAATAGTGATGAGTTAAGTGAAATAGTTAGTTTAGTCCTTGACAATAATCAGTGGTCGTTATTTTGATTACTGGGGAGCCAAGTAACAGTGGGTGAGACCTGATTCCAAAACTTTCAATCTTGATGAGGCAAGATTGAAAAGAAATCAGGCTGCTCTTGGCACAGCTGCAACTGATAATGAATTGTTGTTGGTGTCTCCACTCATTAGTACTTAAGATTGATTGATGCAAATTTATGGTATCTACAGATGGAGGACTACTGGGAGATTATCTTGTTTGGACCAAAGAAGCAGACCAGACCTCTTTGGAAAGGGAGAAGTTCCAACTGTCCATTGTCTTGAGAAGTGATTAATCATGAAATGGGAAATGAAGCCCCAGGAGGTGGGCCTTGGTTTAGGGCTACATAAACCATCCTCCTCTCTGAAGTTGGTGTTAGTTTGGTGCGGCTTTGAGACATGGAGTGATATAGACTGTATTAGGCGATATGATGGAGGCTGGCAATGAGACAGAGAGAAGACTCTGTAAGAGAACTGGAGTGGGCCTATGCAGTAGTTATAAACTATTCTCTCTATTGTATGTTTCCTCCATTATGTGCATACCTAGTCTAAGAAGTACTATGGGGCTTGGAGAAAGGATAGCCTGTGCTTTAGACTAAGGGACTTGGGGACAGCACTGATTCCTGGTTCAATGCCTGTAGGGGCAGTCATCTCCTTTGGCTCATGGGCAGCAGGGGCAGCAGCCTAGGCCTGGAATAGGAGAACCCACTCGTATAAAGTCCCACCGTTAGTGACTCCCCAAAATAGCTGGTACACCTTTACTGGCAGGGTGCTTTTGACAATTAGGCAATTGGTAGGAAGCATTAAGAATCAATGAAGTTGCAAATGGCAAGATCTCATTCTTTTTGATGGCTGCATAATATTCCATTGTATATATATACCACATCTTCTTTATCCATTCATCTGTCGATGGACATCTTGGCTCTTTCCACAGTTTGGCTATTGTGGACATTGCTGCGTGGATGGAACTGGAGGGTGTTATGCTGAGCGAAATAAGTCAATCAGAGAAAGACATATATCATATGACCTCACTGACATGAGGAATTCTTAATCTCAGGAAACAAACTGAGGGTTGCTGGAGTGGGGGGTGGGGTGGTAGGGATGGGGTGGCTGGGTGATAGACATTGGGGAGGGTATGTGCTATGGTGAGCACTGTGAATTGTGCAAGACTGTTGAATCACAGATCTGTACCTCTGAAACAAATAATGCAATATATGTTAAGAAAAAAAAAAAAGAAAATAGTAGGAGGGGAAGAATGAAGGGGGGAAATCGGAGGGGGGGGAGACGAACCATGAGAGACGATGGAGTCTGAAAAACAAACTGAGGGTTCTAGAGGGGAGGGGGGTGGGAGGATGGGTTAGCCTGGTGATGAGTATTAAAGAGGGCAGGTTCTGCATGGGGCACTGGGTGTTATGCACAAACAATGAATCATGGAACACTACATCAAAAACTAATGATGTAATGTATGGTGATTAACATAACAATTAAAAATGTAAAAAAAAAAGAATCAATGAAGTTTCCTCTTCTTTTTCTTCCTCTTCTCCTCACTTTTCCTGCCCCTTCCCATCTTGAACAATACAATCCTAAAGCAATTAGGTGCATCAGAGTAAAGTAGGCATCCGCAGTTGTCTACTATGGGAAGTCAAATTCTAAGCAAGATGAGAAGGGTGTACATGCAGGGAAAAAATCTGGTTTGGAAGATATTAGAGACCAGAAGAATATGGGGAATGTTCAAGAAGGGATGAGAAGTATATTAGTTCTGTTGCTGTCGTGATAAATGATTATAAACTTAGTTGCTTAAAATAACACTCATTTGTTATCATCATTTTGGATTGCTTAGCTAGTGGCCCCCTCTTCCTTCTTCAAAGCCAGCAGCTTAGCATCTTCTAATCTTTCTCATTCTGACACTCCTACCTTCCACTTTTAAGGGCCCTTGTGATGACATTTGGACCACTTAGATTATTCAGGATAATGTCTCAATCTCAAGATTTTTACTTAATCATATCTGAAAATTTCTTTTGCTATGTAAAGTAACATTCAAGAATTCCAGGAATTAGGATATAGACATCTTTGTGTGTGTGTTGGGGAGGCGGTAATTATTCAGCCTACCAAGGGAGGCAACATGAATTACAGCACGGTGAACATCATTAATAATGGGATAAATGAAAGGTGTTGCTACATGATAGGATGCAATGAACTGAACACAGCTTATCTTCTGTGGTATCTCTGTGAAAGATGCATAACCTATTCTAATCATGAGAAAACATTATACAAACACAAATTGAGGAATATTCTACAGAATAACTGGTCTGCAGTCTTCAAAGTATCAAGGTTATGTAAGTTAAGGAAATACTGAGGACTGAGAAACAGTTTTATACTGAAAGGGATTATAGAGATATGACAGTTATATGCAATGCACATTCTAGACTGGATCACTTAGCTATAAAAAGCATTTCTAGAACAACTTGTGAAGACTGAATGGGGTCTGAAGATGAAATGGTAGTAATACATCATTTTAAGTTTCCTGGTTTGCATGGTTGCATCATGGTTAGGTAGGAAATGTCTTTGTGTGGGAAATGCACACTAAAGTATTCAGGGGTGATAGGCCATCAAGTCAGGAACTTACTCTGACACGATTTAGGGAACAGAAAGCTTTTCTAACTCTTCCGTAAGTTGGTGATTGTTTCAAAATAAAAAAATGTGAAAAAGCCACTGTGAGATTATTTCAGAGTCACAAGCTAGTGAGGTCTAAAATTCTTGACTTATTTTGTTCCAATCACACTAGATAACTTAGAATTCCCATATATACATGTGACAAATTGAATTTTCCAAAGATGACCACATCTATATATTTACTCTATTCCCATGCTATTCTTACAAGGGGACTGACATTTTTCCCACTGAGAGGTGAGGTGTATGTCCCTCCCCTAAATGCTGGGGCATGAGCTTGTGACTTCCTCTACTAGTGGAGTGTATGTAAGTGATGTTTTGTGACTTCCAAGTCTAGGATGCAGCTTTTCCCTGGCTTCTCCCCACCACCCCCTCTACCTCCCCACCCCCCACCGCCACCTTTCAAGACATTTGCCCTTGGAACCCACCATCATGTTGAGAAATTCAGGCTGCATGGGGAAGCCACGTGAAGATATTCTAGCCATCAGTCCCAGGAGGCTTCCAGCCAACACCAATATCAATCACCAGACATGTGTGTGAATAAGCCTTCAAATGATTCCAGTTCTAAACATTTGAATATTCTAGCTGAGTCCTCACACACCAAGCTGCTTGTGATTAAAAAAAAAAAAAAAATCATGGCAGACTTCCAGTTTCAGTTCTGACATGTGAAGAGCTTGGAAGTTGTTACTCCAGTCCTTAGAATAAGAAAAACCTGGGAAAATTGAAAATTGATGACTTTTCTTGGTCCCATCAGAGAACTGAGTTTGCAGGACAAATTGCCACCGCAAAATCTGGAGGGACAGGCAAATTCAGAGAGCCACAGCCAGTATCTGCTTATAGGAAGCAGAAAACACTGGAACCAAATGTGTCCAGAAACAATGGCCTTCTCTCCAGGGGAAAAGATCTCAGAATCTTCTAAGAGAGCCATGGAGGATGCTCCTCCAACTCCAGCCTCCTCTGGTCTTCCTGTCTCACCTAAAGCTATATAAGAAGAAACACGTGTGAGGATCACAGCCCTAAGACACAGACCTGCTAAAACACTGAGATTTAATGGGAAGATCATAGAACACCCTCCCATTCCTCCATACCTCACTCATACTACTAGGGCTCTCGCATAATATTAATGGATTACAATTAAAGCGCTTGAATAACACAGACTCACTCTGAGGAATGGTACTTAGGGAAACACAGACATAAAGAAAGGAGACAAAAGCCACTAGAGGCATTTGAAGCCTTTGGCATGCTAAGAGGTAAGAAAAAAATACAAGCTGAAGAGATAAAGCAAGCATCAGAACCAGACTCAGATATGAGATATGACACAAGTGTTGAAATTATCAGGCAGGAAATTTAAAACAACTACAATTAATATGTTAAGAACTCTAGTGGATGAAGTAGACTGTATGCAAGAACAGATTGGTAATGTCAGCAGAGAAATGAAAATTCTAAGAAAGAATTAAAAGGAAATGCTATAAATAAAAAGCACAGAAACAGAAATGAAGAAAGCCTTTGATGGGCTCATTAGTAGATTCAATGTAGCCCAAAGAAAGAATCAGTGAGCTTGGAGATGAGTAAATAGAAATTTCCCAACCTGAAATGCAAAGAGAAAAAATAATGGGAAAAAAAGTCACTCCAGAATGAAACATCCAAGAACTGGGGGGACAATTTCAAAAGATGTGACAAAATTACAGATCCTCAAGAACAGGAAGCAAATTCTCATAAAACTATATGTAGGAATATCATATCTAAACTGCAGAAAAATAAAGATTAATAGAAAATCTTTTTTTTTTTTTTTGAAAGAAAGAGCATGTGAGTTGGGGGGTGGGGCAGAGGGAGAGAGAGAATCTCAAGCAGGCTCCACACCCTGGGTGGTATGGAGCCTGACACAGGGCTTTATCTCATGACCCTGAGATCATGATGTGAGCCCAAACCAAGAGTTGGACACTTAACTGACTGAGTCACCCATGCGCCCTGACAAATAGAAAATCTTGAAAGAGGCAAAGGAAAATAGAAACTCCTTACCTAGGGAAGAACAAAGATAAGAACTACACAGACTTCTCATCAGAAACCATGTGTATTAGTTTCCTATTGCTGCTGTAACAAATTATCACAAATTAAATTGCTTAAAACAACACAAATTTTCATTTTATAGTTCTGGAGACCAGAAGTCAGAAATCGGTCACAGAGAGCTAACATCAAGGTGTTAGCAGGGCTGTGTTTCTTCTGGAAGCTCTAGGAGAAAATCTATTTCTTTGCTGTTTTTGACATTCTAGAGGCTGCCTGCATTGGTTGGCTCATGGCCCCTTTCCTTCATCTTCACAGCTAGAAACATAAGGCTGAGGCCATCCCTCTAGTTTTGTTTCTCCTGCATCCCTTTTCTACTTAAAAGAACCCTTGTGACTAAAATGGGCCACCCAATAATCCAAGGTAGTTTCTCCATCTTAAGGTCAGGTGATTACCTTAGTTCCATCTGCAACCATAATTCTTATCTTCCATTGAATCTAACAAATTCACAGAAGGAAACAAAAGGTATACAGATGAGAAAAAAAGAAATAAAACTTCACAGATTACATAATTGTCTATGCAGAAAATCCCAATGAACAATTCAAATTTGAAGAGCACAGAAATAGACCCTCACAAATACAGTCAACTGATCTTTGACAATAGAGTAAAAGTACCTTAAATGGAGAAAGGATAGTTGGTGCTGGAACAATTGAATGTCCATACGCAAAAACAAAAATTATCCTAGACAAAAACCATGGCATTGATACCCATAAAAATGAAAAAATTAAAGAAATTTTGGATCCAATATCAAAGACTTGTTATTTTTTCTATCCCTTGCATTTGCTGTTGTTTATTAATTTATAAGACTCTGGGATATTAGAAGACTTACATTTGTGCATTCTTTGGTGTTCCTTTGGAGGGAGATAGGTGCCTGACTGATGCTGATAAGATGTATCATCTGGACTGATGCCAAGTTGGCAGCCAATTCCTGAGGGACAAGACTGTCATTTCTACCTTGTTTGAAATGACAATATGTAATATGGTCCATTAAAACTAGCAAAAGGAAAAATGGATTATAAACTCTTATTTATGAGAAAGGAGGAAAAAACAGTTAAGTTGAAAATAACATGGAATCATGACCTTTTTTTAAAGAGTCATTCCCTGAGGTCATTCTGTTCTACCTCGATTGTTCATGTAAAAACAATTCATCCGGCACCTCTAGTACCTAAGATTTTGGTCTTCTTCATTAAAAAACAAGGGCTCCTTGAAGAGATATTGATACCATATTTGGAATGGAAAAATTCAAGTTGAGCTCAGGATATTTTGTAGCCTGTTGTTTGTTGCTTAACATTTTGTTGATATTCCTATCATTTTTGTAACAACTATGCAAGTTGACTTTATGCTGACTTATTTATTATGTACTTGGTATATGCTAGGTTCTGCACTATACCCTTTATTGTTACTGTGAACTCTTGACTCCTCTAAAAAAAAAGCCCCTGTTGACTAACCAAAGCTAAGTTTATTAAACCTTCTACATAATGGAAAGAAACCTTGAAAAAGTCTTACTAATGTTGCAGAAAAGGAAGGTCAATGATAGATATGAATAGGGCTTAGGGAGTATGGGTTCAAGTGGTTTGAGAAGACAATGAAAGGGGATTGAGTTTGGGGAATTTTGTATTATAATAGTTTAGGTCTAGTGGAAATAATGAGGCAAGTTTCCATCAAATAACAAAAATTTACCTGAGTAAATTTTATTTTATTTTATTTTATTTATTTATTTTTTAAAGATTTTATTTATTTATTTGACAGAGAGAGACACAGTGAGAGAGGGAACACAAGCAGGGGGAGTGGGAGAGGGAGAAGCAGACTTCCTGCCGAGCAGGGAGCCTGATGTGGGACTCGATCCCAGGACCCTGGGATCATGACCTGAGCCGAAGGCAGACGCTTAATGACTGAGCCACCCAGGAGCCCTACCCGAGTAAATTTTAAAGATCTAATTGGCTTTATTAATCAATTCATGAATTGGGCAGCACCCAATCTAGCAAGTAGAGGGGAGCTCTAAAGGGCTATAGAAAGGTTTTTAAAGGCAAGATAAGGAAGTCACAAATAGAGAAAAAGGATTATTTAGGTGAGATCACTTCTGTTTGGAGAGAAAAGGGTCTTAGTAGGTAGATTATTTTATCTTCCTTTGGGAGATGAAGAGGACCCATGTGACAGATTACCTTATTGGTGCTGACCAGATAATTCCTGACTGACTAGTGAAGACTACATTTTTAGGGGGTTGAAACTGTAGTTAGTTTTGGTATTAAGTCTCAGTTTACTGACTTGAGGCCTTAGCCTAAGTGATGCCATTTTGAACCTGTGGTTTTCTTTCATAGTTCTTGGAGGAAGTCTTGACATGTAAGCAATTATTTGATTATCTGTTTACTCAGGTGAGCAATCTTTTTTCCTGAGAAGAAGGTTGTTTGTCCTAAATTGATTTTCAATAATTTCCTGAAGAAAACAATGAAATTATTTACTGGTTTATAGCCTTATTTTCCTGGGAAAGAATTTCCTAGAACAAATAGTTAAATCACCTGACCCAGGTGGTTTCAGTCTCTTTCCTGCTGATTAAGCTATGTGGATTCAGGCAGTCTCAGTTCTCACTATGACATAGATGTCATGGATGTCCTATGACCTCTGACTCTTGTATTGATGTGCGGGGCTATTTTTGACATCTTCTAACCCAGACCTAGAGCTTAGCTCTCCAAACTCAGCATAAAGTCAACTTGCATAGTTGTTACAAAAATGATAGGAATATCAACAAAATGTTAAGCAACAAACAACAGGCTACAAAATATCCAAATGCATTGATACTCATTAATTCAGGATGCATTCTAAAGGTTTCATGAGGCACTAAAAGCAGAACGCCTCTCACATATTCAGAAGATTTCTGTTTTCCAGTTTTTCCTTAACTGTACTATCACAGGGGATAGGGATTTATTTTCTCCACACAGAACCCAGTTTTTTTCCCACTAGCATTTCCTTGGAGGAGTTTTCAGTTCCTCACTCTTTTATTTTAGAGAGTTGTTTTTCCTCTTTCTAAAAGTTTGACTGGAATGGAATCCATTCCCTGGGGCTTAGCTTCCAATCTAAGGTTTATCAATCATTTCCAACAAAATCAGACTTCCCCATAAAAAAGTCATTGTACCAACTAATAAAAAGCATATGGTTTTCCTTTTCAGTTTTACTATCTTCTTTTATTTTTAATGATAATTTTATATGCTAGACGTCTTCAATAATTACTCTGAATGGATAGGTGATTGAAAGAATTGAAGAGAATTGAGGTAATCTTGGCTTATCTGGAATGTAATTGGCATCTGAGAGCTTCTAAGGATGGAAAAATATCTTTTTTCTTTACCCTTCTAAATTGTTGACTCCTTGTTCCTCTTGTAACAGAAGGTAGATTAACAAGAGAAAAGCATATTGTTCTGGTTCTAGATGGTGAGGTAGGAAGAACTTGAACTTATGCGGTCCACAGAATACACCAAATTACACCTATTAACAGAACAATTCTTCCCGAAGAAGAACTAAGTGCTGACTGAACAGCCCACTGAACAACCAAAGATAGAACAGCAAGAGAGCCGGAAACATCGTACTGAAGGGAATGGCCAGCAGTGGGGGGTGTGTGGGGGGATAGTACTGAGGGACTGGGAGCAGATCTCTCAGTCCTTGGGCACAGAAAAAAAAGCTAAGGTTTAAAAGAGCAACTAACTTAGAAAAGAGACAACCTTTGAACTCTGTTAAGTGTTGGAGGAGCTATGGGAAAGCTCTCCTGATCAGAGGGACTAGAGAATGATACGGTTTCTGTTCTCACTCCACCTTAAAAGCCTAGACCAGAACAGAGTCTGGATAATGTAACAGGTGGGTCCAGTAGTCTCAGTGAGCTTGTGACTTCAGCCATCTGGGGGTCCTCAAGCCCACACCAGCTCTAGTTATGCTGAAGTTCACCAATACAAAACTGACAAATCCTTAACCAGACTCATCAAGAAAAAAAGAGAAAGGACCCAAATAATTAAAATCAGAAATAAGAGAAGAGCAGTAACAACTGACACCACAGAAGTACAAAGGTTTGTAAGAGAATACTATGAAAAATTATGTGCCAACAACCTAGAAGAAATGAATAAAATCCTAGAAACATAATCTTCCAAAACTGAATCAGGAAGAAATAGAAAATCTGAACAAATTCGTTACAAGTAATGAAATTGAATTGGTAATAAAAAAAAAAAAATACCCCACAATAAATGTCCAGGAAAAGATGGATTCTCACGTGAATTCTACCAGACATAGAAGAGTTAAAGCCATCAACAAAAAGACAACCCACTGAATGGGAGAAGATATTTGCAAATGACATATCTGATAAAGGGTTAGTATCCAAATATATAAAGATCTTATACAACTCAATACCCCAAAACCAAATAATCCAATTAAAAAATGGGCAGAAGACATGAACAGACATTTCTCCAAAGAAGACACAAAGATGGCCAACACATGAAAAGATGCTCAATATCACTTTTCATCAAGAAAATGCAAGTCATTAACTACAATGAGGTATCATCGCACGCTTGAGATAATGGCTAAGATCAAAAACACAAGAAACAACAAGTGTTGGCACAGATATGGGGAAAAAGGAATCCTTGTGCACTCTTGGTGGGAATGTAAGTTGGTACAGCCACTATGGAAAACAGTATGGAGGTCCTCAAAAAATTAAAAATAGAAATATTGTATGATCCAGTAATTCCACTATTAGGTATTTACTCAGGGAAAATTAAAACACTAATTCAAAAAGATAGATGCACCCCTATGTTTACTTTAGCATTATTTACAATAGCCAAGACATGGGAGCAACCTAAGTTATGAGGAATGGATGAATGGATAAGGAAAATGCGGTATATATACACAATGTCAGTTGGTCCAGCCTTTTATGGACAGACCTTTAAAAATCACACTCGCCGGGCACCTGGGTGGCTCAGTCGGTTAAGCGTCTGCCTTCAGCTCAGGTCATGATCCCAGAGTCCCACATCGGGCTCTCTCCTCAGCAGGGAGTCTGCTTCTCCCTCTCTGATAAATAAATAAATAAAATCTTAAAAAAAAAAACTCACTCGCCACACCTGTCCCCAGGTTTGAATTACAGTCTAGATGCCCCCCAAACCCCCTCCTCAAACTGCCATGTCACAGCCTCTCACTAACTTCCAGAATGCTCTGCACCCAAATCTCTGAAACCAGGTCAGTTTTATAAGCCTTATACACCCCAGTCCCACTTCCCCCTGATAACCCCGAGAGATGAGGCCTCCCAAAACTTACATATTAGCCTGAGTAATAATACATGATGCCAATGAAAACACAATTAAAACAAAATCAATGGTTTCTGACTGCTTTCCTTGACTAGTTGCTTTCTCTCTCTTTTTTTCTTCTAGAAGTAAAAATTTCTTCAGATCAAGAAAACCAAAGAGAACTTGTCACAGTGGGAGAGCTGATAACAATGATTCACTGAGAGTCAACAAAAGTAGCAAAAATATTTACTATTGACACAGAGTCGTCTTTCTTCTAGGCGGGTTACATGCAGTTTTTAAAATGTAATCCTCACCATGGCTTTATGATCTCCATTTTATAGAAGAAAAAAATGAGTCTTGAATACAGTAAATACATTCTTAAAGTTTTGCACCTGACGAAACCTAGGTCTACTGAATCCTGCACAAGGGCTCTTAACTACAACACATATTCACTAGTTGCTCATTAGTATTATTTTACGCCAGCCTAGTACACATCCCAGGGGGTGGCCATACCCAGGATGCCTATGGTTCTCTGATATGGCTTTACATCTGCCACTCAGATGTCACTTTCACCTTTGAACCCTGATCACTATATGCCCAAAAGAAGCCTTGTCATGGGGCTGCCAGATTCTTATTCTAGGTAAAGAGAGCAGGATAAGAACTCTTGCCATTGTATTTTCTCTTATGAGCAAGACAGGGTTCAGGACACACCATCCCAAAATATGGCACCTTAATGTACTGAATATTTCAAGCTGAAGGAATTTGAGAAATTTGTACAGAATTTGAGAAATCTCTATGCTTTCTGTTTCTTAAATTTTTTAGTTTTTTTATTTGAGTACGGTTGACACACAATGTTACATTAGTCTCAGGTCTACAACTTAGTGATCTGACAAGTTTCTACACTATGCTATGTTCCACCACAAGTATAGCTGCCGTCTGTCCTGTTACATCACTATTACAATATCATTGACTATATTCCTTATGTACTTCTTTTTATTCACCTTTCTCATTCTATAACTGGAGGCCTGTATCTTCCTCTCCCCTTCAACCATTTTGCCTACCACCCCCACTTCTAGCAACTAACAGTTTGTTCTCTGTATTTGTAGTTCTGATTCTGTTTTTTGTTTCTTTATTCATGTTTTTAGATTTCATTTATGAGTAGAGTCATATGGTATTTGTCTTTCTTAGTCTGACTTATTTCAACTTAGCATAATACTCTCTAGGTTCATCCATGTTGTCTCAGATGGCAAAAATCTTATCCTTTTTGTGGCTGTGTAATATTCCATTGTGTATATATACCACATTTTCCTTATCCATTCATCCATTCCTCATAACTTAGGTTGCTTTCATGTCTTAGCTATTGTAAATAGCATTTTTCTAAAGGACATTTTCCTTAATTTTCACAAGGTATTCTGGGAAACCCACTCTATTTCAGGCTAGAGAAATTTGTTGATGTCTCACCAAACCCTAGTATATGATTTTGTTTCATATTTAAACAAATATGGTTGACCTTCTTCTTATTCCTTGTCATTGCAGCAGTTAAGGAATAGTACAATGGATGCAAGCATGCAAGAATAGGAATAATATACTTGCCCTTTGACCCTGAGAAAAACAGTGATTAATGGAAACAAATTTCTCTATGTTCATATAATTTACACATACTGCTATGGATGCATCAGGACATTTATTAGTATAGATAGAAAAACAAAGGATAGTAAACAACAGCAAAATTATGGATAGAAATATGATCATTCTTATGCTTGGAGAGGCTTTTGTGGGCTGGGAATATGTTTTTGGTAGAATCCAATAGAAATGTTAATAGGTCTGTCTCTTATCATCCATCCTGCTTGGGGACACCCACTAGCAGATACTTAGACTTACCATTAAGATTTGCACATCATTAGCATTAAGAAGGTGAGCTTGTTGACTCCAGCAAGTGCCAGTTATTAGCATAGTCACTGAAGCCTGGACTGCCTCCCCATGCAACTTACTACTTCTGAGTCTTTACAAATGGGCAAATCCACTGCTGCTCAGGTGTTCTGAGGACTTGGCCTAGATTGCTAGAAATCTTTCTAAAACTTAAGGCATCCATTGGTGAGCTAACAGAGACCTAGGACATAATGATCTATAATTTAGGCCTTCAGGTGCAGTGAAAATGAGCCAATATTTATATTATGGAAACATTTTTTTAATGCTAAATAAATACAAAGGAGCAGGTAGGGTTACATGATTGTGTGGGTGGTCCTACTTCACCTCAGATTGGTGAGGTAAGAGTTGTCTTTTGCTTTGAAGAGCAGATGACATAAAATAAACAAAGAAGCCTCAGCAGAATAGACTTCAAACATGGGAAAGTGAAGTAAGCTGACTCAAGGGAAAAGCAAACTCGTTTGTCGCTAAGGTGAGAGTGTCCAATAGAGCTCACACCTCATGAGAGGGGTAAGTAGAGGACCAATCAATTCAATGGGAGTCTTTCACTCATTGCTAATATAGCAATTGTCCAGTGCAGTTTAGTTACAATGTTTAGTCATTAAGGTTATGTGGGAATGCAGATTCCCTTTTTTATTTCCCTTTCTCAAGCTGATGTAGTTTTACATCACTTATACTTGACCATAGGGCTTAATTAAACACCTTGACACTGTGCTGTTTCCAAAAACTCAGGAAAGGAGAAAATTCTTCCATTGGAATCCACTCAAAGACTGTAATGTTTCCTGCTTGAACTAAATAGAACTCCATATTTGTCCTATATATATTATACCCTCTTAGGAAAACAACTTACCTTCAGCTCCATTACTTACTTGAATCTTATTTGCCAAGAACAGAAAGCCTACTAAGACATAGCCTTCTGTTCACATACACCTGCAGTAAAGAAAATAGAAATGCTTAAATTTGGTGGAGGAAATATAAATGAGTCTTTTGTATCTCACGAGATTTTACCTTGTGATTTAAAAAGGCATAGGAAGTGGAAACAATGTTCCTAGAGCATCACAAGGGTGTACTCAGTGTATCCCAATAAGATAATGGCTCAAAACTATCTTAATACAATTGTGATTGGCTCAAAACTATCTTAATACAATTGTGAACTTTACATGAACTTTCAAGGGATTTTCTTATATTTTATGAATGGTTTTCTTTCCATTGGAAAATAGCATGAATAATTAATCTTTGAGCCTTTCTAGGAGCCTTTTGGTGTCCAAAATGATTGCCCACTACCTTACATGGTGAGTTATCTTTGATGTGGTAGTGAAGGTCTCTAGAGAGGGTCTTCATGTGCCCCATGGGGGTGTGAAAAAGCCAAAGAAATTGGAAGAGTACTGTCTGGATATGTTGAAACAGAATAATTAATTCTAGAGATAGAGTTAGAAGCAATTAGGAAGGATGATGCCTCCTCATTAACCTCCAGAATAGTTTGTCAGATGGGGATTAAAGTAGTATCTATAGGGGCACCTGGGTGGCTCAGTCATTAAGTGTCTGCCTTCGGCTCAGGTCATGATCCCAGGGTCCTGGGATCGAGCCCTGCATCGGGCTCCCTGCTTGGCGGGAAGCCTGCTTCTCCCTCTCCCACTCCCCCTGCTTGTGTTCCTCTCTCGTTGTGTCTCTCTCTGTCAAATAAATAAATAAAATCTTAAAAAAAAAGTGGTATCTATAGGATCATTGTGTAAATTAGGGGAAATAATATATGTAAGTTGCATGGGAAATGGGGCAATTCTTCATTGCACAGAACTGTTTCATGCATTGCAAGCCTTCTAACATCCTTGGCTTCCTCACCCGTGAAATGCCAGTAGAACCTCTGGAATCATTGCGACAATCAAAGTTGTCCATGTACATTTCCAAAATTACTTTGGCAGGGGTAGGTTGGTACCAGTCATTTAGCCCTAACAAACTGAATTTTAAAGAACCTTCTAGATCTGTACATGTGTGAAACCATAACTTTGCAGCTTTGCCTTTCTCTTGTTTCTAATCAATGGTATATGATTAATCTCCCAATGGGTTTGACAAGATCATTTCAAATATTTTCCATTCAGTTTTTTCATTCACTGACAGTACTCTGCACTGAGCAATACACACTGAAGGCACAAGACACTGAAAACATCAAGGAAATAGAAATCATAATTGCAAGTAATTGTTCTTAGGTAAGTTGAGGGACACCAGAAATCTTGAGTAACAGAGTCTTAGCTATTTTTGTTTTTGTCATTAAGTTGAGGAACTATGACCCAAGTAGAAAATGCTGCATAATTGGAAAATGACATACTGGAAACTCTGGTTCAGGAGTTAGGAAATCCCCACTGTCAGTTTCTTTAGGCTACCATACTGGGGTTGAAGTGGGCATAGCTGAAGGGGCCAGATCCCAGAGCCTTATCAGTCTGCAAGTGTGCCCATGTACGTATGACAATGGGACCATATGACACTCATCAGTTTATGGAATAACATCAGTGAAGACGGCTTGTCATAATGTAGTTAAAAGCAATGATTGTTTCCCTGAGTTTGTTTTCTACTTACTTTTCATTCCTGACTCAAAACTACTGCGGATAAATCAGAAAAGCAGAAAAGACATAGAGAAGGCAGCAACAAAAAGGAATCACACCATGAACAACCGGATCCTCCAAAACATCCGTACAACTTTCAAACAGTGGTCTCAATACCTGGGACTTGGCATTTTTCCAAGGACATCAATTTATTAGATTTTTAACCTATGCACATATCCAAGAGAAATGACCTCTCTCATGTGGTTCTGGTTTGAATTCTGTTTCAATGTCATATTTCAGCTTTTACAGCTGAGTCTGTGGCCACTGCTGTTCCAGCATTGCTGTTTCCTGCCCATTTCCCGAGAGCTCATGATGCAGGGCACAGAGAAAGCCAGACAATTTGTTATTGACCCATCACTACCATTTCCATGATGGGCCAGTGACCCAGAGTCCCCCCGGAAGTGGGAAGAGGAGACAAGAGGCATGAGGAACAGCTTCCAGGGAGGGGGGCTTCACGGGTCTCCATTTCTGAAGTGAGAAGACCCTGAGTTGGGAAACAAGGCTCTACTCTTATGAGATTTTTTTTCCTGCCAAATATCTTAAAGGTCACATAGCTATTAGTATAAGAATGTTTTTAACCACACAAGTTTCAGTAAAATCAAAATCAAGCGCTATGAAGGAAACCAGGGTTTTTTGTTTTTTGTTGTTTTTTTTTTTGAAGACCGGGTTAGCAAATAAGGAAAATTGCAGCCTAGAGGGCTGAATGACTTGAGGTTCTGAATGGCATGACAGCACCTGGGAAACCGCAGGCTGGGTTTTCTACCCCAAAATGTGGAAACATACTTATTTTCATCTTTTTCCTATCTCAAAGACTAGACCAGGATATTGGTGTCAAAACCCCATTTCATACTGCTCACCAAACTAGTAACACCCCAAAATGGGCAAAACATGAAGGGACTTGCTCCTGGCAATGTGGGGACTTCAGGTGTGGCTGGAGGAGGAGACATTTCCGGATTCTGCTGACAAGGAGGGGGCTGCATGTTTGCTTTCTGTTCCTCATTAGAGACAGTCAGTGGGAAAGAGGTAGTCTTTGAAGAGATGACAGGAAACGGCTTCTCAGAAGTGAAATGAGAGACCGTATTTAGATTTATTAGATGGGAGTGGGAGGGGAGACAGGAAGGCAGTCTGGTAGAAGATTCGAGACTAAATGAAGGAGGGCTAGCATTGCTTCGCTGGATGGTGGAAGGCAGCGGCAGGGCAATGCGACTGGATGGAATAGATTGCTCCTGGGTCTGGAAAGACTGCAATCCAGGGGAGCAAGTGGGACTGTGCAGAGTCTGTAAAAAGGAGATGCTAAGAGTACATCCCACTCCCTCACCTCCTTGTTGGTTTGGAAGAATGAAGAAGATAACTCGTCACTAAAAATGTTTATCACAGTGCCTGACACAAAATAAGCACTCATAACGGAAAGTCGTGATTTTATCATTACCATTTTTCGTTTTACTGGACTGTTTTATTCCCAGCCTATTGGTAGGCACAGAGTAGCTTCTTAATTAACACTTGCTGATTGGATGATTAATTGGAGTAGTCGCAGAGGTAATAACGGTAGCAAAAATTTATTTTGTGCTTACTATGTGTGCATGTACTTACCATGTGCCAGAAATGGTGCTAAACCCTTCACATGTAGCTCTTCACATGCAGCTCTATGAGAGGAGTGTTATTACTATTCCTTTTTTATAGATGAGGAAACTGAGGCACTGGGAGCCTGGATCCAGAAATCACGCTCTCCATTAGGACACACTGCAGGAGAGAAGGGGAAGCTAGTCAGCAGCTGGAAGACTCTGGCACCTGCTGAGGGCTTGTGTCTGGGCAGCAAATCCTGGAAATATACTTAACAAAGATGAAGTGGGTCTCCCTTGCATAGCAGAGAAGCCTTCTGCCCTTAGCCTGGACAGCAGCTGTGAGCAAAGAGGGTCTATAGGGCCAGAGCCAGGGAAGTAGGGCACGTAGCCATTTATTCTGCTGTGACATGACCTCTGCATAACCTGCCCCGCCTGCCCCGCACTCCTGGGGCCTGCAGCTCCCTGGCACAGCCTCTGCAGCGACGAGAGGAAGCGGCGTGGATGGAGGTTGCAGGAGCTGTGGGAAACAGAACGCCTCAACAACCACTGGTGCATGTTCGTTCAGACTCTGAGATCTCTGAGAAAACTCGAGATTGCAGGGTTAAAAATAACCCAAAAGGATCAGAGTGAAATGCCCTTGGGATGTGTGTGGTCTGTTCTAAAGGACACAGCAGAAGATGTTTCGTAGATAGGAAGCCAGCTGTAAACAGCACACTGTGCACTCCCTTCTCTGTTATCTTATCCTGTATTAAGGTCCGAGTACAATGGTGTTTACAATTAATTGATCACAGCCAGTTACAGATTTCTTCACTCCTTCTCCACTCCCACTGCTTCACTTAACTAACCCTGTGTACGTGGAAGAATGTGCCTTACTAAGCCCCTGCTGTAAATCATTATAGACCTGTCATTGTAGAAGGTATATTAGACTATGGAAAATAAACCTCGGCACCTCGGGCTGTTAGCTCGGGGTCCCCTGTGCCTCGCTATACTGTCGTCTCTTTTTCTCAGTTCCTTCACCGCCCCAGGTCCCCGACTCTCAGAGGTCGACAGGGAGCCACAGCAGCAGGAGGGTGACTGAGGCAGTCTGTGCGGATGCAATGATCGAAAGGGTCTTAAGCAGGGCTTCATGGGCCTGGACACAGAGCAAAGGTAAAGCTAGGCAGGAAAGAAAATGCCCTGGGGAATTTGCAATGTAGGAAACAGGCATCCTGGCCCACTCACTACCTCTTTGTGAGTCTCCTTCCCGACACCTCGGCCCGTTCTGGACCTCAAAGCCCTTTGTTTATCTAGGATTTCTTAGATCCCTGGTTCACTTGGGCCTGCTCTCCTCCATCTACAAGACCTCATACCTAGCGTGCAACCTTCCTGTTTTTCCTATCACACCTTTTACTTGCTCTGTAATGCTCCCACCTGCTGACCCAGACTGAAGAAGTTTGAGAGGCATCTTTTTTTTTTTGCCCCCCTAAGGAGCTGGATTAAAGGCAGGTCTTTGAGTGTCTTAGCCTAAGGATGTTAATGTTTTCAAAGAATATTCCTGAGTGTCAATGGCATTCTAAAATAATCAAATTCTAAGGGAGGAGCTTCAGACCCTGTAGCCCGGGGTGGGGGCATTTTTGCACATTCCATAAATTATAAGGCACCAGTGACCGAATCAGTCTGCTCATATGCAAAGCTGCAAGCTCTCTATGGGAAGCATTTAAAATGAGATGCATGCTCTACAATGTATTGTAGATTGGATTAAAAGCTAAAAATCCATCTACGATGGATTTTTATGCTATCTGTGCTAGTCTGTATTTTGTCTCTCAAATGAATTATCAGGATTTGGGGGACAGGAACAATTTCTCATACATTTCTTGTACTATGTAAGGAAGATACTCAACAAACAAATGTCCCTCTGTGTATCAAGTGGGAGTCAGGTAAGCTCTGTAGGAGGATTCATTTTAAGAAAAAACTATCTTAAGGGGGCTATAGCCCAGGGCAGTTCCACCACAAAGATGCAACCCATTGTGAACTCCAACAAACTGAATTCAATCAAATCCAAATACTGCCACCATCACCTACAACTAGATTTAACCCTCTAAAAAAATGAAATAGTTTTTCATCTATTTGACAAAGTTTACCGAGCACCTCCATAACCAAGCACTGTTACATGCATTGGTGTTATTGATTCTTGTGAGAGGTGATTCCTGCCCTGAAGGAACTCCCAATTTAATGGAAAGGCAGATAAGCAAATGTATAATGTAAGGTTCCTATAAAGTCACAGATAGTCCAAGTGTTACAGAGTAACACTGTCCTGGGAGAGCTGCATTTTATTTTATTTTATTTTATTCTTTTATTCTTTTAGAGCTGCATTGTAATAGTAGCCTCTTTAATTCACAAATCATTGAAGCCCATTGTCTCCACGAATCTTTTTTCTGCTAGGGAATCTTTTCCCTCCCCAACACTAGAAGAGGGGGCGGTGCTGATAAGACCCTGTATGACTCAGTTTCTGGAAAAAGATAACAAAGACCTGCCAGAGTGATGCCATACAGTAGTGTGATAAAAATAGTTGTTCAAGTTCTCTTTATGAAAGAAAGGACCCCGTATTTCTTCCCTAACCAACTCTTCCTTGTAAAAGAGCAATTTGTCACCAACCTCATCTTCCTAATATAGTTCTGGGAAAAAAAAAGTTTTGATGTTAAACAGAGAATTCTCTTTTTCAGCACATACCTCAGGACCACTTAAAAGAACTTCACTCTCGGGGTGTCTGGGTGGCACAGTTCATTAAGCGTCTGACTCTTGGTTTCGGCTCAGGTCATGATCTCAGGGTCATGAGATAGAGCCCCCAGCATCAGGCTCAGGGCGGAGTCTGCTTGAGATTCTCTCTCTCCCCCTCTTCCTCTGCCCCTCCCCATGCTCTCTCTCTCTCTCTCTCAAATAAATAAATAAATAAATAAATAAATAAATAAATAAATAAATCTTTAAAAAGAAAAGTACTTCACTCTTAAATTCAATTTCTGCCACCATAATCCTGCAACTAGATTCCAACTTCTCTGGAAATGAACTAGGTTTTTTTGTATTAACAAAAATTTCTAGAGCACCTCCATAACCAAGCATTGTAGCATGCACTGGTGATGTGGATACTTCTAAAAGACCATCTGTGCCCTGAAAGAATGCCTAAGTGAATGTCAAGGTAGACAAGCACACAGTATTGCAAAATCACAGGAAGATCTGTTGGATATGCCATTGGAAGTGTTCATGAGGTGAGAGAGAAGAGGAAGAAGTTACAGGACAATAGATTTTGTTTTCCTCTCTTCTTAAAATCTGGCACACCCCAAATTCAGGATAATGAAAGAGCATTTTTATGGCATTCAGAGGGGAAGATAGAGACAGAGATTCTTGCAGTATGATAACTTTCAAGAGAGCACACCAAAGAGGAAGTAGTTATAGGCTGAATATTTGTGTCCCTCCAAAATTCATACGTGGAAATCCTAACCTGCAAATGTGATGGTATTTGGAGATAGGGCCATTGGGTGGTGATTACATTATAAGTGTGGAGCCCTCTTGAATGGATTAGAGCCTTTATAAAAAAGACCTGAGAGGTCCCTCACACCTTCTGCCATGTGAGATTATAGCAATAGGACGGCTCTCTCTGAACCAGGAAGCAGGTTCTCACCAGACACTGAATCTGCTAGTGCTTGATCTTGGTCTTCCCAGCCTCCAGAACTGTGAGAAAGAAATTTCTGTCCTTTATATGCCACTCAGTCTATGTAGTTTGCTATAGCAGCCCAAACAGACTAAGACAGACGTCTATTTTGGCAGTATGAAAAGTCTGACTGTACTATTGAAGCTCCTTCAATGACTCTCCCTATTCCTCATTTGGAAAGGAACAAGAGGGAAATGAATAATAGGGAGGGCTCAGAGGGAAGAGAAGAGAACGTTCAAAAAGAAGGACGGGGGCGCCTGGGTGGCTCAGATGGTTAAGCGTCTGCCTTCAGCTCAGGTCATGATCCCAGGGTCCTGGGATCGAGCCTCACATCGGGCTCCTGGCTCAGCCGGGAGTCTGCTTCTCCCTCTCCCTCTGCCTCTCCCACTGCTCATGCTCTCTCTCTCTCTCTATCTCTGTGTCTCAAATGAATAAATAAAATCTTAAAAAAAAAAAAAAAGGACAGACTGCAGGAGGGGCAGCCACGTAAAGTGGCTTTAAAAGCTGAGATCGAAGAATCCCATCTCGTTAAATTGTGGAGGACTCTAAGTAAATTGGAAGCTAATGACTCAATAGGAAGTTTTGCTTATTTGTTTACAGTTCATGTGGTAGGTGTTTAATAAGAAAGTCTTACATCTCCATTTCTGCTGCTGCTGGGGTTATGCAGCCAGATAGAGCAGCATGTACAAAGGTAAAAAGGAAAGAGAAAAATGATGTGTTTCTGGTTTCTCAGTACATCCCTTAACCCTCAAGCTCTAATCCCTGAAAGGCTCTGGGAACTGCCCCCTCTGCCTTCTTTCTTACCCTGTGTCCCATCCTTCCCCACCTCCTGAAAGTCTTTCTCGGTGCCCTATGGAACCTGAGGTGAACCCTCAAAAACATCCCCTGTATCTTCTTCTATGAGTGTTTCTTGCTTTCTTCCTGAAACCTGCCTTTCTGCTGAATTATCACTCTTCTGTGAAACTGTCTCAAAGGTGGCTATTTTCTCTCTCACAGCCCTCTTACCTCTGAGCCTGGAGGAGGGGTTGGTAGGGATCCTCTTTGTTTCTCTCTGCCTCATTTCCTTAACTTCCTCTCCTCTGATGTTCTTGTCTGTCATGCTACCTCAGTCACTTACTCCCATAGTCATAACTTAGACTTTGTCCTTGCAAGCAGCTGGAACATTTTCCTAATTTCAAGGTCAAACATTCTGTTTTTGAACCATTGTGTCTTCTGTGTTGATGACTCTAGATTTATTTCTCTAGGCTCATGTTTCTTATGAGTAGTGGATTCAATAGTTGATAGCTTACTTAACTTCTCCACTTAGATATCTAAAAGACATTTCAGATTTGCAGGGTCCAAAACAGAATCCTTGAACCATCCCCCCCAACACACACTATGTATTACTCTTTATATCACCCTCATTTTAGCAAGTGGCACGATTCTCTGTTCATCCAGACACAAATCTAGTCATCATTCTCAATGGCTCCTTTTTACTAAATACTATTATCCTGTCCATTAGCAAGTCTGGCTCTTCCTACTCACAAAATGCTTTCTTAAATCTGTCCACTTCTCTCTGTCTTCATGACTACCCTCTAGTCTAAGCCACCATCATCTTTTCCCTGGACTATGGGCCCAATTACCCCTCCCTCCACATCCACTTCCTTCTCACCCAGTCTTCCTATCATAAGTCATTTATAGATAGATAGATAGATAAATAGATAGATAGATAGATAGATAGATAGATAGATAGCAGCCTAAGGGACCTTTGTAGATCAGATCAGATCAGATCATGTCACTCCCCCAGTCTCACACTTAGATTTCCATTGCACTTAAAGTCCAAACTCTTTATCGTGGCTTACATGGGTCTTCAAGCCTCTGACTCTGCCTCTCAGCATCTCTTATTGTCCTCTCTTTTGTTCACTGTGTCCCAGACACCAGCCTCCTTTCATTTACTCCTGTACATCACACCTTTCTATGGCATGAAATCTGTTTTTGATTTTGATATTTCTCTGTCTGGAAATCTTATCCTTCTCTCTGTTCCAAAGATAGCTTCTTGTTATCCTTCAGGTTTTATTTTGTACATCAGCCTTTCTGTTTTGCCCTCCTAGATCACACTCCCTAAAAACAAGCCACCCAAAGTACTCTCTTTTACTTCCATTTGTTTATTTTCTTCATGGCATGTCTCATTTCTTTGGTTGATTATTAAACCACATTGCTATGTTGTGACTTTCTCGTCTACACGAAGTGCAGCCTGAGGATTTTATGGACCCTGTTGTCTGCCTGTTATATTTGCTTATCTAGTAGATTACTTAACAGGGCTCTCGGGACAAGCTGCTCCAGATTCTGTTTTAAAGATATCGAAGTCTAAATCTCTGCTGAGCTTCTTCATTTCAATACTGCTAGGATGCTATACAAATCTCTGTTTATCTCTTATATTCTGAATGTTGTTGATGGACTTATTAGCTTTGGCAATCTTCATTTTGAGCTCTTTCTAGTTAAAATTATAGTTCTCTTCTTCCTGCAGCTAAGAAGTAGATTAGGCTACTTGACAATGGAAGGGGTTCTGTTTTATACATGTGTGCTCTTTCTTCTACTGAAAATTTAGGATGTGAGATTGTACTTTTCTGAATTATCTGGTACCATTATCCTAATTCAGTTTCATTGGTACACTTGGAAGATAGTGGAAAGATATTTGGGTTTTTGGTTCTGACCAACCTCTACATTTACCATCTTGCCTTTTCAGAACAAAAGTGAATATATTCATGACAATACTGATAAAGTGTTGAAAAGACATGATGAAAGACATCAGAAGATGTGAGATTTTGACAAATTTCTGATGGTAAGAAGTAAATAGAATCATAATGAGATAAAACAGAGCTAAGTAGACACAGCCCAGAACACATGAAAGGCCACAGTGTAGGTGGTAGAAGTTCACCCCTGCACATGCAAAGAACAGGAATGGGAAGTAGGTCAGAAACCAAAAAATATAATTGAAGGCTATGAAGGGAATACAGCGCATATCAGCCTTCATCCATCATGGATGCAGTGAGAGGGTTTATCCCTTTGTTGAATCTGGGGAATACTCTTTCAAAAAATCAGTGTGAGAGGGTATGGTATGCTAGCATAAGAGATGACATGTGGGGTGGGTGGAACATTCAGGCTGGCTCTCAACCTATGCACCTAAATTAAAGGCAGTCGTGGGACACTCCTGCCCCCATACAAAGCACTTGGAATTGGCAAATTCTAGGGAAAAGATGGCTGAGTAGATAATGTGTTGGCATCTATAGAGGAACACATGCCAGCTACTTACAGTAATCAACCTGGTCCCTCAACTGTCAATTTGAAAATACACAAAAAAAGTGCCAGTTATTTCAGGAAATCAGGAGTACATATAAAGACCAAGGTGATCAAACAGAAGAACCGACTCCATGGGCCAGAAAAGAACTTTATACATTTTAAATGAGTGTCCTCAGAACAATTTGAGAAGGTATTATGTTTATAAAATTTTCAAAGTTTACAAAATTGTATTTATAAAATTTAATAAATTTAAAAGCTAAAATTAAAAATAAAATCAAAGAAATGCCAGAAGAAAAGTTTGAGGAAATCTCTTATAACATCAAAAAAAAAAAAAAAAAAGATGAAGAAGATGGAAAAGATGAAATAAAGTTAAAAAAAAACTTGAAGGGCAATCTAGGAAGTCCAACATAAATTTAACAGGACTTCCAGAGAAGTGAAAAGAGAAATTAGAGAGAAAGCAATCATCAGAGAGACAATATAAGAAAGTTGCCTATATCTGATCAATAATACGGCTTTGCATTAAAATAACCCACTGAGTTGCCAGCATTTTGAATTTGAGGAAATCTATATCCAGAAGCACATGAAATTCCAGGAAACCTGAGATAGAAGATAGGTTACATCAACTTCCAGCAATTTAAAAAAAAGTCACTACAGAGGAATGAGAATCAGATTGGCACAAGACTGCTCACCAACTAGCAGACATGAAGTTCTGATAAATAATATTTAGGTATGGAATTATGTGCCTAATCAAACAATGAATGCAATGTGGAGACAGAGTAATTATATTCTGGAATATACTAGATTTCAGAAAATTTACTTCCTACACATCTTTTCTGAAGAACATTATTTGAGATGGACTCTGGCAAAGCGAAACAGAAATCCAGGAAAAAGGCAGGGATGGGATCCAATAAACTGGGGATTTAATCAAGAGTGCCATGGAAAAAAAAAAATTCCAGAATCACAGTTGTATAGATAAATTAGTCCATATATGAACAGACAGTCATAGGCTATGAGAGAAAGACTTTGGGAAGAAAGTGAATTTTCTGTTAACAGTAAAATTAAGAAACTAGAGTAAAAAGAAAGATCATTAGAAACCCCAACACAAATCAAAATGTAATATGAAAAAAAAAATCACTGCCTAATATGAAGAAAGTCAAACGGAGTAATTATAGAGCTGTAAGAAATGAGAACAAATTTGTGCATGATTCATCAAGCAGCTCATTTTTAGTGACATAGGGTTACATCTCTTTCTTTGGGTTCAATCCCATTATTTGTTGACTATGGTAACTATAATATTTTGAACATGAATTGGAATCACTCTACGGACAAACTTCTGAAAAACTCACTTCTTGTATAGAACAGATTGTAAACATTATAAGCCTTGAAATTGTGAAAGTAGAGTTATAGGTAACAGGTTGGATAGTGAAGTGAGGCAAAGCAAGTAAATTATCTTATTTTACAAATGAGAGTCAAAAGTTGGGTCAAGAAATATCGATATTGTTACAAATAGGAGTATGACCATTAAAGAAGTAAAAATAAGTACTGCTAAGAAAAACTGGGAGGAAGAAGCAAAGGTAGGTAAACATCTTTATCTCTCATATAAAGGAGCCCAAACCCCTGTTTAAAGTCGGTAAATCAATGAGATAACTCAAAATAATGAGCATTTATTTAGAATTATAAAAAAAACAAAACAGAACAACTGAAAAACAGAAATAATTAAAATGGTTCTCTTTGGGGAGTGAAACTAGGTAGAAACTAGGGGGACAAGGAAAAGGTGACTTTAGTTTAGCTTCATGTTTTGTGTCTTTTGGTATTGTTGGATCTTTTACTTCCATATGAACATCATACTACTTTAAAGCACATTAAAAATTAGACTAGAAAATCGTTTCCGAGAAACTGAGTGAATTTAACGTTAATACACTACATTAGAAATTTTATAACACTCCTTTAGGTCAACACAGGGTGTTTATTCTAGTACGACAGATGATTTTCTGATGCAGGTGTTGTGTGGAGGAGCCCGGCCAGTGTTTCGTGTAGGACGCACCTGGGGTTGTGGAGCTCAAATCCGGTACGTCTGTGTTCTCCCCACGGGAGGAGAGCGGCGGAGTGGGAAGCTTGCGCACCGCCGGGCCCAGCGAGCGTCGCCTGGTCGCTCTCCGGCAGCGCGGCTTGGCGCCATCTTGCGAGCGCCTCTGCGGTTGTCGGATCTCGTGTCCCTCACAGTCTGGCAGCCGCGGCCTCTCTCCACTGCCACCCACAAATTTCTTCTCATTATTTTTAAAGGTAAGGCCCTATGTTTACCTCGGTATTTCTTTATTACAAATTTCACATTGGAAAAATGGTATTGCTATTTTTATTAGGATTATTATTTCTCTTGGCGCTTTGGTTTCGAGGTGGCATGGTCCTAAGTGGTCTCTACCTCTGTCTTTCCACCACGAATACTGTTGTTTTTGGGGTGTGATTTGAGGTTTCTGTGATATTACTTATATTGAATTATAATAGAAAAATCTGTATTTCTTTGTAAACGCTTTTTTATTATAAAAACTTTCACACACGTACAGAAGTAGGCGCAATAGTATATTGAACGCTTAATGAACTCGTTATCCTATTTCAACAATAATCAGCTCCTAGCCAATCTTGTTTCAGTTATACAGTCTTTTATGTTCTCTCTCACAATATTTTGATGTAAATCCCAGAAACTTTATCATTTTATTTGTAAATATGTATCTCTAAAATGTAAGGAGTCTTTCTGTGACATAACCATAATTCCATTATGATACCTGAAAAGATTAAAAGAATTTCTTCAAACATCCAGTCAATACTTGTATTTGTAATATGTGTATATATTTGACATAAGTTAAAAGAAAATTATTATTGCCCTAGTATTAGAAAACAAAGTGTGTTTTGTTTTTTTTTTTTAAGATTTTATTTATTTATTTGAGACAGAGAGAATGAGAGACAGAGAGCACGAGAGGGAGGAGGGTCAGAGGGAGAAGCAGACTCCGTGCCGAGCAGGGAGCCCGATGCGGGACTCGATCCCGGGACTCCAGGATCATGACCTGAGCCGAAGGCAGTCGCTTAACCAACTGAGCCACCCAGGCGCCCAGAAAACAAAGTGTGTTTGAATTGAAACTTTAAGTTGTGACTCCTCTTCCACTTCCAAATTGAACTATTTCTATTAAGTCCAACTCAGAAGGGCATCTTCTTACTCTGAAGATACTGGGCAAGAAACATTCTATCAAGACAGCAACTTATGCCAAGGGTGGCTCAGAGGCTGGTAGAGTCAGTAATAACTGTGGCTCCAGCGGCCAAACTTCCCAGAGACCCTGGGAGAGTGCAGGTGACCTTCCCATTGGCAGTTTGCTTAGCAGTTTCACCACTCCAGACTTCTGTGATAACTTCCAATCTTCCAAAAAGGATGACCACCTTCAAGAATATTTGGAGTTCTCTGCCAGGTAAAAAGCATCCTTGCTGCTCTCACTTTTTGTAAGAAACTTAGTTTTCAGTTTTTCTCACATCACGTCACTGGTCTCATCATTTTCTCAATCCAAACAAAAAATAAAGACAAAACACCAGCTGGATGTGATGCCCCAATATTTCCTTGTTCTTCTTAGCACTTCAACACCCGGATGTTTTGTTTGTCGGATTGATTTTATTTTGACTCTAGTTTGAAGTAAGCAAATACATATAGATATATTTTCTCTCTCTCTCATATGCATAATATCTAACATCTATCATCTATCTATCATCTGTTTATCTGTTGGCAGAGTTCTGGTGTTAAATTACAGACACATCATTTCCTAACCATGTAAGTTTGGGAAAGTTATCTAGTCTCCTCATTTGTCAAATGGGATAGGGTTGCTGGGAAGATTACACGAGTTAACGTGTAAAATGTTTAGTACAGTGACTAGAAAGTATGTGCTCAAGGAAAGTTCCTAATATTATTAATGGCATTTTACTTGCCCAATAAATAATAGTGTACTGTGATAACTGCTTAAAACTTTTAAAGTTGTCAGTATTGATTTTTCTTCATGTTAAACTACCAATAATGCAGTAGTTTCGTGATGTACTTATTTTAGCTTCTATCAGTGGGTGCTGCCTGTGGTAATTACTACTGTGATGTTCTAATGATGCTTTCTTAATTTCCCTCATTCCTTCTATGTTTATTAATTGTTTATTAATTAAAATTCTTTTCAACAGAAGAGTTGTCCCTTCTCCCCCATTCATTTACTAATTTAGTTATATATTAATATCAGGATAGATTCATGGACACTTAGTTTATTGTTTGGGTTATAATCCAATAGTATCATCATTTATTTTGTTATTGTTGTTCTAACTTTGGCCATTAGGAGCTATTTCAAGTTGTCTCCTGCTGTGCCCTTTCAGTATGTTTTGTTGTTGGTTTTTGTTTTGTTTTGTTTTGTTTTGCCACTTCTTTACTTTCTGGCAACACAAGATGCTCCAGTATCATTTACATTTCCTCTACCCTGGCACTGGAGTCAGCCAGGGAAATACCATCTTGAAGAATGATATTTAGAAACCAAGGTCTGGTTGCTAGGTATGCTAAGTATCACTGTTTCTAGTTTCTTTCAATGAATGGAAGTAGGAAATATAAGTAGGTACACTTACTCATGCATGCACATACATATATATTTCTCTTTCTATCTCTCTGCATACATAAAGATAATACTGTGTTATATTGCAGCCTTGACACTTAGTTCTTTTTTTCTGCAACAGTGAGAAATCTTCCTTCCATTATCTGCAGTATGTTTGTGTTTTTGTTCACCTAATATACAAATAAAGTAGTTTTAGAATTAAAAATCTGTACTCTTGGATGAAACAAATTTATCAGAGTACAGTGTTTAAATTCTTTTTGTTTTGAGTCTTACAGTATCTAGCAGAACACTGTTTTCCAAAGTTACATCAGCAACTTTTTACTCCATCCTCCTTCATTGTGTATATCATTGTAATATTCATGGTCAGCATTGCATCTTTCCCACATCCTCACTGATTGGTTTTAGTTCATGGAAGGCAAAACTTACTCAGTGATGTACAGTTCAGTGGATTTTTGCCAAATGCGTAGAGTTATATATCCTTCACCACATTTCCATTCTATTCTGTTAGCCCCCCAGTTCCCTGTGCTGTTCCTTTCTAGTCAACACCTCCTCTCGTACCTCAGTGCCTGGTGGCCACTGATTTGTTTCCCATCCCTGTAATTCCAGAGCATTATACAAATGGAATTATATGTAGACTTTTCATCCCGGCTTCTTTCACTTAGCAAAATGCATTTAAGATTTATTCATGTTGTTATGAACGGTTCATTGTTTTTTATTGCTAAATGGCATTTCATTGAATATGAAATGGCATGTACCACACAGTTTATCCATTCACCAGTAAAGAACCTCTGGGTTATTTCCAATTTTGGGTGCTTATGAATAAAGGTGGTATAAATATTTACATGCAGATTTTGTGGGAACATAAGTTTTAATTTTTCCTGAGTAGATACTTAAAAGTGGATTGTTGGATGATACGATTGGTGTATGTTTAAATTTTTTTTAAAGATTTTATTTATTTACTTGAGGGAGAGAGTGAGCATGAGCAGGGGGGAAAGGCAGAGGGAGAAGCAGACTCCCTGCTGAGCAGGGATCCCAACTCAGGGCTCATCTGGGGACCCTGAGATCATGACCTGAGCTGAAGGCAGACGCTTAACTGACTTGGCCACCCAGGTGCTCTGGTGTCTGTGTAAATTTATAAGAAACTGGCTGTACTTTGCATTCTCATAAGCAATGTATGAAAGTTCCACAATGTACCATTTTGTCTTTTCTGTGAATACCCATTGGTCTTCATGGAGAAAGAGCCTTCCCGAGGGTGCACAGTTTTTCAACGTCTGGGACTCCCAGGGGTTTCACACTGTTCCACTACCCCTCATTTGACCTTCACCAGTTTGTCAATTATTCTGCTTCAACTCTTCTTCCATTTGAGAAAAAGAATATAAAAAATGAATACAAGAATGAAAAAGCACATGGAATAACAAACATCAAATTAAAAGTAGTGATTATCTCTGCTAGGAAGGAAGAAGTACAAGTGGAGATGGAAATAAAAAGCTTCATTGTATTGATAATGTTCCATTTCTTGAGTTGGGTGATGATATGATTATAATATTATCCTTAATACCCTTGGTAATGTTTAAAATCACATGAAATTAAATAATAAACAAATACAACAAAATAAAACTAAATTGTAAACCCAAAGTAGAAGCTAATTTAAAAAATAGTTTCATCAGATATTTTTCTCCCTTATGTATGTCTGTATTACTTTAATTTAAATATTAACATATTATTTTTGTACTTAGAAAACACAAATATGTTTTTTAAAAAGTATGAACCCTAGGCTTATTTTTGTAACCCTTGGGCTTCCCAGGTTTCACACATTTCAGTGACTTTGTTGATATGAGAGGTGTCATAAAAGCCTCCCTTGTTTATAAAAAGATCAGGGGAAATCAATTTTCACTATGATGAAGGGTTGAAATTGGGGCAGAGTTTGGGGCTAGACTGATATGGAAAATTTCCAGAATGTCACAAACCTTGGGTTTACTTGAATCGTCCCCTATGTGAAAGCAACATGTTTTGGAATCAGAGATACCACAAAGAGAAATCTGGTCTTCCTTTCTCACTGCATGAAGTTAAACTTTTCTTAACTTCCATTTCCTTAGCTTTTAAGTGGTAATAATAAAAACTCCCCTGTACAATTATTTTGAAGTTTATGGATATCTAACATGTGACCCAGTTGTGCCCCTTGCTCAAAGAGTTCCAACCATACCTGCCTTCTCTTTATTTCTCCCAACGCCCAGCTTATTTCTGCCTTAGGACCTTTACACAAACAGTTTTCTTGGCATGCAGTGCTCTTTCTCCTGATCCTACCATGGCTGCCTCCTTTTTACCATTTAGGTCTCAGTTTACATGGCATTCCTTTGGAGGGACCTTGCCTGACTGTCCAGTCTAAATTAGCTTACATGTCACTCTCTCTTAAACTCTGTATAGCACTTACTATTGTGGTATTTTCTCATTTATTCCAGTTCTTCATCATCTGTTGCCCACCCTACCCCATCTCGACCATCTTCCATTCAGAAGAACACCTAGCACAAAATAGTCAGTGAATATTTGTGGAAAGAAAGAATGAGTAAATAGTAGTCATTCTTTTGTTACTGAGAAGTTCTTAATATTGGTTGGTTCCTACAAGATGCCTTAAGATTGAGGAACAGAAGTTACTCCTTATTCTTTCCCTATCTGCATAAGTCCTACATTCTTTAAAAAATTGTTTTGATCGAAGTTTTTTTCTAAAGTAGTGTATAGAACATTGAGCTTTTTCAGGAGAAGAGACTTTGAATGATGTAGTTTGAGGCAGGCAACCTAAGAGATGATCTTTCTAGACCCCAGGGGATAAGAACCAGAGAAGTCTCCTGCTCTCTTATAAATCAAAAGTGAAGGAGGAGAGGTAGAGGTAAATAGAAAACAAGCTAAGGAGCAGAATTTTTGTCATTGATTCAATATAGTAGGTAAGGGATTGGGAGAATCTGAAGAGGTCTTGAGGTTTCTGATTTAGGCCACTGGGTGGATGGTGGTGCTCTTTGGTAAGATAAGAGTACAGGAACGAGAAGAAAAGGAGAACCAAGGGCTGGAGAAGTAGGAAGAACCAGGTGTGGTTCTCCAGGATGTAGGTGGATATATCAAGTGCTCAGGGTCTGGACTGGACTGATAGATCTGGGATTTCTGGTGTTAGCTGAGCAGGATGTTAGCTGAAGTGGGAGTAGCTGAGATCACTAGGTAGTGTGTGTAGAGAACAGGGACAAGGACCGAACCTCCAGTTACAGGTAGCATTGAAGAACAGAAAGATAAGAGGGGATTAAAAAGAGGTGGCCAGGGTGTCAGGAGGAACAACAGAACAGCATCAGAGAAGCCGAAGGAAGAAAGTGAGGCGTGGTCAACAATGTCAGATGCTGAAAGGGGGCGGGTTCTAAGACTGGAAACAAGTCCACTGATTTGCCAATTTGTGGTCACTGGTGACTTCTGGCAGTCACAATTTGAGAGGTGTTGGGGCGGGGGTAGTGCAGAACTTAGATAGCAGTGAGCTGAACAGGGAAGTGAAAAAGAAGAGACAGATCTAGTTTGTCTGGTTCTTTAAGCTGTGGTAATCTGGAGCAGTCCGGTGGTAGTGCTGGGAAAGTGCCGCTTTTTGGCAAGCACATTACTTACATTGATGGCTCATTTTTTTTTTTTTTAAGATTTTATTTATTTATTTGACAGAGAGACACAGTGAGAGAGGGAACACAAGCAGGGGGAGTGGGAGAGAGAGAAGCAGGCTTCCCGCGGAGCAGGGAGCCCGATGCGGGGCTCGATCCCAGGACCCTGGGACCATGACCTGAGCCAAAGGCAGACGCTTAACGACTGAGCCACCCAGGTGCCCCTTGATGGCTCATTTTAAGCATGATCAACTTGGATCTTTCTCTCTCTTTTTAATCCTATGTAAGACAGTGTCTTTCTGTCCTGAATGTGTATAATCGTTTTTTAAGAAACCTAAATGGAGATCTTTTAACATCCAAAAGCACCTTGTTAGTTTAAGTCAAATTTTCTTAAACTCATTCTGAAACCTGGTTTCTTCACTATTGGCTTTATAGTCCTGCCTCGACCCTGCTTTTTGAGCTTCCCAGAATTCCCCTAAGGAACTGGAGATGAAGGTGCTCCTGTTACTATAACTTTTAGGCATGGAAAACAAGAATGAGCTCAGTTTTATTCCAGGAAAACAAAATGAAACAAATTTTAACAAGTGTTACGTTTAGTTACTCAAGGAGAAAAATATACCCAGGAGTAGACAGAAACATTTTTATATATAGCTCAGCCAATTGCGTGAAGTTAGTGGTAGTGAATGTTGGTGGGACCTGGAACGCTGGTTACAGTGAGGCAGAATGTGGGCAGAAGATGCTTCCTCCGGGCTGCCTGGCAAGCTGTTCCTGTACCATTTTTGCCTTTTCGCAGACACAGGCTCAGTGTCTGTACCTGAAGAACCTAAACCCAGAGCTGGGGAGGTGTGGACCCCTGTACCCACGCCCCCTGGCCTCTGTGGCATGCTGCCAGTGCCTGGTAGCAGGAGTTTGGGAACCTGCAGCCTGTGCACAGCAGATGAATGGCCAACATGCTTGGGTGTATGCTGACTCATTTTAGAACAACTGATTTGGAGAACTGCTGGGGTGTGGGTGTTAGTGTACTGTGGTTGATTTTCCAGCATGCTACCAAAAAAGCAGTTGATGGAAGTGGCAAGTGATGAAGTCAAAGCACAGTTAGGGTACTGGTCGGAGTCTTACCTAGTAGTGCTTTCCTTTCTAAGACTGCCTTTTGGGATGCCCCAGTAATTAGCACCTGAATTCAGCAACATTTTAGAAATACTGAAATATGAATAGTAAAATTTTTGAGCACTTACCAGATGCCAGGCCTGTTTCTAAATGTTTCATGTGCATTAAATAATGTACTCCTTACAACCACCCTCTGAGGCAGATACAATTGTCAGGTCCATTTTGCAGTCAGAGCAGCTGAAGCTTGGGGATTAGAAGTAACTATCCTCAGGATACTAGGGAATCCATGGTGGAGCATGACATTGAAACCCAGGTCTGATTTGAGTCTACATTCTTAACTATGAAATGCTAATGAGAGGTTAGTTTCATTTAAACAGAAACCAGGGGGCTGTGCTTAATATTCTGCAACTGCAATTTCTATATCTCTTCCTGATTTTTTCCTCATAACATATACACAAAAGAGAAGATGAGTGTTTGTCTATTTACTTTGAAAATGAACTCTAAATTATGATTAAATTAGGCACATGAAGAAGGGACTATAATCTTTTTACATATGATGAATAGATGAGTCCCTTTATTTTTTCAGGTGTTTAATTCCTGCTCAAGGATGTTCTGTAGGTCACCTCTTGCTCTGGAGGGAGAAGCAGGTGAGCTTCCTTGGGTGGGGCTGGGCCTTGCCTCTGGGGAGGCCCAGGGATTCCTTAAGAGTCTATCAGAGAATCCTGGTTCCATAGAGAGAGAATAGTTAACAAGAAGAGACAGCTGAGGGTGAGTGAATTACTCCAATGGCAAAATTTAGTATTTCAGATATGACATTTAATCGTCTGTAAAGTCTTTTGTTGATTCTGTCTGAGAGTTATGGGAATCTTTTTTCCATGGGCCTACTGTCCTTATGCAATCTGAGGTGGGGGAGCAGTTAGGGGCAGAGGGCTTTTACCCACATGTCTGAGGCATCAGTATGATTCTAAAACAGAAACTTTTTTTTAATTAAACAATTTTTTAACTGCTTAAATTATTAAAGTGTGAATGGCTACCTTCTTTTTGGACCAAATGCTAGAAATTAGCGCCCCCCTGCTTAAATTGTTCTCCCACTATACTGAGAACTCTCTGAGGAGTAGTCTTGCTCCCCACCTACCTCTTCTAGGTCCCTGGTCCTTCCCTCTCCAATCACCAACACGTAGGGCTGGGCTGCTCTGGTCACCCTGTCATCTCTTGGGGGCCATCTTCACACTCTCCCCTTGACCCCTGCTCTCCCAGTTGCCAGCCTGTATGAACTGTGGGGCAGGCCCTTCCATAATTCCCTGTAACACAACTGAGACCAAACACATAAGTAGTAGAATTTAAATAACCACTTTTCTAACTGTGGCTTTTCTTAGAGCCCTCAAAATTGCTTAGCTTCCAATTGGCCACCACCTAGCAGAGACCAGTTCCTCCCCATCACCCCACCTATAGGAAGGTCCCAAGTAATGGAAACCCTGCAAAATTCCCCTAGGCCCCAGAGACAAGAAGCAGAGTTTCCCACATTCTGTGTAAAGCCACCATGTTGATTATACTCTCTATGCTGGAGTTAATGTCTCTCCACAGTGAGTATCCAACTGGGAATATCCATTTCTTTAAAGGAAAAGCCTACCCCTATTTGGTGTAGGTTTAACCTTCAGCTCCCCCAAATCATCAGAACACCTGAATCACACATTAGTGCTTCCCAGCTTCTGGGCTTTTCCTTTTTTTTTTTTTAAGATTTTATTTATTTATTTGACAGAGAGAGAGACAGCGAGAGAGGGAACACAAGCAGGGGGAGGGGAGAGGGAGAAACAGGCTTCACACGGAGCAGGGAGCCTGACGCGGGGCTCGATTCCAGGACCCTGGGATCACGACCTGAGCCGAAGGCAGATGCTTAACGTCTGAGCCACCCAGGCGCCCCTGGGCTTTTCTTAAATAAAGTTTCAAAAGGTCTCTGCCCACTACCCTGGGTCACAGGGTCCCAAACCCCACCAGTGTCCTTTTCATGATCTTTCCTTCAGCAGGACAGAAAGGAGGTTCAAGCACACACTTCCTCATGTAGGTATCTTCCTCTCAATATCCTAGCTCCTACAAAGAACTCAAACATCAACACATCCCATTCTGCAAGGAGGCCCAAATAGGATATAGGTTTAATAGGACAGACAGCATGCTTACTGAGAAGGAAACATTTCTCTCTCTGAAACATAATTTGTAGGAATAAGGATTTGTTAAAAACACTCCCAGGTGACATTATATGGTACAGTGTCTCATTTTGAATGGTGACCAGCACACAGAGGTACTCAGTAAATATGGAGTGAATAAAGGTAGTGTTGACATTAGGGATGTTTCAGTGCTTTTGGGTCTTCCCCAAGCAAGGTGGGTGGATGTGTGCTTCCTATCTGCGTAACAGCAGAGCCTCTCTCAAATATTTTTTTTTCTTTTGCTTTTCTCAGAACATAGAGACTGACACAAAAATGAATTCAAATTTCTAGTCTATAAGACAGAAGTTTGCTAATTTTAAAATGGTTATTTCCCCCATTTATTTCAGAATCAGCATTTACTAATATTTTTGTTATTTTAATGTAGTTGAAGTGGAAAGAATACCAGATGTAGAATTGTTTGACCTGGATTTGGATCCTGGTTCTGTACTTCATTAGCTTTGTGATGCGGGACAAATTATAACCTCCCTGAAGTTCAGCCTCTTCATCTTAAAATGGAAATTGTTATATCATGAAAACTAAATAATAATATGATATTATTTGGGAAGAATAAAGTGCTATACATATGTAAATTAGAGTATTGTTGTTATTGTTGTAATTACTCAAGCTTTCACTCATTTCATGGCTTCCAACTTCATCATATTTTGAGACAAATTGCTCCAAGAAGAATGTAATGGAAGGCTAAACGTTTCTATTTCCTTTTTTTAGCTTCTGTGTCTTGTTATTCGTTTTTTTTCCTCAAAGATTTTATTTATTTATTTGTCAAAGAGAGAGAGAGCGCGAGAGCAAGTGCGCACAAGCAGGGGGAGCGGCAGGCAGTGGGAGAAGCAGGCTCCCCGCTGAGCAGGGAGCCCGATGTGGGACTCGATCCCAGGACCCTGGGACCATGACCTGAGCTGAAGGCAGAGTGTCTTACCATTCTTTATCCCAAAGACATTAGCAAAGCTAGTTGATATTCCTTTTCCTCAATTGAACAACTATTTATTGAGCAGTTACTATAGACTAGATGCTAATCTAGGTGTTGGGGGAAAATATGAAGATAATATATAAATTGTTCCTGACCTTGTGGGGTTGTAATCTATCGGGGAAGGCAGATTTTTGACCATGTAATTCGATAATTAACTAAGTGCAATTGAGCTGGTGTTCTGAAAGAAAAGAATTGAGACCAGTGTCCGCTGGTGGCTAGTCTGACCAGGCATCTCCTGCAATGGCTCCCTCATTTCTGGCCTTGCCAGTGCCTTCTATAGCAGGACTTGGGAGTCTTTGGTCACATCAGCTCCTTGCATCAGAGGATTTCAGGACCTCCTCCCAGGGCCAGTTAGCCCCCATCGAGTTCATCTCCATTTAAAATGGCTTCTGGGTTCTTTGCAACTTGGACAACTACATGTTTCCTATGCTGCTCAAGGTTAACTTGTTTCTGGACCTTCAGCAATAGCTATATGTCTGCAAAAAGTTTTAAGGGAATTTGCTCAAAGCCCTCCTAAGTTGCACTGGGGATATCTGCCAGTGCAATCCTCTATAGTGTCTTGGGATAGGAATCAGGTTTTTGACGTCTTTCTCTGCTCAGGGTGGGCCATCAGACTCCCAGAGGTCAGGAGTGTAGAGCCTAGGGCTTACCCCTCAGACTGTAATATGATCCAGGGTTATGAAATGTTCTGTTGACTGACATGTAGAAATATATTCATACCAGTTAGGGATGATGTGGGTTTATTGGAGAGAGTGCTGGATTAGTTATCAGCAGACTGACCTTATCACCAATCAGCTCTGTGACCTGGAGTAAGACTTCAGTTCTGTGGTTCTCAAGTGTGACACCTGTAAAATGAATATATTCATCACTTAACTGATCTTTATTAAATTGGACTAGACATTTATATATACACATATTTTTTATAATCTAAATTATTTGGACCTTGGATTTTTTTATCCTTAGAATATATATTATTTAGTGACTGGAAGAACAAAATGACATATGTGCCTCATGGTGCATGTTATAGATTGAATATTTATGTCCCCCCTTCAAATTCATATGTTGAAGCTCTTACCCCCAATGTGATGGTATTTGAAGATGAGATCTTGGGGAGATAATTAGGGTTGGATGAGGTCATGAGGATAGACCCTGGTCTGATGGTTTTAGTGCTCTTATAAGAAGAAATACCAGGGATCTCTCTCTCTCTCTCTCTGCATGCACAAAGAAGTCATGTGAGCACATGGCAAATGGCTCTCACTTACAAACTAAGAGAAAAGGACTCAGAATGAAGCCAGCCTTGCTAGCACCTTGATCTTGGACTCCCCGGCCTTCAGAACTGGAGAAATAAATTTCTGTTGTTTAAGCCTTCCAGGACTGTGATAGCAGCCCAAGTAGACTAATACAGTGTATAACAACATCTGCAAACATTTATTATAAAATAACTAACCAGACGATCATAAAATAATTTTTTTCTCATTCAAAGTTATGCAACATCATGATAGAGTCACAAATATCTTTCAAATATTCTAACCCTGCTTTCTCTTTCAAGAATTCACAGTGACATCAACCTCCAGGGTGGAAATACTGAATTCTGCTTAACAGAATCTAATTAATAAAATGGTAACATAATCATCCATGCATTTAAGTTTTAACACTGGCATATTTTTTTCACTATTCTGCTTTCCACTTTTTAAAATCATGGTGGGGGGGGCGCCTGGGTGGCTCAGTCGTTAAGCGTCTAACTTCGGCTCAGGTCATGATCCCGGGGTCCTGGGATCGAGCCCCGCATCGGGCTCCCTGCTCAGCTGGGAGTCTGCTTCTCCCTCTCCCTCTCCCCCTGCTTGTGTTCCCTCCTTTGCTGTGTCTCTCTCTGTCAAATAAATAAAAAAATAAAATAAAAAAATAAAAAAAAATTATGGTGGGGATCATGAATGCCATTCACAAGCAAAATTTTATAGTTCCTTTTAAAATGTCAGGGAAGAAAAAAATTTACCCTTTGATCTCCTGTATTCTTCTCTTTCTTTGGCCTAGTAAGTTTCATTTTAGCAAGGGAGAAGCAGTAGAAGAGAAGATGTCTAATAAAACTTTTGGAGCTCCAGAGAATGATGAAAAAGACTATGAATCCAATTGCATGGGCTTCTCAAATTAGACCAGAGGTAAAATGATGTGCTTTGAGTTTGTTGTTGCATAAAAAAAGAGTTTTCGGATTTGCATTGAATATTTGTTGGGAATGTAGCTAAAATAATTCCTGTAAACTATCGTTTTTTATTAATGAATGGCTAGGCTATTCAGAGAGAAAGATGAATGAAAACATAAATGCATAGATGCAGTGATAACATAATATATTGTTTTCTTTACTTTCCTACCCCGTGATTTGCATTTTCTTCAGTTATGAGTTTGGCTTTATACATACTTCTTTTTCTTTTCTAAGTCTTGATTTGTGATGTAAATATCAACCTTATATTAACAAAGGACATTTTTCTCTGTTTTTTTTTTTTTAATTTTTCTCAGTTTTATTTTAAGATTTTTATTGCCTGGATTTTTTGTTTATCAAGGAAGAACATGGGAACTTTAAGGCCTTGCTGCTGATAAGAGTTAATTTTTGGGGCGCCTGGGTGGCTCAGTTGATTAAGCGACTGCTTTCGGCTCAGGTCATGATCCTGGAGTCCCGGAATCGAGTCCTGCATCGGGCTCCCTGCTCTGCAGGGAGTCTGCTTCTCCCTCTGACCCTCCCCCCTCTCATGTGCTCTCTCTCTCATTCTCTCTGTCTCAAATAAATAAATAAAATCTTAAAAAAAAAAGTTAATTTTTGGATATGTAAGTTAGTTAAATGGCTCGTGGTGGGAGCCAGCTTATTTCAGATAATCATAGATTCTGAAACTATACATGATATTTTTATAGACATGGCTGTTTTCTCCTCAAGAATTGAATTTAAACTGTGAACATAATTCTAATCTCATATCAGGTGATCAAGTACAGGGGAAGAACTGTTCCAGTGTTTGCTTTCTGAGTCAAAAAAATCAAACAACAGAAAACCTCCCACCCATTCTAATTTATCACAGTTCTTACTGCTTTTTTATAACACAGCCTTATCACCCATACCTTATTTATGTTTTCATTTTTAAACAAATCTAAAGTTATATATTTGGGGTGGTTTTCAATGTGGAAACATCTTAATCTCTTTTCTTTCTGAGAGCTCTGGGCAGATCAGCGCACTTATAATGTAGCATCAGTTATGTTTAACAAAGGAAATATTTTCTCACTTTTTTTGTGAGACTTTTATAAATGTTTTTGCCCATATCAGCATCTAACTTCTTTTTTATTATGATCTAAATTCTTTCTCTCTCTCTTTTTATTCTTTTTTTTTTTTTCAGTTTCCTCTAATTACACCTTTAGGTGACATATCTCATCAAATACATGAGCGTTGAGCTGATTTGCCAGGAGAGAGAGGTTGCATTTCATTCAGAGCCACATATATCAAAAGGAAGCTCAAGCTTTGACTATCTGGATGTTACGTAGCTTTTGAAGAGATTTCAAATCCTTACAATTCCAGTATTTTCCCCTTTCACCCCATTCAGTTGACTTGATTTCTCCTTTTCTATTCTCCACCTTCTTTTTCATCAACTTTCTTCTCTCCTTTAGTTGCCTCTTTGCATCGGAAGCAATCTGTTAAGAAATCCCTACTACTTTCCCTGAGGTAGGACCCTGAAGTGAAGGTTGGGTTAGCTTCTGAAGCCAGCTGCAATCTACTCATGCTCATTTTGATCTGAGTGGGAGCTTTGGACTGTCATTGGAGCTGGTATTCAGACATTTAATAAATATTTATATGCCAGTATATAATAAATTCTATATGCCAGGTATACACTGGGAACCAGACAAATTCTCATATCCTTTTGGGCCTGTGTTCTGATGAGGGAGCCAGATAATAAATAAGTGTGTAAATGGGTACTGTAAAGGGAGGTAGCTGGGAGGAACAATCAAGTAGGATTGGTTATTGGAGAAACAGAGTCTACCTGAGAAGATGACCTTAGAGGCTGAATGACTGGGAAGGAATCATTCATAATGTGTGTGTGTGTGGTGGGGGAGTGTTCTGAATGAGAACAGCAAATGCAAGGTCTCTGAGAAAGGGTGAGCCACGAGTGTTTGAGAACCAGCTCTGAGGCCAGTGTTAGAGGGGAGGGGGAACACTGTAGCTGAGAAAATAAGCAGACTTAGAGAAATAAAAACAAGAAACATTATGTTGCTTAGAGAAATAAAAACAAGAAACATTATGTTTACAACATAATTCATTTGGGACAAAATAGGCAAGAATGCTACCGGATATTCAAAAAGGGAAGCATCCTGTGGCCCGGGCATCAGTGAGGAAGGCTTCCTGGCAGAGGATGGCCTTGAGCTGTTCTCCTTCATTCATTTACTGATTTTGTGTTTGTTGAGTGCCAAATAGGTTCCAGGCTCTGTGGTAGGTAGTAGAGATACACTGATGTGCAAAACAGACCAAACATTTTGTCCATGAACTTTTACTACCTAGTAGGGGGAGAGAGGTAAAGCAAATAATTACACAAGTAAATATATAATTACACACTGTGAAGAATGCTGCACAAGTACAATGTAGCACATGTACAGGAAGAATCTAGACCTAATAGAGCCTGGAGCATGGCGGATCATGGGGAGGTAATGCTCAGAGAATGACCACATGACTTTGAGCTGGCCAGGCAGGGGTGTGCAAGAGCTGTCTGGGTATTGGCAACAGACAGTGGGGAGGCCTAGGTGGAATGAGTCAGAAAACTGAAATGCAGTAGTGTGGCTGAGCACAGCAAGGGGAGGTGGGGTTGGACTTCCCCAAATGCGCGTACACCAGATCATGTGGAGTTTTGGATTTTAAATTTTATTCTAAAAACAGTGGGAAGCAATGAAAATAAGGGAGTATCGTAATCAGATTGGTGGTTTGAGATGCTCATGTTCCAGGCTCTATAGGAAAAAGTATTGGAAGAGGTCAAAAGAGGAAGTGGGGAACTAATTGAGAGGTCATTGCAAGAGTCCAAGTTTAGGATGAAGCTGGCTTAGTCTAGAGTGGTGACAGTGGAGATCAAGAGGAAGAGGAGGTTTGTTTTTGAAATATTTTCATAAGGCAAATCTCAGGTGACAAGCAGAATTTTCATTTATGTGGTGAAAAAATTAGAAATACAAAGAAAACAAAGCCCCCAATTTATACATTCTAACAGTGAAGTGTACTTCAGCCAGAAATCCAGGCATTGTCACTGCAGATTTTGCATGTCAGCAATAATTGTTTTATTTCTGTGAAGTCTTTGGGAGTTTGATTTGCTGCTTTCATACAAATTGGAAGATAGCAATGCACTTATTTTTTTCAACAAATAGAACTCCTACCATGTGCTAAGAACAGTTACAAGTGCTGGGAACATGGGTGAGTGAATAGGTCAGATCTCTTTTTTTGAAGAGCTTGTATTCTGGTAAAACTTACCTTTCTGTGTATCCTTTTAAGAAATATATATTTTGGGCGCCTGGGTGGCTCAGTCGTTAAGCGTCTGCCTTCGGCTCAGGTCATGATCCCAGGGTTCTGGGATCGAGTCCCACATCGGGCTCCTTGCTCGGCAGGAAGCCTGCTTCTCCCTCTCCCACTCCCCCTGCTTGTGTTCCTGCTCTCGCTATCTCTCTCTCTGTCAAATAAATAAATAAAAAATTAAAAAAAAAAAAGAAATATATATTTTGACCAAAAGAAACTAAGAGTGATATGTTTCTTAAATACCTTAGTTTGATATAGGAAGGTATAAAATAGTTTTTGAATTCCTATGAGATGGACTCCAAACTTCTGTTAAAAAATTTTTATAAAGTTGGGGCACCTGGGTGACTCAGTTGATTAAGTGTCTGCCTTCGGCTCAGGTCATGATCTCGGGGTCTTGGGATTGAGCCCTGTGTCGGGCTCCCTGCTCAGTCGGAAGTCTGCTTCTCCCTCTTCCTCTGCCCCTCCCCACCCCCCCCCACCCCGCTTGTGCTTGCTCGCTCTCTCTCTGTCTCAAATGGATAAATAAAATCTTTAAAAAATTTTTTTAATTTAAAAAGTAAATAAATTAATATGCAAATAACTTACTGGGAAAGTATTTTCCACAAAACTAATGAAGAAACTATATTACCGTAGAAAGATCTTGCATAAATCATTAAATAAAGTAGAATCTCCCAACAGAAAAGCTGACTAAAGACAAAAAAATACAGTTAAAATAAGTAATACAAATAGCTTCCAAATAGAAAAAATTGACCTTAGTAGTAATAAAAGAAATGCAAGTTAAATCAACTAGGTGGTATTTTCTCCTTTAATACTAGCAAAGATTTCTCCTTTCGGAATCATGATGCTAAGTGGTAGGTGGGAGTGGCTGAACCAGTGTGATTTGGGGTAACTTTTCTGGAAAGCAGTTTGGCAATATGCATGGTAGGCTTAAAGTGTTAAGTCCTTTTTCTTAATTCTACTTTTAGGTATATAACCTAAAATAGTTAACAATATAGATGAAGCTTTCTATAAATATAAGTGGGTAAAGCATTCAAGGTAGAGCACAGATATTGAACTTGGGAGGTCAGAAAATTGACTTTGTGATCTGAATTGTAATTAGGCTTTTAAGAACTTCTGGAGATTTCATTTTGATCAACTGTGAATGGATTGAACAGCCTCAGGAAAGAGCTACACCATCCAAGTTGGAATCTCCATTTCCTGGTTGGGTGAAGTTGTTATACTGATTTAGTCTCAAAATAGGACTGTAGAACTTAGGGCTTCCTTACTCTCCTGCCTTCAAAGAGCTGCACCAAGCTTCTTTTAGTCAGTGATTGGGTCAGAGCCTAAACATACCTACTAGAAGCTCTCTGCTGCCATCTCCAGTCCTCTCCTCTCTCTCAGTCCTACCTTCCACCTCCATTCCAGATTTTGGAACCCCAACACACACACACACACACACACACACACACGGGGGGTGGGGGAGTGGTGGTAGAAATAAAACAGTGGATTTCGAATCAATAATAATTGGTAATGCTTGTATAGTGTCTATGTCAGGCACTGTGTATACTATGTATATTATACATACATAATATTTACACATTTGCATGTATTAACTAATCCAATCCTAACAATAGCAAAAAAATAGTATCATGAGGTAGAAGCTGTTATGATCCCCATTTCACAGATGAGGAAACTGAGGCACAGTGACTTAACCAAAGTCATACAGCTAGTGTGTGGCAGAGCTGGGATTTTTAGGTAGCAATCTGGGTCCAGAATCCTGCATTTTTAAATGCCTCTTAAACCAAATGACTAAAGTTCATGTCCTGACTCTCCCACTTAAGCAGCTAGCAATTAGGAAAGGCACCAAACATCTCAGAGCCTGGTTACCTACTGTGAAAAGGGTATCTGTTAACACCAGTTGCTCTGATGTGTTGGGATGAGATGAGGTGTATGAAGTTCCTAACATGTAATAAGTATTCAAGTACTTAGGACATTATCATTCATAAGTACTTTATAAGTTTATGTAATTTCATACATTGACTTTGCCTTAATATTTAACTACCATTTGAAAATGGATTGTAAAGACAAAATTCTACCCTCCTGAAACTTTTTTGGGCCCATTTCCTGTGTTGTAGCATTTGATGGTTATGTAGCTCACCAAAGAGTTCTGATCCCCGCCTCATCATCAAGTTGGCTGGACCATCTGTATGATTTGGATGCCTAGACTCTAGACAAGGTCTCTGCCAGCTGTGGAGTCCACAGCAGTGAGTTTGACAAAAACTGTCGGCAGTTCCCTTTCGCTCTAGTGAAGTGTTAGCTAAGGTTGGGTACAAAAGAACTCACCAGTATGCTCTATACTGTGGGTCTCTAGATGCAGAATTTAGAAATGGGCTTGCCTAACTGTCTGATCCCATGAGCTGGCTTCTAAGGAATGGCTGTGGTACAGAATTTTATGTCAGTCATAAGAATGCAGTTATAAGCACATTTTAATTTACTTTCTCACTTACGTGGTCACTGTTTGCTCATTTTGATCCTGCAGAGTAAGGGTTCTAAGAAAAAGAGAATAGGTTCCTTATATACCCCCAGAGTAGAAGTGGAAATGAAAACGTTTTTCTTAAGTCTATCTGTACAATGTTTAACAAGTTTCTGTGTATCTTCATGTATCTGCTTGTTTTCTTTAGTTTCTTTCTTCTTTTTTTAAAGGTATGAATTAACTGTATTTAACCCCTTCCCCAGTCTCCCACTTCTTGTGTTTTATAGCTGTGTCGATCTGAGTATATTTGGAACCAGCTGCACATTTGGCTTTACTGTTGGCTGAGATTTTGAACCAGTTATCTCTTTGAGCCTTATCTATACATTGAAAATAATAATGCCTATCTCATGGGTTTGGCAAAAGGATTAACGGGATATGTATAATGTATTTTGCAAAATGATTAATTTTTAGTAGGTAATTTACAGGGCTGGGAGCATAGCATATAAAAGAGGAAACATATGTAGGGACAAAAAACAGACTAGAACAAAGGAAAGGAGGAGAAAGTATAGGAAATAACCAAATAGTAAATAGAGGAGAAACAGATTTTATTATGGAAAGAAGATACAAGGTCAAAATAAGATCTTGTCATTTGCCACACACTGCATAGTCAGAAGTAGAAACTAGATTACTACCACACCTGAGACCAAAATCACAGTCTTTTCTTTTTACATACATCAAATATCTCAGATATTTCCTCCTTCCAGGAATCTTGCCTTGATGTCATCATGGGAGGAAAACCCTTAAGAAAGTTGGATAGAAGAGTAGAGACCTTTGATACTTATCAGGTGAGAAGAAGGTAGACACGTTAGTCAATTTTAGAAGGCCATTTCAGTTTAGTATTTAAAGAGGTTATAGTGTTTGTCCAGTAAGGATCTATCTTTGTTAGGAACTAATCTTCTTTCTTTAATTATTGTCATACAGTGTCTTTTAAAAAAAAATTATTACGTTAATCACCATCATCAGTTTTCGATGTAGTGTTCCATGATTCACTGTCTGCGCACAACACCCAGTGCTCCATGCAGAGTGTGCCCTCCCCAATACCCACCACCAGGTTAACCCATCCTCCCACCCCCCTCCCCTCTAGAACCCTCAGTTTGTTTTTCAGAGTCCATCGTCTCTCATGGTTCGTCTCCCTCTCCGATTTCCCCCTCTTCATTCTTCCCCTCCTGCTATCTTCTTCTTCTTCTTCTTTTTTTTTTTTTTAACATATATTGTGTTATTTGTTTCAGAGGTACAGATCTGTGATTCAACAGTCTTGCACAATTCACAGTGCTGTGAATTGTCATACAGTGTCTTATTATTATGAAGGGGTGTATTTCTTCATCATAGTGAAATAGATGGGCAGGTACTACTTTACAGAAGTACTGAAAAAAAAAAAAAAAAGGAGACAGTATTCGCTCTCTATCCACCATGTACTCATTGGGTACCTGTTCAGATACTGTGGATACACAGATGAATGAAATACGGCTCTTGACATGGGAAGCTATTTAAGTTAATTTAATAATGGTTCTTATCACCCATTCCCAAATTTGATGGCTTAAAACAATAACAACTATTATCATTTTTTGTAATTCTATAGGTGACCTGGTAGTTCTTCTCCTGATCTTTGTTGATGTCTCTTATGTGGTTATGGTGGCTGTGACTGGAGTCATCCGGAGGCTTATTTGGGATGCTGGGATGAATGGGCTTTTCTCCTTTTTCATATAATCTCAAGGCTTCTTCCTCTTCACATGGATCTGTTCAGTGTCCATCTATCAGGTAACTGATCTTAATATGTGTTGGCAAAAATCAGTATTCAAGGGGGGGATGTAGAAGCTGCCAGTCCTTTTTGAAGCTAAGTCCAGTATTGATACAAAATCTTTTCCACTGCATTCTGTTTGTTACTGTGAATCAGAAGGAGAGGTATACTGGGAAATTGACTCTCCCAAAAAACAAAAAACTTCCATTAATTTGTAACATTTGCTAATTTTCTTAGTGTAAATAATTCCACCGTGGCTGATTTCAAGCCAGGGTAACATCGGTGAACACAGAATTAGGAAGAGACGAGCACAGTTGATTCTTTTTTTTTTCTTTTTTCAATCTTTATTTATTTAAAATTTTTTTAATTTAAATTCAAATAGCCAAGGTATAGTACATGTTTGGCATGGGGTGTTATATTGAACTAATGAATCACTGAGCACACTTGATTCTTGAGAGCTCATGCAGGCTGGCTACAGCATATCACTGGTATATACCAACCAAGGCTCACTGTGGGAGAGAACTGCACAAAGATAAGAACACCAGAATTTGAGGTTCATTGAGGGCCATGTTGGGATACCTCCATAGAAGCAAATAGTCTAATGGGAAGGACGATTCATAAAAAGATAATTACATTATTAGTGTTCAGAAGGATATGGTAAAAGGGCATATTAAATGTACAATTAGGAACACAGAGAAAATAAATGTCTGTGCCAGGGTATGTCAGTGAAGATCCATTCACAGTAGAGGTGATGATTAAGCTAAGTCTTGAAGAAAAAGTAGGAAGGAGTTCACCGAACAAAAAAGAAGGTATCCAGTTAAAAGGGACATCTACAAGTCCAAGAATTGTTACTGTAAAATTACTTAATGAATGGCAAAATGTTTTCTTTTTCATGTTATTGTAGTGAGTACGTCTTGGCTATTGAAGTATTCCATCCCATTGTTCATATTCACCAAACCCTAACATTTTGATGTTTAAATTATGTCTCCTCCCAAATTTTCATATGTAAAAGTTGCACAAAATTCTTTGTCAGACCATGTGGCTCAACTTTTGAAAAGAAATTTGGTTCCTATCAGTAGAAGTTCCTTAGAGGGCAGAAACAGAAAGAAAGGCTAAAATGTCTTAGTGGTTAGATTATGAAGGTTCTTGAATGCAGTTTAGTAAGTCTGGAATTTATCCTGTAGGAAATGAGAATCCCTCAATTTCCAAAAAAGTGGTTGCTTGAATGTATTCGTTTTCTGTGGCTACTGTAAAAAATTTTGATATAAATTTTTTAAAGATTTTATTTTAAAGTAATCTCTACACCCAGTGTGGGGTTTGAACTTACAACCCCAAGATTGAGTTTCATGCTCTATCAACTGAGGCACCCCTAAAAATTTTGATATTCTTGGGGTGCCTGGATGGCTCAGTCGGTTAAGTGTCTAACTGAGATTAAGGTGGTAATCTCATGGGCTGTGAGATCCACCCTTGCATCGGGCTCTGCACTGAGAGTGGAGCCTGCTTGAGATTCTCTCTCCCTCTCCTTCTGCCCCTCCCCCAACTGGTGCATGCATATTCTCTCTCAAATAAATATTAATTTTTTTTTTAAATATTCTTAATGGCTTAAGACAGAACAAATATTTTATCTTACAGTTATGGAGGTCAGAAGTCCAAAATCAGTCTCACTAGGCTAAAATCAAGGTGTTAGCAGGGCTGCATTTCCTCTAGAGGTTCTAGGGAAGAATTTGTTTTCTTGTCCTTTTCAGCATCTAGAGTCCACCTGCAATCCTTGGTTCATTATCACTTATTTATATCACTATAACCTCTTGCTTTTATCACATCTCCCACTATACACTTAGATCCTTTCACCTCCTTCTTATCAGGACCCTTGTGATTACATTGTGTGCTTGCAGATAATACAGGATAATCTCCCCATCTCAACATCTTTAACTCAGTCACATCAGCGAAGTCTCCTTTTCCTTATAAAGTAACATTTGCAGGGGGGCCTAGGTGACTCAGTCGGTTAAGCATCCAACTGTTGATTTTGTCTCAGGTGATGATCTCAGGGTTCTGAGATCTAGCCCCACGGCTGGCTCTGTTCTGAGCATGGAGCCTGCTTAAGATTCTCTCTCCCAGGATGTCTGGATGGCTCAGTCAGTTAAGCGTCTTGCTTTTGGCTCAGGTCATAATCTCGGGGTCCTGAAATCAAGCCCTGCATCAGGCGCCTTGCTCAGTGGGGAGTCTGATTCTCCCTCTCTCCCTGCCCCTCCCCCTTGTTTTTGCTCTCTCTCTTTCAAATAAAATTTAAAAAAAAAAGATTCTCTCTCTCTCTCTCTCCCCCTCTGCCCCTCCCTCCACTCATGCTTACATGCTCTCTCTTTCTCTCTCCCCCTAACATTTACAGGCATTAGGGATTAGAATGTGGATAACTTTGGGGACGCCATTATTCAGCCTACTACACACAGTAATATTTATGTTTTAGAAGTATCACTCCTGATCACATGCAGAGTTGATTTAAGAAGTGTGACACAGAAGTTCAGGAAAATAAATTATGGGCTGTTGCAATAGTCCAGATAAAGCCTTGACATAGAAAATAAATTATGGGCTGTTGCAATAGTCCAGATAAATTGACCTACTAAAAATTAATCATTTTGCAATAGTCCAGATAAAGCATTAAAATACAGAAAGCTCATTTAACTCACTTCACAAAAGCATTAACAGATGATGTATCCCTTCTGTAGCTATTTAAAGACAGACTGAGGATGTGTCAATGGGGAGAGAAGGGAACATACAGATTTCAAAGATGTCTAGGAATTGGGACTAACAAAGATTTCATGACCAGTAAAGACTAGGGAGTAAAGGAGAGAAAAAAAAAATCAATGTTGACTCCAATTTTTGGCTTCAATTAGGTGATTGTGATATAATTAAACTACAGAGAATGTATGAGAAATGGTCTGGGGGACAATTAATTCAGTTTGGGTCATATGTTTGAGTAGTTCTTGGACCATTGTGGTGGTGAGGTTAGAGACCATTGGAAATTCAGACCTGGAACTGCCATAAGAAAGAAATCATCTGTGGAGAATATGTTGATTAGGAAGAGAAGTTTAAGACTATAACTCTAGATTAATAATAAATAAATAAATAGGGAGATGGAATGTACAGCATGGGGAATACAGTCAGTAATATCATATTAGTTTTGTATGGCGGTGGATGGTAACTAGACTTATTTTGGTGATCAGTTCATAATGTATATAAATGTCAAAGCACTGGTGGTGGAGCCAGGCTTTGACGCCCAGTTAGTCTCTGAATCCTGAGCAGTGCTCTTAGCCACTCCACCACAGGGCCCCCATCCAAAAGTTTTGTTAATAATATTAGGCTGAGAACAGATACAGTAACATGCAGCTACATCTCTTACTGAGATTGTACCACAGTGGAGTGACCACAGTTTGATCCCACCATCAATGTGCACTCATAATGAATATGTGGAGCTGTGGAGTAGAACCATTCTTCCCTAGATCCATAGATGTTTAGAACTGTAGGGTTATAATAATAATGATAATCAGTTTTTTTGTGGTATATTACTCTTTTAATATGCTGCTGAGTATTTTCCAACATTCACTATTATATGATTTTTTTTCTGCATAACAACCATAAATAATATTGCCTCTAGTTTTTTTTTTTTTTTGGTCTGTAGTATTTTCGTTAGATTTAGTTTTACTTTGCTGATTTTATAGAAATAATTTGAAGCTTTTCTTCCCTCTCTGTGCTCTGGAATAGTTTAAATAATATTCTAGTTACCTTTTTCTTAAAATTATGATAGAATTTACCTGTAAAACTGTATGTTCCCAGTTTCCAGCCATTATTTCTTTGAATAAACTTTCTGTCCCTTTCTCTCTCTTTTCCTTCTGGAATATGTAATGGGACACGAGCCTGGAGAACTACATAGGAGTCAGACCATTGTGAATCTCTGAGGAACCACTGGAAGATTTTGAGTAAATTCCAGACAAGATCAAGTGAATGAATGAACACTGTCACAGCCAAGCTGATCAAGGGAAGGGTGAGGGGTGTGACTGGAAACAAGTCAACAAATTAGAACTCCATCATAATATCTCAGTCAGAAATAATGAAGGCTTGTATTAAGCCTATGACAGCATAGATGGAGAGATAAAGATATTTAACATGTACAAATGATTGTAGGCTGGTAGGCATAGAATTTGGGTGGAGAAAAGGACTATCTATAGTAACTCCTGGTTCATGACTGGGACACTTACCTGGACTGAGCTGGACACTGGATTGTGTGCTATTGACTGGAATATAGGACCTAAGAGGAGGAGCAAGTTTGAAGGAAAATATGATGAGTTCTATTGGGAACATGATGAATAAAAGGTGCTTCTGAGATGCCCTGTTATGGCTAATGGGCAGGTGAAAATCAGGCTGGAAACTAAAGCTAAGAATCGGGACACCTGGGTGGCTCAGTCAGTTAAGTGTCTGACTCGATTTCAGCTCAGGTCATGATCTCAGGGTGGTGAGATTGAGCTTTATAACAGGCTCCATGCTGGGCGTGGAGCCTGCTTAAGAGTCTCTCTCTCCCTCTCCCCTACCCCTCCCCCCCAAAAATAAATAAAGCTGGGGCTCTTTTGTGTATGGGTAGTGGCCAAAGTCATGGTGTGGTATGAAGCTACCAAGGGAAAGTATACAGCTGCATTGTCCAATATGGGAGCCACTGGTCACATGTAATTATTTAAATATAACCTTGAATTAGTTCAAATAAAACAAAAAATTCAGTTTCTCCATTGTACTAGCCATACCTCAAGTGCTCAAAGACTGCATGTGGCTTGTGGCTACTGTATTAGACAAGCATGGATTATAGAACATTTTCATCTTCAGAGAAAGTCCCATTGGACAGCACTGGTATACAGAGTGAAAAGAGCAGAGGTGTGAAATATATCAGGACCCTGATATTACTGATATCTGTGTGGTCACTGAAAGAGCTCGACAAAAACAGGCTGAGGAGGTGTCTCCATCCACTGAGTGCTTTCTAATGAGCTTGGCACTACCTGCTTTCATATGCCATCTCTGATCTCCAAACTGCCCTATAGTAGTGGCAATACTAATTATTTTTATTAAGGCTTGTTAAGTTAATTTTCCCAAGACCCCAAGAGCTGGATTTGTAACCCAAGTGTCTGTAATATTCCAAATCCAGTGATTTTTCAATTGTTTCAGGCTGCCTCACGTAGGAAAACACAGACACAATGATGCTGAGAAAAAAGAGAAGAAGGGAATTTTATGAATGTGAATGACACATGGCACCAAGGGTTCAAGTAAAGGTCAGGTCAGAAAATTATGAGTATAGTCAGGTTATTCATCACAAATTTTGTTGAGAACAATTTCAGTGTAGTGTAGGGGCGGGGCTGAAGCCCTTTCGGAGTGTACTGAGTATAGCTGTACCCATGTAGAGCCTAAGCCACTTGAGCCTGTCCTTTTAAGAAGTTAGATTTGGAGATTCATCTTGACACAAAATATGGTTTACTAAAAGATATTTCAAGTTTTTCTAAATTACATATTAAATTCCTTAAGACTGTATCTCTCATCTTTGGAATAGTCAGAAGACACTGAATCTTATGATATACTCCTTATTGCTTAGTTTCCAGCTTCTAACCTTGGCCTGGTCACTAAACTCTCCAAAGTTTTTTTCCCCGCTATCTGTGAATGAATTTGGAAATATCTACCTTGCTTACCTAATAGGGATGTTTGGGCATCAAATGAAACAATATATTTGATAGTGAACTCTGAAGTGATATGTAATATAATTTGCTATCCCCAATCTATCAGGCAAAAGTAATGTTTAAACACCACAGATTTACCTACAAAGTTTTATGCATCTAGTGCACATTTTCATTTAAAGTTATTAGTGTGTGTGTGCATGTATATATATATATACATATATATATAAAACTATATAAAGTTATATCTTTGGAGAAGAGTAGAAAAATGTATGAGCAAGTGTTGAATTTCCCCAACACAGCCTTCCAGCTTGACACTTGATTTTTGAAACCAATAATCATGGGTTCCTGTGGTCAGTTCTGATTTAATCTTTATGCCCTGGCTAACTCCATCAAAACTGAGGGAGAAGAGATATTTCCCCTCTCTAAGATGTTTAAGAGAAAAGAAAAATGATTCAAGCTTCCTATCCAAGAAAACTCAGAGTATATAGGATAGGTATTTCTAATTGTTTTGTTAACTAGATGAATACTTACATCTAGAACCTGATAAGTTTGTGGAAAAAGTTAACATTAGTTCCTGAAGAAGCAAATCCCATTGATTACCTTAACTGGAGAGCTCCTCGAATTCTGTTTGCTTTTGAAATATGCTGATGACTGGAGGTTAGAGTGTTCCTAGGAACCACTGTGGTTCAGTTAAAGTGAGTATAAGCACCAGAGGATGTATGTTTATCACTAGACCATGGAAAACCTAAAAGGTCTTCTCGTGCTTCTCTGGACCTGGACTCAGCAGCTGAAAATATTTTCTGCCCAACAAAAATAGTGCCAGGTTCCTTAATTCCCAGGGTTTAAACACTAAAGTCTATCCCATCTATGTCTGAAGTAACTACAAGGAGAATCCTTAATATATTTGGTCAGAATAAATCAGAGGAGTGTAAATTATTTGTCAATAAAGTAGTTCTTAGTATCCTCTGGAACTTTTCTAATTAGCCTCGAGGCATATTGAACTCACAAGAAGTTACTGGAAATGTCAGTTATTAAATAGACATTTTACCGTAATTGAATGTTAGTGTCACACAGTTCAGACCACAGGCCCTGGCAGCCCAGAGAAAGGGTGGCTTGTAGCAAACTGTGCACTGACAGGAAACAAAGTTCTCAGTGGGTCCCACCACAGTGCTTTGGCCTTGCAGGAGGGAAAAATTATCAACCACCACCCCAGCTGTTGCCACTGAGTTGCTGTCATTGAAATAATCTGATGCTCAGGTAAAATATGAAGGAAACCAAAGTCCTGGTGGGATTTTAAAAACGCATTATTATGTGTGTGTGTGTGTGTGTGTGTTTTTCTTGAGGTTTATCATGTTACTGATAAATGGTCAAAGTAAGGTGCAGAGGGAAATCCCTAACCCCAGTGGTGGGGTTAGGCCATTGACTTGGACTCTGTTTACTGATATTTTAGCAAAAAAGATATGAAACTCAGCTGTTTTTCAAATGTGTGTGTTTTTTAAAATTGGGATAGAATTGTTATATAACATTATATAATTTCAGGTGTATAACATAATTTGATATCCGTTGTGCACTATAAACTAGTCACTACCAAAAGTCTAGTTAACATCCACTGCCATGTAGTTGAACCTCTTCACTCATTTTGCTCCCCCACCCCCCAAAGTCCCCTTCCCCTCTGGTAACCATCAATCTGTTTTCTGTGTCTGTGAGTTTGTTTCTGTATTGTATCATTTGGTTGTTTAGATTCCACATATAAGTGAGAACGTACAGTATTTGTCTTTCTCCATCTGACTTATTTCACTTAGCATAATAAACTCAAGGTTCATTCATGTCACAAATGGCAAGATTTCATTCTTTTTAAAGAATGAATAGTATTCCATTGCATATATATATATATATATATATATATATATATATATA
>NW_023270314.1:12636498-12708388 GCF_011800145.1 Mirounga leonina
TTGAGGGACATTTAGGTTGTTTTCATATCTTGGCTATTGTAAACCATACTGCAATGAATGGAGGGCTACATATACCTTTTGGAATTAGGGTTTTTGTATTCTTTGGATAAATACCTGGAAGTGAAATAGTTGGATCATATGGTAGATCTGTGTGAGGAAGCTGAATACCGTTTTCGATAGAGGTTGCACCAATTTACATTCCCATCAGTAGTGTGTGAGACTACTCTTTTCTCCACAGTCTCTCCAACACTTGTTATTTCTTGTCTTTTTCATAATAGCCATTCTGACAGGTGTGAGGTGGTATCTCATTATGGCTTAGATTTGCATTTCCCTGATAATGAGTGAAAATGAACATCTCATTTGCCTGTTGCCCATCTGTATGTCTTCTTTGGGAAAATCTCTATTCAGATCCTCTGTCCATTTTTTAATTGGGTTGTTTGTTTGTTTTTAAGATTTTATTTATTTATTTGAGAGAGAGCGAGAGAGCGCACGCACACAAGCGGGAGGGAGGGTCAGAGGGAGAGGGAGAAGCAGATTCCCTGCTGAGCAGGGAGCCCAGTGTGGGACTCAATCCCGGGACCCCGAGATTATGACCTGAGCCGAAGGCAGACGCTTAACCAACTGAACCACTTAGGTGCCCCTGGGTTGGTTGTTTTTTTTTTTAATTTTTGAGTTGCATAAGTTCTTTATATATTTTGGATATTAACTGCTTATCAGATATATGATGTGCAAATATCTTCTCCCACTTAGTAGGTTGCCTTTTCATTTTGATGATGGTTTCCTTTACTGTGCAGAAACTTTTTAGTTTGATGTAGCTCTATTTGTTTATTTTTGCTTTTGTTTTCTTGCCTTTGGAGTCAGATCCACAACACCACTAGGACCAATGTCAAAGAGGTTACTGCCCATGTTTTCTTGTAGGAAATTTATAGTTTCAGGTCTTACATTCAGATCTTGAGTTCATTTTTGTGTATTGTGTAAGATAGTGGTCTTGTTTTATTCTTTTGCATGTGTCTGTCCTGTTGCCCCAGCGCCATTCATATGTGGTTTTAAGTTACTGACTAAGGACCAAGAATCCTTAACTGGTTGAATTTAGTCTGCTGACTTCCAGACAAATAGGAGAAATTGTCATCATCTATGCCCAAGATAAAATGCCATCATTGGATAATGCTGCTGCAATTCTTGATCAACTACTATACATCCCTGGTCCTAGTGGTGAGATTGATTTATGAAGTGATGCCTAATTGGCCCTTGTGACATTAGGGTTTCTTCCCTTCTCTTTAGGGCTCATCCTCTTCTCTGTGCCCTTAGCCCCATCTCTGGCTTCCTCAAGATCCTCTACAGATCATTCCTCTGATCCTCTGTATGTGCTCAGTCTCCTCTGTCTTAAATGATACAGAGAAAAAGCAAATGAACAAATGATCCTCCTACAAATTTTCACTCACCTCTGTTAGTAGTATCTATCTTAAATGTCAAACTCAGTGACATCATTATCTAAGGAGAAGACTGTTTCTCCTTTGCTAACCAGACCCTGTATCTACTGTACTAGTGTATCCCTCTATCTGAGATGAGCCCTACATTCTTTCATAGTCTTTGAGTAATACGTTTACTTGACCTCATGTTAAGTGAGCCGAGAGGGCACACTTAAGCTTCTTCCTTGATCCTAGTCTGCCTTGTTTCCCTGCCAGGTAACTCAGGGTCCCTTCTGTGACTGGTAATCTACCATAAAGCCCATAGGGACCAGAACTCCAGAGCCTGGATTAGCTCTTACAAGTCCTCTTTCCCTAGGATTCGGGTTTTGCATTTGGTGGGAATTCCTGTTACAAATGGACAGATTTCCTGGGGCATACCAGTGTCAGACTGACTATCACATGTTACACATCGTGTAATGTCATATATCCTATCCTCAAAATAGAGAGTTAATTACTATGTGCCTAAAGTTATTATTAAAAAGAAAATAGTGTTGTGGCTTCACTAATCAATTTTTTTTTTTCGTAGTCAAATGGTAAGCAAGGGAATAACAAGCTTTAGCACTAATAGAAGCTGCAGTCTTTTATCTACCCTTGCTGGGATTATTAGATCTGAATGGCTGAGCTCTTACCACTTTAAAGAAAAAATGGTACTCCAGTTTCGGTTTTGGGAGCCCTACTCTGTACCCAATCCTTTTTGGAAGGAAGCTTGGCAACCTGTCTGGCCATTATCAGTCCTCAACACTGGATAAAGCACTCTTTTAAGTCAAGCAGACCTAGAATAGCAATGTCACCACTTACCTGGCTCTTAGTATTATGATTGCCAGGTGACTCCTGAGTTCTGGTGAGCAGTGGGTTACTCTTGGCTTCCTTTTCGTGTTGAAGTCAGCTTGGACTGCATCTGTATTTGTCATGCATGTGTCTTTGTAATTATGATTTTGGGATGCTGGCTGGCTGTATATCAGGGGTTATTCATAAGCTAGCTTAGTTTCCAAAACTTAGGCCTATGTCTTTCTAGTTTCCTCTCTTCACCACTAGCCCAGTATGGGGGACACACCATCTAGAGTATGACCATTTCCTCTTCCAGATTCTGTTCCAAATTTAAAAATATGTGGAAAGAAAAAAAATGCAGAAAGACACTTTAATAAGCAAAAAAGAGTTCTCAATATAGGCATGATGATGGTTTATTCACTTAGAGAAGACATGCTATTATCTGTTAATTTTTAATTAGTCAATAATAACATTAATACAATAATAGCAATTAATGCTAGTAAGTTACAAGTGCTACATAACTCACGTGCACTGTCTCATTTATTGTTTACAACATCCTATGCCATGAGTATCCATATTTTCCTTGTTTTATAGAAGAGGAGCCCAAAGAACTAAGTCACTCTGTCTAAGCCATAAGTCAGTAAGTAATAGAGTCAAGATTTGATTCTAATTTTCTTTAGATTATATTATGTAAATGAGCTCTTCATTTCTACACTATAATTCCACCGTAAGTAAACAAGTGAAGTAGAGTCCTAGCAAGTTGTGATGATGGCTGGGTAAGCAGAGCCAGTTAAATCCCAGCCTGTGAAGTTTGCATTTGATCCCACAGGCAATAGGTAGCTAACACAGATTTTTGAGCCTGGGTTTAATGTGGTAAAATTCACTTTATAGTAGCTGGATATTGCTGGCCAGGAAAGATACACAGATGAGTAAGAGGTATAAAGACCATCTGAAAGTCTATTATGAAAAGATAACATAAAGCCTGAGCCTGTATGAGAAAATTATAAACCTTCATATTGAAAAATATTAAAAAAACCCAAAATAAATGGAGATATATACTGTGTTTTTAAATGTTTATAGACAAGAAGACTCACCACTTTAAAGATATCAGTCTTTTCCAAATTAATCTATGGAATCAGTAAAATTTTAATTGATATCTCAGATTTTTTCTAATGGATCTTGACAAATGGATTCTAAAATGAATATGGCAAATTAGGGTCAAGAAAACCACAACACTGCTGAAGAACAACAACTAGGTGGGTTATAATAGATCATGACTTATAATAATTAAGACAGTGTAGTATTTGTGCATGGTAAAACAAAATGACCAATGGCAGTGAAGAGAGGCCAGCCATAAAACAAATGATATATGGAAACCTGGTATTACAGAATTGGTGTTTCAGATCATTGGGGAATAGTGCTCAAGAAATGGTGCTGGGACAATTGCTTATAAAAGAAATTGGATTCCTAGCTCACACTATACATAAATTTTTTTCTTGTATGAATTTAGAGCTTAAATATGAAAAACAATGATTTAAAATGTTAGGAGAAAATACAGGAGAAACTTTCCTCACTGTGTGGTATGGGAGAATTTCTTAAATTAAATTTTAAATTTCTAAAATAATGGGGCGCCTGGGTGGCTCAGTCATTAAGTGTCTGCCTTTGGCTCAGGTCATGGTTCCAGGGTCCTGGGATCGAGCCCCACATCAGGCTCCCTACTCAGCGGGAAGCCTGCTTCTCCCTCTCCCACTCCCCTGCTTGTGTTCTCTCCCTCACTGTATCTCTCTCTGTCAAATAAATAAAATCTTAAAAAAAAAATCTGCAATAAAAGCATGAAATATTAAAGAAGAGAATGATATATGTAATTACATTAAAATTAAGAACTTCATCAGAGAGCCCATAAGAAGGTAAAAGGATAGACTATAACTGGGGAGAAGCTATTAGCTACAGTATTACCAACAATGCAGTAGTGTCTCAAATATATAAAGCACTAAAACTGGTAAGGAAATAACTACTCACTTAGTAAATGAGCACAATAAGAAAGTAGGTATTTGACAGAAGTGGTGAATAAACCTATAAAAAAAAGAGGGTGCTTAACCTCATCAGTAATCTGAAAAGGCAAGTTAGAAATATAATGAGATATTTCACATCTAATTTGACAAAAATTAAGAGGTCTAATGGTACTGTTAGAATGTTCATTAACACTTTATTAGAGGAAGCAGCATAATCACTTTGAAGAGCAATTCAGCATTGTTTTGTAAAGGTATGTATATTCTGTGACCCAGGAATTATAGGCATACATCTTAGAGAAGTGCTTCATAGGTTTTAATGTTCATACATATCATCTGGTGATCTTGATAAAATAAATATTTGCATTCAGAATTCAAAAAAGATTAAGTTTTAAAAATTCATAGACATTTTAGAGAATCATTCATTGAACAAATAGTTACTGAGTTGAACACTTACCATGTGCCAGACAATTTTACAGCATAAGGATACAACAATCAAAAGATAGAAGGAAAAGCAAAACCTTCCTTCATGGATCTTATATTGTGGTGTTTGTGTGGTGGGGGAGAGGGCATTAGACACAAAATAAATAAATGATTAAAATATATAGTATGTCTGATGGTGACAAATGCTATGTAAAACTTAGTAAAGATGGGAGGTAGGGAATGTTGGAGGGGTAGTCATTGTAATTTTAAATTTAGTTATCAGGAAAAGTGTCCCTGAGAGCCTGAAAATTAAGCAAAGGCCTAGAAGAGGTGAGAGAGAGTGAGTCATGTGATTATCAGAGAGACAAATGCATGTGCAAAGGCTCCAAGGCATAAATATGCTTTGTGTGCTGGATGAATAGCAAGAAAGTTATTGTGGCTAGATCCAAATGATTAAGAGGAAGAGAAATAAGAGATAAAATCAGAGAGGTAGAAGGGGACAGATCATGTAAGAGTTGTGTAGACCATTGAAATGACTGGCTTTTACTCAGAGACAAACAAAAGGCCACTGGAGGCTTTTAAATACATAAGTGATATTATCTGATTCAGAGATAACAGGATAACAGCATCCTTCTTGGTACTATGTTGAGAATAGATGAACTGGAGAAAGGTCAAGTTTAAGCAGGGAGAACAACTAGTTAGCTATTGTGATAAGCCAAGCAAAACATGATAGTAGTTTGGAGCATTGTGAGTGGCAAGAAGTGATTGAATTTTGTATAAATTTTGAATGTAGAGCTGATGGAATTTCTGAAGAATTGAATGTGGGGTCTAAGGAAAATGATTACTTTCTGTCTTAAGATAGTGGAAAAGTAGTGTTGCCATTTAGTGAGATGGGGAAGACTGCTGAAGAACATGGTTGAGGAAAGGGTTGAAAACCGTGTGCTCGGATTTAGGCATTTTTGTGTTTGAGATGTTTTCAGAGGAGGTGTTCAGTAGACGGTTGGGTATGCCAGTGTAGAGCTAGAGAGAAGTCTGAATTGGAGATATAATTTTGGGGTCATCATCATGTAAGTACTATTTATAGATATGAAACTGGCTGAGAGATCCATGAGAGGGGGTGACAGGAGAAGGGGCCTGAGCCCTGAGCATTCTAATGTTTAAAGTAAATATCTTAAAGGCAAATAGAAAAGACAAGTCACCTACAAATGATCAACAATTGGACTTACAGATGACTTTTCAAAAGCAACAATGGAAGCCAGGAGAAATGGAGTAATATCTTTAAAGTCATGCAAGAAAGAAAGCAAAATTTTATTTTTAGAATAAAGATGAAATAAAGACATTTTCAAGAAAAGCTGAGGGGGTTTACCCACCAAGAGACCACTCTTTTTTTTTTTTTAAGATTTTATTTATTTATTTGTCAGAGAGAGAGAGAGTGTGAGCGAGAACAAGCAGGGGAAGAAGCAGGCAGTGAGAGAAGCAGGCTCCCCACTGAGCAGGGAGCCTGATGTGGGACTCAATCCCAGGGTCCTGGGATCATGAACTGAGCTGAAGGCAGACACTCAACTGACTGAGCCACCCAGGTGTCCCGATAGACTACTCTTAAGTAAATATCTAAAGGATACATTTCAGGATGTAAGGAAGTGTTTCTCGGAAGGAACATCTGAAATGAAAGAACAATACAATGGCCAGGGAATAAAGACCCCAGTGTGGTTGGCAGATGTCTCAACAATAATACTTCAGACACCAACCCATTTAGATGAAATTGGAAATGTTTGTTTGTTTTTGTTTTTTAAAGATTTTATTTATTTATTCGTCAGAGAGAGAGAGAGTGGGCACACAAGCAGGGGGAACAGCCGGCAGAGGGAGAAGCAGCTTCCCCCCCTGAGCAGAGAGCCTGATGTGGGATTGGATCCCAGGACTCTGGGATCATGACTTGAGCCAAAGACAGATGCTTAACTGACTGAGCCACAAAGGCGTCCCAGAAATTGAAAATTGTTTACCAGGTATATCAGAATTGCTCATTTCTAGAGGCTAAGCTGCTGAGAATGTAGATTTCTAATTGATCTTGAAATTAATCCTCTCTTACTGTTTTCAGCATGATTAGCAAATTGTTTATGCTGCTTCTAGGTGTTATTACTCATTAGCATTACTTAAATAAGAAAATCTAATTTACAGTTTTTTTCTTAATAGACTGATGGGAAATTTAAAACTAAAATTTTTACGTTAAAATGTTAACTAATAATTTAAGCTCTCTTCAGATCACTTGCCTGCAAGGAAAGCATTTCATATAATAAACTGTGTGCCTATGCCAAGGGGGAATTTAGAAAATTCCTATAGGGCAATAAATAAGAAAAGGCAAGTAATGACTCATACATAAATATCTACATGGATTAGATAATTACATTTCAGGAATGCAGTGTTTTGGGTAACCACTTAAATAGACCATACATGCCATGTTAACTATCTTGAAAAAAATTGCTGATAAATTAATAAATTATATTAATGTTTTTGTCAAAAGAAAAAAATTAGTGAAATTCCTTACATTAACTAGATGAGAGGAAGAAAGCCATTTAGTCAATATTGAACAAGTGTTTGTTAAACTTCAACATTGATCCAATTTTTCTAAATAAAAACTTCTTAGAAAACTAGAAATAGAAGAAAATTCTTAGAGAGTACAGTAAAACCCTACAAGTAGCATAAGCTTAAAGACACCACATTCAGCTCATTTGTATTAAAGTGAGAAAGAAAGTCAAGATACCTGGTATTATAGTTATTGGTTAATACTGTACTAGAGGACTTATGCAATGTAATACAAAGGTAAAAATAGGCAAGAGACATCATTGTTACCAAGAAAGATACAAGACCTTATTATTTAGATAATATGTTTGATAGTCTATATATAGAGAAACTCCTAGGGAACCAGTGAAAACATTATTAGAACAAACTGGAGAGATTAAAAAGGAGTATGCATCAACATATAAAAATCAGCAGTTTTTAAAAATTCCAGCAGTGACCAATTAAAAATGTATTAGAAAAAAACATTTACAATTACAGAAAAAATATAAAATATCTAGGAATAAACCCAATAAAGAATATGCAAGATATTTATGGAAAAACTAATAAAATTTATTGAAGAAGACCTGATATATTAAAAAACATACACAACATCTGAGCGTGGGAAAAGATATCACTTCTACCCCAATGACATTGTGAATTCAAGAAAATCCCAATCAAAATCCTAAAAGAAATGTTATAAGCTAATTCTAAAATTAATATGGAAACATAAATGCCCAAGAATAGCCAAGGAAATTTAGAAACAAGCAAGATGAACAAAAAAAGGAGATCATACCCCACCAGGAATCAAAATATAAGCAAATCTGTGGTAGTAAAAATAGTATGGTATTCAAGTAGGAAAAAACCCCAAAAGATCAATAGAACAGGATTCAGAGTCCAGTAATGAGCCTGTGTGTGTGTGTGTGTGTGTGTATAGGACAATTAACTATTGATTTTAGAAAATACAGTAAAATTATATTAACACCTAATACCATTCATTAAAAAAAATCCAGGTGAATTAAATAATGCTGAAAATTATAAAATATTAGAAGAAAATATAGGAAGATATGACTATGACTTTGTGGTAGAGTGATCCTCTTAAATATGTAAATGCATTAAGAATAAAATATAATTTTTTTAGTACATTACCAAACTTCTGAATAATACAAAAGACCACACCAAAAACCCCATAAAAAACAATGATAAGTAGGAAAAAGTATTTTCAACACACCATAAACAAATGAACAATATTCAGAATTTATAAAGAGCCAGTGATAATACATAAGGAAAAGACAATCCTACTGAAAGAATATGAAAATAATTCACCGAGGAGGAGGTACAAATGGGACCATAAACATATAAGATGACTCTACTTCTGGTAATCAAGGAAATGTAACCAAGAATGGTGATATTCATTTACCACATTGGAACATTTTTTAAGTTTTTGATAAGGTATCTCTTTTTTTTTTTCCACAATGTAATATAATGCATTTAGAAAACAATGGAATAAATCTGTGCATATCGATACCACAGCTTTTCAAGAAAATGGTTGCTTAAGTAATGATAAGCACATTATGTTAATGTTATGTAAAACTTGCTCTCATACGCATGTGTGGATATATAGAGATACACTATCTTAGTTATAGAAGCAGAGCCTGAGATGGTGATTTCTTCTTCAAGTAATTCATGGAGAAAGTGCTTCCAGGAGAAGTGAAATGAGAGAAGCAGGGTAGGACACAGGGAGAAGGTGACTGTGGTCCTGAGGGGAGACCAGCTGTCTGATTTTGCAGGGGTGCTCTGGAGCACAGATTGCACCAAAGTGGATCCTACCTTGAGGCCATTTACATCCCTGTGTCTGTCCATTATTGACCAAATCTGGCCTGCCTCCTTCCCAAGGAATATGGGGAGTAGTCACAGCATCTCTTTGGCCAAGGGCAATTCTCCAGAGAAAAGGGAAGCTGGGTTACTGTCAGTGAGCTCCAGCAGCAGCAGAAAAGGGGATCTGGGCAGGGCAGCAACTGCATCTACCACACACATGCTCACATATATACATACACATGTGTGCAAACACACACACATGCAAACAAGAGACTCAAGGAATTCACACAAAAGTGGTCAAATGGTGACTTCTAGTGACAGGCCTGAGGTTGAGGGGTGTTGTCAAGATGGGCTTTAGTTTTATATTTGTTTTTTTAATAATCACAATATGTTATATTATGCAATTAGATAATAAGCTTTTAAAAAAGAAGCAGTTTACTTTCTCACATAGGAAAGGACTCCATTATCCCACCCTTTCAAGACTTCCTTGACATTTTTATACTTGCTACAAATAGAATTTATTCAAGGGAACCACACTAAGATTCCAGTGAACTTTTTTAATATTGTATTTCATAAGTCAAGACAATTACAGAATTAGTTTTTCTTAGGCAGATGTCATTTCAGTTTTCTGTTTAATAATAATGTGATCATTCACAGACCAGTTTGTGAATTATGAGAAATATATGCATATATTTAATGAAACAGAAATCCAGTGAATATACAGTTTCATTCTTCCAATACTCAGTGACTTTGATCAGAGTTTCTTATGTTGAATGTCTTGATGAAGATAGCAAACAACTACTTACTAATCAGTGTCCTTTTCTGTTAAAATGAGGAGGGAATCTGATATTCATACTCCACCTTTTAATATAGATGTTATGAAAACCCATTGCTTTGCCCTCTTACTTGTTTAACCTGCTCATCAGTGTAAACAAGAAGGGCCCTCAGCCATTAAAGAGGTCCCTCTTACTTCTCTACTTAACCATTAGGTGTGATCTCATCCAGCCCCATGGTTTTAGATGCCATGATTGGGCTAAGTCCCAGACATATAACTTCACTTTGACCTTTTTCAAGAATTCTGTATTCAACTGCTTGGTTGAATTTGCACCCTGGACATCTTTAGTTAGCATCTCAAACTAAAGAAAAGTCTAGATTCCCCTTCCACTCTCACTTCCTACACACCTGTTCCTTATCCATCAGTAAAAGATACCGTCATTTATTCATTGGCTTAAGCCACAAATCTGAGTAATCCTTGATGTCAGTCTTTCATCATTCCCTCATGCCTGATTCATCAGAAAATCATCTTGATGATACCCCTAAAACTTCTCGTCAATCTATATTTCTCCATCTCTGTTAATGCTGCCTTTATCGAAGTAACATAATCTTTCTTATGGACTATTACATGTATACCCATGTATACCCATGTCCTATTCCAGTATTACAATAATCTAACTACTCTCTCTGTTTCATTTTTTGCCTTCCCTTATACACAGTAGCTAGAGCAATCTTTTAAAAATGTCAGTCGGCTCTCTTCTTCAGCCACTGAAGATGCCAAAGGAAAGAAGCTGAAGGGAAAGAAGGTAGCTCTGGCCCCTGTTTTTGGGAAGAAGGAGGCCAAGAAGGTGGTCATTCCCCTGTTTGAGAAAAGGCCCAAGAATTTTGGCATTGGACAGGACATCCTGAGATCCCCAAAGGGATCTCACCCACTTTATCACACGGCCCCTGCTACCTCCTGTTGCAGTGACAGAGGGCTTATTCTCTATAAATGTCTAAATGGGTAATGGGTATTAAGGAGGCCACTTGGCGTGATGAACACTGGGTGTTATATGTAAGTGATGAATCACTTAAATTCTACACCTGAAACCACTTTTACCATATATGTTAACTAACTAGAATTTAAGTCAAAAATTGAAATAAAATAAAAGTGCCTCCTGCGATTAACCAGTTCACCCAGGCCTGGGATGCCAAACAGCTACTCAGCTGCTTAAGCTGGCCCACAGATACAGACGAGGGACAAAGCAAGAGAAGCAGCAGAGATTGTTGGCCCGGGCTGAGAAGAAAGCTGCTGGCAAAGGAAGAGGCCGCCTGTCCTTCGGACAGGGGTTAATACTGTCATCACCTTGGTGGAAACCAAGAAGGCTCAGCTGGTAGTGATTGCACAAGCTGTGGATCCCATTGAGCTGGTGGTCTGCCTGCTTGCCCTGTGTCGTAGGATGGGGATTCCCTACTGCATTATCAAGGGAAAGACCAAGCTGGGGTGTCTGGCCCACAGGAAGACCTGCACCACTGTTGCCTTTGCACAGGTTACCTCGGAAGAAAAAGGAGCTCTGGCTAAGCAGGTGGAAGCTATCAGGACCAATTACGATGACAGATGTGATGAGATCTGCAGGCACTGGAGAGGCAATGTCCTGGGTCCGATACAAGTCCGTGGCTTGTATTGCCAAGTTGGAAAAGACCGAGGCTAAAGAACTGGCTACCTAACTGGCTAAGTGTATGCTGTTGTGTATTTTCTGTACAGAAAAACAATAAGTTCTGTTAAAAAAAAAAGTAAATCAGATCATGTAATTTTCCTGGGTAAAACCCTGTGCTGCATTTAGAATAAAATCCACATGCCAAACTGTGTGTCCCCCAACCCTGAGAAGTCTTCCCTGCTGTTCTCCTACCTCATCTCATATCACACTACTCTCTCAGTGTGCCTTGGCCGCCCAGGGCCTCTGCTGGTTCCTTTGTACGTACCAACAACCCAGCTCATCAGGTCCCTGTCTAGATACCATCTTCTCAGAGAGGTCTCTGACACCCAATTCAATGTAGTCACTCAGTTCCTCTTTCATATTACCCTCTTTTAATTCTATCATATTTGTCACCTCTGCTATTTTTCTTGTGTATTTACTCTCTCATCGTACTCAAATTTAAGCCCTGTAAGAGTAGAGACTTCGTACAATCCATATGCTCAGCCTGTGTGTGGAATGGATTCTGACACATAGTAGGCTCCCAATACACATTAGTTGGATAAATGGATGAATAAATGCTTCCAAGCATGGCCACTTCTGTAAAGGAATTGTGGGAGATACATGATAGCTATAACAAAGGTCCCCGTCATGTATGGAGCTTCCAATCTGCTTGGGGGCCCAAACAGTAGAGGCCTGTGTGAGTAAGCAGTAAGCTGTGTGGTATTGACAATAAGTGAGACGGGTTCAGAGAAGACTGTGGGAAATGCAAGAGACCTAAGCTTGGGGCCTCTGTTCCAGTATTTGCTTACTGCTCCAGTATGCAAATCATTTAACTGAATGTATAGAATTTCCATTCCCATCAGTGTGGTTGCAGCAGGAGTTAAATGGTGCTAAAACTGTCCAGTGATAGTTTGATAGGTGAACAGCCTGTCCGGACAACTTTTTCCAATGCCTTCTCATTCGAGTATACTTTCTACAGAAATATTTTGAGTGGGTTTTAAGCCTTATCCTAACTGGGTAAATAATTAAGCAAATTCTGCTCTTGCTAAACAAGATGCAGGTTTGGGATGACCTTAAAGATTTTTCAAAGTTCTTAGGCAGTAAGGTAAGAGGCACAGTAAAAACCTGATGGCGCCAGCATATCAAAGAACACTTGGCTATTCCTCTTTTTTTTTTTCCATTTAAAATTAGCTTTTGGGGGCCCTTAATTGATTATACTACTTTGGCTTTTTAAGGAGAGCCTAATTCTTTTTAAAATCTCTTATTACTCATTTGTTTAACAGGCTATTAGAACTAAAGCCTTAGTGGTATCGTTAGCCAATTAATACTCTTGCCGTTGGTCCATGTGGAACTTGCCCTCATGTCCCAGGGAGTTCTTCCTGTTTTATACAGTAGAGATAACAGTGAACACAATTAAATGCATACTCCTAAAGGCTAAAAATAATTGTCTTAACTTTATAGGCTCCTGTTGCAAAATAAGGAAGTAGGTTTAAAGAATCTGCCTGAGAGAAACAAATGAGCAAGGAAGATATTGGAAGGGGAAGCTCAGTGTTTCTTTATCTTCTCTTTTCTCCTGGAGTAATCCTAACATAGTGAAAGCTTCAAGAATTTACTGCCTTTGCTTTTCAAATAAATGACTTGGGTGTGAAAAGCAGCACATCCGCCCTGTGGTTGCGCTTTTTTTTTTCTGTGAGTGGCTTAGCTCTGAAATTCTCTGTAGTGGTGGGCTGGTGGCACTCCCCTGGCCTCTTTTGGAGATTCCTCTCTTCGTTCAGTTACTTTCAGTTTACTGACAGACCCCAAGATGGCACGAGGAAGATCAGCTGGTCTCATTTTCTGACTTCAGACTGCAGCGTTCACGTCTTCGAAAGTAGAATTCTATATTTAGGAAAGCATACCCATGCCCTATTCTATCAGGAAAGCAAGATCCCAGTTTATTGCATTTATAACTTGTTAAATGAAACCTCCAATAATAGAACCCACCAAACCCAGATCTTTAATTAACCAGTGTACCGCCCCTACCCCCCAAATTCAGCTTTTAGGGGAAAAAAGCAGAATAGCAACTGTTTCAGGAATATATTTATTTACTTTTGAAGTGTTCTATTATGATACATAACCATACAATATAATAGTTAATTTTAAAAATATGACTACAAACTTAGTTCCATTTATTTGTAATAAAGTGGTATTATTAACCATTTCCTTCCATCCTTTAGGGTTCTAAATAGGGGAACATACACTCAAGGATCATACTTGGATGAAAGTCAAAGTATTACTTTATTAATATTAGCAAAAACCCTGTAATGCTTAAAGTGGAATAGCTTCTCATAAACAAGCGAGGTCCTCAAAAACTGGTGTTTAATATACACTTTCTTTCCTACAAATTGATGAAAATATGCCTCTAGTGCAAACTCCCTGACTCACCCATCTGGGTAAAAGAAATGAAAAGGTGGCGGCCTCTTCCCATTTCTACTCCTAATCAGGAAAGGCCTTGACCAGGTGTGCGGAAACTTGAGGAGGACTTATGGCCCCTGGGCAGAAAGAGGGCCTCCATGAAATGGGCAGTGACCTTACTTCTCCAGTAAAATATGCAGCAATGAATATTAGGCTCCAGCTGATTAGAGCAGGGAAGGCAGGATTCCTGGTGGGGGTGGCAGTGGGAGGTATCACACGCAAAACTTCATCAGGTGCAGGAGTCAGGTCACCATATGTGAAGGCACAAGTCATGCACTCCATTACTGTAAGGTGTGAAGGGTTCCATTTACAGAGAATATGATGCCACTGTATCCCAGAGGGTTGTACAGCAACAGACCTATACAAGAAACTGGTTGTTTTACCTTGGCCAAGTCATTTAATCCCAATTAGCCTCAATTTCCTTGGTTAGAGATTACTCTTTTCCTACCTAGCTGTCATTCTCCCCTACTTCCTTAGCGATAGACCCCTATGCTGATGGGGATAGATTTGTGTCCAGATTAAGAAGAAAAATTCAAAGTACATTTCCTAGCTTTCCTTGCAGATAGGAGTGGCCAGTGGGAAATCTCTAAGTGAAAGTAGCTCAGCTAGGAGATATACACCCTTTCTTCTTCCTCCTACCCAGAGGAAGATCGTGATAACTGGAACTCCTGAGATGTAAGGTTGCCATGAGGTCACCTTCAAGCTGGAAACCACCCACTGTAAATGATGAAGCAGAAAGAGAGAAGGAGTCTGGGTTCCTGATATCTATGGAGCCACCAATTGAGCCGTGCCTTTGCAGGCTTCCTATTTACATGAGATAAAAATACAGTCTTATTTTGATTAAGCTAGTGATGGTTAAGTTTTCTCTCACATGTGCCTGACCTAATCATAATTGATAAGTACTTTATCTGTAATAATACTTGTTTGGGTGCAGAGGAATAAGAAAGAAAATACCTGGAAACGTTTTGTGAGCAATAAAATACCACATTAATGTAATAGCTTTGTGAGAACGTAGGCTCAAGCACTGTTGCTTTGGGGCACCCATGACAAAGATTAACACAGAACTGTGCTGTGGGTCATTCTCTTCCTGCCCCCATTTGGCCCCAGAACATGGTGTAGCTTCCTGAGGGCTTGGGATGGTCATTCCCTGAAGATAGCTCTGCCAGATCTGAGGCAGAGTCTGCCATGATACCCTTGGCAGGAGCTGAGAGAGAGCGAAGTATAGGAGTAGGCAGGTCCTGAGAGCTGAGAATTCCTTCCCCGAGGGTTCCCTAGAGTAAGAGTCAGAGCTAGGGTAGCTGACAGGAAGGGTCCTGAAGTTGTGCTGATGAGACTAGAGCCATAAAGACTTCTGTACATGACCTAGAGGATCCTTAGACATTTGGATATGGTAACTCAGTCATCTGAGAAATGATGCGCAAAAATAATCCCAAATGAGCAAAGGAGGAAGACATCTCTTCCTGGAGATGCCAGGGAAGCCTCACTCATCCTTGGTCCTAGATGCAGGCCTAGATCTGCCCTTGTACAAAAGAAAAAGGGTATATTTGTGTGGTAGACTGTTGGTCCCCCACTGCTCAGGACAGGAGATCAGGGTGCCCTGGAGATAGTTACAGGAATCTCTTCTGCAGTATCCTCAACAAGCTGACATCTAACCTGTCTACATACCAACAGAGGCTAAGAGATTAAGGTAGTAGTAGAATTTACTAGCCCTTTAAAGAGACCACTCTGCTTTTGAATTTCTTTCCTTTTGGTAAAATGTTTCCCCTTATAGTAAGCCCCAGAGAGCTTCTCTGCAGCTTCTACTCTTGGGATTCGGATCTGTTTTTTGAAGACAAGGAAAGTCTATCCTACCCATCTGTGAGCTTACCCTTAAAATATCTGCAAACAGCTCTCATGTCTTCCTGCAAGTCTTCTCTTAAGGAAATGTCAAGTAAAGAAAAATACAAAAAATGCAAAACCTGGATTCTAAAATCAGTTTGGGGATAAAATACGAGCTTTATCTTCCTGATGGCTGTGTGACTTAATTTATCTAACTTTTCTGAGCCTATTCTGCCTTCTAAAAATGGAAGTAATGATTTCCAACTCCTGGAATTACAAGAATGATGATATTGAAAATAGTAGCTAACCCTTAATGGCTATAGACTGTAGGTGAGGCATATATATTGTTTCACTTACTCCTACCATGAGCCCCATGAAGTGGGGACCATTGTTAACCCCATTTTTCAGATGAAGAAATTGAGGCAGAGATGTTTAGCAAGTTACTGATGGTCACACAGCTGCACTTAACACTAACCCATACAGCCTTCTTGTAAGATTGAGTCCCCATCAAAAGTCAGTCAGGACTGATCCTTCTAAGCTTCAGAGATCAGATAAAATGAGGCGTTCTAGGGAGGTAAGGTCATAGAAAATAAATGAACTAACGACTACTGGTGCCTACTACAGAGCTGGGCATATTAATACATGTGACTTCATCTTGCCTTTCTTTTCCTCTAGCTTAAGAAGCCACAATTCCTCTGGGTCAACTTAAAGGGTGAATACATATTAATTTCAGTTACATTGGCGGAGTGGGGGGTGGGGAGAATCAGGAAGATATTTCTTCCCTCAAGCCCTCATAATTACTCCTAATTAACTCCAGCTAACTTTATGGAGACCCAGTTATGTGCCAAGCTCTGTTCTACATGTTGTTCACGTATGTTAACTAGTTTGCTCGTCACCCCAACCCCAGGAGGCGGGTAATATCATTATCCTCGCTTGGCCACAAGTCCAAGAGGCACATCAACTTTTCCGTCTTCGTGAGACAACTATTCACTTGGCCTCCAGAGGTTCTTCACCTGCCCCTTAGCCTCTCCTCACCATGCTGTGAAGGGGGATATAGTTGCTCCAATGAAAATCTCTCTTCATTTTAAGGGTTTGCTCCAATCATAATAGGAAGAAGTTGGAGGATAACAAATACAGTATGGGTCAATTAAAAAGCTTATGAAGGTCTGGCAGACTTCTCCAGGTATGTTCCCCGGGAAAATAGAGTCCGAGAGTATAACAGAAGCCTTACTGGACTGTGCTCCTTGATATGATTCTGGAGGGTGAAGGTCTCGAAAATGTGTCTGGTTAAGGCAGTGTTTATGGAGTTTTCAGGGGCAATAGTAGCTGAACCCCGGGGGCCCCCGTCTCAAGATGTGACTTTAATTTCTGGAAACCTCCAAATAATACCCACTTCACTGAGTGCCCTTTTCACAGAGTAATGGTCTTCTTTGGGTATTTCCTTACATTAAGCAAGTTTTTGTTTTATTTATTTATTTTTTTGTGGGCTACCCAGGAACCCAATTAATTAAGATTTATATAATGCTGTTTCTTCAGAACAAAAATTTTGATGTCTAAAAAATCAACTTGCAAATGAGTGTTTGGAACTCAAATTTTGAAGTCAGGGCATTTATGTATTGACTCACTGTGGACGTTAAATTTCTAGGTAGAATGATACCTATTTTCAGTTCATGTATTATGTGAATACCATTATTTTGTTGTCTTTACTTTGTAAAATTACCCAGTGCATCTTAAGATGTCATCCTAATAAAGATGACAATTTTCCATCAAGTTAGTTCATAGCTTTAACATCAAACAAAATTTTTAACGTTCTTTTCAGAACTAGACCAACTGGTTTTTAGATTGCTTTGGAAATTAAACAAAAAAAAATCAAGGCATATTTCAAAGAAAATGAAAAATAATGGGAGAAGACAGATCCTGACAGTAGATTATGTTATAGTAATAATAAACAGTATAATATCAGTGCTAAAATTATCTGTTTAGTGAAATGTAGTAGAAATTCTAATCAATTTAGTTTACAATAGTAGATGTATGATCAAGTTTGGACTATAGAAACTTCATTAAATGTTATAAAAAGTAGATAGGAATACGGAGAAAAATTAAGTTGAAGGTATGTGCCAGAATACAACATAGCAGAGTAAAACATTAAATTTTTTTTTATTTATTTTTATTTTTTTAAAGATTTTTATTTATTTATTTATTTATTTGAGACAGAGAGAACGAGAGAGAGAGAGCACGAGAGGGAGGAGGGTCAGAGGGAGAAGCAGACTCCCTGCTGAGCAGGGAGCCCGATGCGGGACTTGATCCTGGGACTCCAGGATAATGACCTGAGCCGAAGGCAGTCGCTTAACCAACTGAGCCACCCAGGCGCCCTAAATTTTTTTTTAAAGTAGAAAGAGAGTAAATTCCCAGGTATGTCAGAGAGATAGATGCTTTTGAGAAAATTAAAGCAATAGAAGAGATCATGGGGAAAAAGATGGATAATTTGATTAAGTAAAACTTTTTATAAAATTAAAACTAACAAAAGAGGATTTGATAAAATGAAAAAATGGTGGCCTGTAATGGGACAGAAGAAGGTCCAGGAGGGGTGGGTAAAGCAGGGTCTTTGAAGTCAGACCAGTGAGTCCAAATCCTGCCAATTAGTCCAAATCCTGCCTTTTCCCATGTGTAAACATGCTCAAGTTATTTAATTCATCAGTGTCTCAGTTTCTCCTTCTTGAGGCTAATAGTATCCAACTTGTAGCAGTGGTGGAGGTGTGAAGTGCATGAGTATAGAAAAAACACTTAGAATGGTGTTAGACTTGTAGCGACTGGTTAGTAATTGACAGCTATACCTGTCATGACCTATGACAGTGTTCCTTTACCTGGGGCGGTTTTGCCTCCCAGGGACATTTGGCAATTTCTGGAGACATATTTGACTGTCACAACTTGGTTGGGGGGTGGGGGTGTGGTGCTACTATATCTAGCTGATAGACCTTACTCAGCATCCTATAATCAGAGGACAGATCCACAAAAAAAAAAAATTGGCCCAAAATACCAATAGTGCCATGGGTGAGAAACTGCTCTGTGGTATGTGCAAAGCTCACACAACTAAAGAATGGCAGTGATATTCCAATAGATACATGGAAAAAACGGCATGGACAATTCACTTAAAAAGAAGTTTGGAAAGTAAATATTTGGGAAGGCATTCAAATTTACCAGTAAGTAAAATTGATTAACTCAGACAGTGAAGAATTATTTGAAAATTTCAAGAGTTCATATTAAAATCCAAAGTCAGGGATTTACCAGGGAAATGGGTATATTCATACTTTGTTGGTGGTTCTGCAAATGACTATTAGTCCTTAGGAAATAATTTGGTAGAGAGCCATGAAAATGTGCATGACTTTTAATCCTTTGGTATCCTTTCTAAAGATTCATTCTAAATTAATTATTCAAAAAATAACTTATATGGGCCAATATCTTTTTTTTTTTTTAAGGTTTTATTTATTTATCTGAGAGAGAGAATGGGAGACAGAGAGCATGAGAGGGGGGAGGGCCAGAGGGAGAAGCAGACTCCCTGCTGAGCGGGGAGCCCGATGTGGGACTTGATCCCGGGACTCCAGGATCATGACCTGAGCCGAAGGCAGTCGCTTAACCAACTGAGCCACCCAGGTGCCCCGGGCCAATATCTTAATGCATACTGTAATATTTCTAGCAGCAAAAACCTAAGAGCAATTTAAATGAACATAAAAGGGAAACCGTTAAGCAAATTATATTTTATAATGAAATGGACTATTAAATCACCACTGAATTTATGATCAAATAAAAAATATAACTGTGCAGAAAATGTAATGCTCAAAGTAATGTTAAGTGATAATGAGTAAAACATTTTATTTATTCTATAATTATAATTATATAAAACAAATAGACATAAAAATGTGTTCAGTGACATTGGTTGAATGAATTAAAAAATAAAAATGTGATGTTCTAAGGGTGGTATATATGCATTTTTTCCATTTAATTTAATATTTTTTTAATGTTGTCTGGAAGTTCTCTAAACAAGTAGAAAAAGCAAGCAAAAATTCACCAGGCATGCCTACATTTTGTGAGTTAAAGTTAAGTCAGAGGCACAAATGGATGGTGGCCTTCACATAGCCACAACTCATAGGGCCAGTGACCTTCAGCAGTCTGTGGCAAGCATCTGAGTTTCTGCTCAGTTGGTGGCCCCTGCAAACTTTGCATTTAGCTTGGGGCAGGATCATTTTCATGATGCTTTTTTTTTCCATTTCAGTTGAAATCTTGGGGGCATCCTTAAGTAAAAGATGTAAATAAATCACCAGACTTATTAGACACATTTTTAAGGATTAACAATAAAACAATAGTGTGTTTGTAATTGTATGAAGTTGGTCATGGGGAAAATTCTTTTTTCTTAGAGAGTTTTGAATAATGGTCCTTGGAAAAAAGTAATTCATAGGTTAAGTTTTTTAATTGCTTACTTTTAATATATATAAGTCAAAGTTTTGACAGCAGTTTTCTTCTTTAATTTTATATTTAAGAAGGCATTGTGCTTTATATATTTACAGATTTCCCAAGCTTTTGCCATTGGATGAAACAGTGTATAGATAAGAAAAAGGCACAAAGTCACTTTGGAATTGATTCTGAGAATCTGTAGTAAGGAGAAAGTGCCACTGATAACTGTGTTTTGCTCAAGATGGGTGGTGATCAATGCTAAATATCACACCATGTCATCATCTTCCAATGATTTTTTCCTGTAGATTTTTTTTTGGGGGGTACAATAACCCACTGGTTACCAGAAAAAAAATACAGAAACACTCTCCACCCCCTTACATCCCCCCCTGCCCCCCACAGGGGGAGAAAACAAGAGAGAACTTTGGCCATTTGACTAAAAATTTAACCCTGGCTTCACCAATGGTTCTTAGTAACCTTAAATCATTTAACCCTTTTGGCCCTTGGATTTCCTTATTATAAAATAGGAATAAAATGTCTCTGTGTGCTTCCCACCCCACTGAGATTTCAAATCACAGAGGAAAAAGTGCTTTTTTCTAGAAATGAGCTTCTGGCAATTGGAGAACCATTTGTGGGGGAGAAACTGAATCCATGTCTCACTCTATCCATATACCAAATAAAACACAGATGGATCGACATTGAAATGTATGAAATGAAATTATAATTTACCAGAAGATAGAATGTTTTTATAATTTTGGAGTGGCTGTTGGGTTTTTAATATTCCTCTTTATTAATTTAAACCTGAATGTACATGGAACGTCTTCTGGGTAAAAGATAGGTTTCTTACAATTACCTTGCAGTAGTAACAAGTGAGAAGGCTTACGTGTCCCAGCCCTTACCCCTGGGGTAATGTGATGAAAACCAGGTAAACCAGGTCAAACTTTATGACACAGTGAGTTGGCTATATGGATTTTTCCTTATTTGTTTATAGGAGGAGAGACAGCTATTCTCCCCTCCTGAAAGGAGAGAGAGAACAAAACCCTTTACTCCTTCCAGAAGGTATGGAAAGGGTCCTTGGTTCTCACTCTAATCTTCTGGAATGTAAATATGTCTTCTAAAGGAGCACAGAAATGTTGGGTGTCTGCATCTTTTATGACCTAGATATGTGTTTAAAGTCTTGTCTTCTTCCTTTTTAAAATGTAATTACTTAAGGAGAAAGAGCTCCCATTTTCCTGACCCCTGTGGCCTTGCCTGGGTACCTAGCCCAGGCTATAACCATTTGGCCCTCTTGGATTAGAGCAATTCACTAGAAAAGTGGCTACAGATCTAATTCTTATGGTATGTGTGGAGCAAAATCCTTCTAGGGGAAGTGAAAATAAACATTCCCCATCTTCTATATTTCCATGTCTTAGGAGGCTTAGGACTTTTTACAAAAGCACTGAGAAATTCAGGGAAATTTTATTTTCCTATTGTAGAGAATATTTTTCTGAACAGAACACAAAGGCCAGCACCCCCACCCACCCAAAAAATTTTGACCGATTTTACTAGGTAATAAAAAAAAAAGTTGAGAAACTAATGATGACCTGTAAAAAAAACCCCCCATAATTACAGCATATATGCTAGGCAAAGATTTAATATCTCTTGACTCTTAGAAAAGCAAACAAAAAAGACCTTTAAAAATTGTGCAAAGGGCACAGATTTTCTTCACAGAAGAATACAAGTTCATCTATATGCTTAGACTCATTAGTAATCAAGTAGATGCAAGTAAAACCATATGTGATATCATTGCCCACTGACAAATTGGCAAAATGAAAACAAACAAAAAAACAATGCCTAGAGCTTGCAGGGTAGTGATGAAAAGTCCTTTTCATACTAGATTGGAGTGTGATGCTTCTACAGGACACTTTGGCATTATGCATTCTGGGAGGCAGAATGATAAACCCACAGATGTCCACATCCTAATGCCCAGCATCTGTGAATATGCTGTTATAGGGCAAAAGGGAATTTGTGGTTGCAGATGGAATTGAGGTTGCTAATCAGCTGACCTTGAAGGGATGATTCTGGAGTACCCAGGCAGGCCCAATATCATCACAGGGTCCTTAAAAGTAGAAGAGGGAGTCAGGAGAAGAGGTCAGTGATACAACGTAGGAAAGATTTACCTGTGTTGCTAGTACTGAAGATGCCGGAATGAGGTTTCCGGAAACTGGAAAAGGTAACAGATTCTTGCTCCGAGCCTCCATAAAGGGACATGATGTTGCTGACACAGTGATGTTATCCCAGTGAGACCTGTGCCAGCCTTCCAGCTTATAGAACAGTAAGATCATACATTTGTGTTGTTTTAAGCCACTAAATTCATGGTAATTTGTTATAGCGGCGATAGGAAACTCACACAGCTAGACTTTGAGAAGCCATTAAAAAGTGTGTGGGCTGAGAGAGAAGGCCATGAGCCACCTAATTAAAGTCTCTTTTTAGCATCCCCACTCGACTCTCCTGTTTCTTTCTTGCCTTGTCCTATTCATCTGGAAAAACCAGAGTCCCGCTAAAGTCCTGTTCTCCTGTGCTTCACTCCTTCACCCCCATAGCTGGACATTGCTGGAGAAAAACCCACAACCGCACTGGCTGGGCTCACTTGACAACCATGATCATGAAATCTCAAAAGGCATCTGAGGGCTGCCCCGCAGCCATACTACATTTGTCTAGTCCATTATTCTCCCAGTCTCTCAAGCAGCCAGTTTGCTTTTTGTCCTCTCCAGTTACCTCCAACACCTCCTCCTTGGGCCCTACTCTCAACCATGAACTTGCTTGCTTTTCACTGGAAAAGCTGAAGCATTGGAAGTGGACTTCCCCCTCCCACACTGCATTTTCCCACCATCTGCCTCTGTGCTTCTATACCCACCCTGTGCTCTGAATCCTTTTTCCCTCTTGCTGACTCAGTGATCTGCTCCAGTCCTTGTTCCATCCTGCTCCTTCATCCACAGCCTTTCCCTTAATAATGAATTATTCTTGCTAGCATACAGATATATTTTCACCATCTTAAGAAAGTCTTAACCCCACTTCTTTGTTCAGCTGTATCCCCAGTTTTTGTTCACCTCGAGAGTGAAACCTAGCAAAGGAGTTGGCTATACTCACTGTCCCAATTCTTCCCATTCTCTCTTGAACCTGTTCTAATCAGGTGTTTCTCCTCACTGCACCACTCCACAGGAGTCACCGATAGATAGGTGCCAGGTTCTCCAAATTTAGTGGTCCTCGCTCCACCCTCATCCTATTTATCTGTCAGCAGCATTTAACATAATCTATCACTCCTTGCTTCTTAAATTTTCTTCACTGCCTTACAAGGCATTATTCCCTCTTTTTCCTCCTACCTCAATGACCACCTTTGACTCCTTTGCTTGGTCCTCTTTATTTCCCCAATCTCTGAATCTCCATGTATTTGAATCCTTTCCTGAATTAAAACTTTGCATGGGAGTCTAAATTGAATCTCAAATGAACATGCTCAAAACAGATCTATTCTAACTTGCTCCTCTTCTGTTCTTCCCCATTTGCTCCGGGAAAGATTTGACTCTTACACGCCATGTCCAGTTCCCTAACAAATCTTGAAAGCTCTAATTTCAAAATATACACAGTAGCTGCCCAAACTCTTACTCTCAAAAGCTTTTTAACTGTTTACTGCTGTTTTCCTAGTGCCAAGAATAGAGCCTGGCACACAGTAGATGCTAAAAAGATTTACTGAATGAATAAATAAGTTGAATGAGCCCGATGTTAGGAATATAAGGATATTATAAGGTATGTGCTAAAAATGTGTGAGAATTTTCATAGTAGTGAACTTAATTTAAAATTTAAAATATTTACTGAGCCTTATGTATAGTAATTAAAAATTGTAAGCCTCTTATATGTCCATTAATAGGATTTGATTCAGTGAATGATGATGAACATCTGTAATTTCATCTGCTCAGTAGCTCTGTTCTCATAGGACCTGCCTTTGCTCATTCAAATGGCTGCTATGGGAGTTGCCATATTCTAGTAGCTAGTTGACACAGGGGTGGAAATTAAGTAATGAGCATCTTCCCTGAGATTTTGAACTTTGTACCCTGAAAATTGCATAGTCAGTACAGTTAGAGCAATGTTTCTTGCTGTATGGAAAAATCCATGCTAGAGTGAAAGAACATGAAGTAGACCCAAGAAAGAAAATGGATCAGGAGGACAGAAGTCTCAATGCTGTTGGGGTCCCTGGTTCTAATTTTTCCTGAGGTTCCATTGCATCCTTGCTCTTTCCTCAATTATTCAACCTTTCCTTGGTTCTGACAATCTGATTAGCTTCCTCTTTTTAACAATTCTTTTTAAATTAACATTTAATGCATTCTTTGTTTCAGGGGTACAGGTCTGTGATTCATCAGTCTTACACAATTCACAGCGCTCACCATAGTACATACCCTCCCCAGTGTCCATCACCCAGCCACCCCATCCCTCCCACCCCCCTCCACTCCAGCAGCCCTCAGTTTGTTTCCTGAGATTAAGAGTCTCTTATGGTTTTTCTCCCCCTCTGGTTTCGTCTTGTTTCATTTTTCCCTCCTTTCCCCTATGATCCTCTGTTTTGGTTCTCAAATTCCTCATATCAGTGAGATCATATGATACTTGTCTTTCTCTGATTGACTTATTTTGCTTAGCATAATACCCTCTAGTTCCATCCACGTTGTTGCAAATGGCAAGATTTCATTTTTTTGATGGCTGCATAATATTCCATTGTATATATATATACCACATCTTCTTTATCCATTCATCTGTTGATGGACACCTAGGCTCTTTCCATAGTTTGGCTATTGTGGACATTGCTGTGGTTAGCTTCCTCTTTTGTTCAAGTCCATTTATATTTGGGTTTTGTCACTGAAGTCAAAAGCACAAACAACATAGTACAATGTAGGTATTGGGATGATGCATAGCAATATTCACAGATGTAGGAAAGACCCCATGATAGAATAGAAAAGCAAGTTGTGAATAAAGATGACCCTATTAGTAAAAGAGTATATATTTCAAATACATATATGCATTTAGAAAGGAAGGGAAGGATATATGTATGCTAAAATGTAGTTGTCATTGGGTGGTGAGATTTCTGAGGACTCCTTTTCTTTTTTTATGTCTCCTGTATTTTTTTGAATTTTCTACAGTGAACATCGTAACTGTCATAAATCTTTTACATACAAAAAAATAAGCAAAAGTTCCTCTTACCTAATTTATTATCCTGGTATTTTCACTCAAAATACATCCTATGTAGGAGAGAAAATGGGGAAATTTAGCAAAAATTTTTCTAGGACTTGACCCATTTACCCTATTAAATGCTTTAGTAAGTTGATACCCATCACACCCCTCCCCCAGCATCATCACCAATTTACTAGTGAAAAACTCAGTTGAAAGGGATCATGAGGCAATTCTTGGGGCCGGGGGGGGGGAACCACCGTCATTGAATGGTGTCTGTTTGGGTGTGAGAAGCAAGAGTAGCATGAAGTGTGATATGTTGGACCCTACTGAAGACAATGGGAAGCCGAGTCTTGGCTTTTTACTCTCATTTTGCCCAATTCCTTAATGTTGATCCATGCTCACAGAGTGAACTTTTAATCCCCATGCAGGTTTGCCCATGCAGATATAAATGTGAAGTTAGATTTTATATTAAGTTTCTAAGATATATTCATAGTCTTTGTAGCTGCAGTATATTTTCACAGTTGCATGGTAAGTTAGTAAACCATCCCCTCCCACCAAAAATTCTTGTGGAAGGTCAGAAGGTCAATAAATGAGCCTTCTGATTATAATTTGACTTTCTATGTAGTTTGACTACAGATATAGGGTATGCTAATCATGCCAGATGAGTATGTTCAGTTATGTGAGGTTTTTTTTTTCTTTCATTGTAAACATGTACATTGGCATTCTGATGTCTTCCTCTGGCTCATGCATGTTTTAGTGAGCATGAGTAAATCTGTGACTCGTCAAGTCAGGTCTCCAATGCCTGGAAGTGAAAGGCCAGATCTAGGCAGCCTTCCCTTGGAGGACATAGAATCTTTGCAATTTCCAGAAGGTTGTTCCCTACTGATTTTAATTAACTGCTGTGGCTCTATATATATTGGTCATCCTTTATATATTTTTATTATGCAATATTTCACATACGCAAAAGAATGCAGTAACGTAATAAAAAAAATCCATGACCCACCTTTCCAACTAAAAAAAAAATAATGTATTAATGCATTACTTGTATCATGTGCTTTTCTTCTCCTGCCTCTCCCTAAGAAGCAACCATTTTTCTGTAAGTTGTGTTTATCATTCTGTTGATAATTCCGGCACATACATATATAACAATGTAGTTTTCTTGTTTTGAGCCATATTAAAATGGTGTCATACTGTTTGTCGCCTTTAGAACTTGCTTTTCCCATATACTACCTTTTTCAGATATAGTCATGTTGTCCATGTAGCTCCAGTGTATTTTCACCACTGTATGATACAATCTTTGTGACTATACCACTTTCTTACCTTTCTCTTTTTTACTCTATTGAGGTTTGTTTGTTTGTTTTTTTAAATTGCAAAAATGCTCCTATTTTTCTGCTGTGTCTTCTCTCCTGTGCCCTGTGTAAGAGTTTTTCTAGGTTATACATCTGGGAGCAGAAATTCTGGGTCATAGGATATGTGGATATTCACCTTTTATGAGATAATGCAAAATTGTTCTCCAAAGTGGTTGTCACCATTTTACAGTCTCACCACTGTTTATAAAACTTTGTCTTCCTTAAGGTTTTGGGGCAGGGAAATGACCTAACAAAGTGGCATTTTAAGTGGAGACATCTGACATTTATATGAAGGATGGATTTGAAGTATACTTAAATTGGGAAATCCAATAAGAAGCTATTGAAGTAGTCCAAATTTGAATTAAGATCCTAATTTAGAGGGTGAGCAGTGGGCTTGGTTGACCAATTACTTTGGTCATTGTATTTGGTTATTAAGATGGAAAAAAACATTAAAAATAATTCTAGCGTCATTAGCTTGAGACAGAATTCTGTCTTCTAGTTACATCCTCTAGTTCCTATTACTGAAAGAATCCTATAAGAGCCTTCCTGGCTGAGGCATTAAGGTCTTTATACCTCCAGTAGCTTACTGCCCCTGACGTTATCCTGTCTGGTTTCCAGCCCACTTCCTTAGCTAGATCATTGTGTGCCCCTTAAGCCTGCCTGAATTATGAGCATACAATTCCTCATCCAAACTGGGCCTCTCTTGAGAGTGAAGCAAGGTGGTAGTTATTTGGGGCAATGAGGATAAACCAGGATTGTCTCTGGGGAAAAGTAGTGACCTGTGATCACCCCAGATTCATCCAAAATGCTTTATCTTGTCTTTTGTGTGTTTGTGTCCTATAAGCAATTTGCCAAGCTTCTGATTCCCCAACTCTGTCTTAATGGCTACATTTTGGACATTTCCTCAGTTGGGCAAACTTCCTCGTTTAGACTTCTGTTCTTTTTGGATTTGCATTAGATCTTCTTGATGTAATGTCTTTGAAGTGTCTGGGATCTGCTATCACATGGTCCTGGCTGTCAGACTGGGAGACCAAGGCAGCGAGAGGGCCAAACCTGGATGATGAGTGTGCTCTTGAGAATGGAAATGCCCTCATTAAAGTGGGTAATGTTTTTGTATAACTTCTAGGTCCAGGGCTCCCTACCTGTCACTTCAGATACCTTATCTCTTAACAAGGTTATTATATCCATTTGGATGCTCAGAGAGATTAAACAACTTTCCTGAAATCCCATTGCCAGTAAGGGTATGAGCCCCAAATTTCTCCCATGCTCATATCTTTCCAGTCTAATACCCACAGGGACCTGTTTTAAAAAGGCAGCTAAGGTGATGTAAGGACATCCAATCCAGCAGGCAAAGATTGAATCCAGAGAAGGTGGTGTCAGGAGACGCCCGGGGCTCTGAAAAATGTCAGAGGTCCTTGCAGTGGGGTGGATGGAAGGGCATGGATGAGCCTTGGAGATCAAGGCAGAGAGAAATCATGATGAACTTAAGTTGCTCTCCCACAAGGCTGAGTTTACAACAGAAATTAATGAACGAGTTTACTAAGGTTTAAGGCAACTTACCTTGAACGTGCATAATGTACCATTAATAAGATATAGCTGACTAAAAAGGTGTGTAACCAAAATTTCTCCAGGCTTCATTATTAGATTGCATTAGAAAAGACACTAGTTGTGTACTATTCAAATCCCTCTGGTTAATTGTCTCCAGTTTCTGAAACAAGACCTGAAGTCCCTGCAAAGTTTCCTCCCCACCAGCTTTCTGGGGGCCCTCAGAGAATGTGTTCAGAGATAAATATGCTCACCTGGGACCTGCAGCCTTTCTGGCATGCACCTGCCAGGTGTCCTTTCAGGAGATTCTCCATGGTCTCCTGGGTGTCACAGACTCAGTGAGCCTCCCTATTGGGCACCATCATTGAGTCCTGCAGATTGACTTCCAAGTGGGTGTAGGCATCTACTAGGGCCCTCAGTGAGCTCCACGTCCCACCTCAACCAAAGCAGTCCACTTTTATCCAGTTCATAAGGGGTCTCTTTCTACATTGATTTCACTAAAGAAGAATTTGAACAATTTTTTTTTTTTTTTTAGAATTTGAACTTCTAACAGATGTTTGAAGACTATTTCTCCAGAGCCCCCCTGGTGCCAGGACTCTGCTACATTCCAGGGAAAAGTGGGCAAGGGGTCATTTTCCTGTTCAATGTAGAACTTTGTCTACCTGGCGAACAAAGTACTGTTGTTCAGACACTAAGTGTCACAAAATTGCTTATTAAAATAATTTCTGCCATTCTGGCTTCCGGTTCCTTTCTCCAGAGGTGTCAGACCTGGGGCAGACCGGGAGCAAACACCCTACTTGTCTCTGTCGACAGAGTCCTTAATTGCTACTAATGGAAATTTAGTGTGAGCAGACAAGGAATTGATTTCCCAGAAGGCCAGAAACCAGGTTGGGAGGCCCTGGCCAGGACCAGTGCCCAGAATCACACTGAAGAACTGCTCTGGTAGAAACGGCTGTTGCTTCTGCCAGGCACGCACACATTGCTGGTGCTGGGTCCTGGCTGGTGTGTGACCTTGGCCATCCCTTCCTCTGGAATCTGATTTACCTGCTGCCATTCTTACCAGAATGGACCCCAGATGGCACTTGTTTCTCTGCAACACATGCTTCTGATTCGAAACTGCTCAGATGTGTGTGATTGTCAGGGCCTGTGTTAGAGCCCAGTGTCCTAGCTGCAAAGGAGGTGGGCAATTCTCCAAAGGTAGGAAGCATGTTTGATTGCACTGAGCAGCTCAGAAAAAGTGGGCCTCAGCGGAGCTCCCAGCCAACAGCCGGTGTCAGCTTGCTGGCTGTGTTAGTAAGCCATTTGGAAGTGTTCTCAGATGAATGCCTGGATCCTTTTTGTTGCCAGACTTGGTTTGAGTCACTACTTTTGTCTATACTAGTATCTTTATTAGCAAGAACAAATAGCAGGCTATATGTGACCTTGAGCTCAGCCTCCATGTGGCATGGTTCATAGAAGGCTTGTCACTGGTTTTATCTCATCAGATGGTATATTTTCCTTGCTAACTAATGTGAATCTGGCACTTTTGAGCTTTCACTTTTGTTCTTTTTCCTCTGCTGCCCTCTAGGGGCCCCATTTAGATCTTTCATGTGCCAGGCAAAAAACTTACTGCCTGGTGGGAACTATGCTAAACATTTCACATGCACTTATTCCTTTATTCCTGACAGTTTTCTGAGGTGGGTCCTACTTTTAGCCTCCTAAGAAAACAGAGATGTCAGAATCAAGTAACTTGTTCAAAGTCCTATAATGACCCAAACTGGCATGTGAACCAAGGCAGTCTTGTTCTATAGTCTATGTAGTGCACTATTGCTCTTCTCTTCTGGTGTGGCAAAGTAGATCCATTAGGCATCTATGTCAGACTTGTTTATGTCCATAACTTTTCTTCGAAGGGTGGATTTTTCCCTCTTGTCTGGATTATGGTACTAACGGCCTACTGGCTTCCCTGTTGTCAGTAACTTCCCACCAAATAATCTGTTCTCCACACAGTAAACTGAATGAGCTTTTAAAAAAAATGATAAAATGCATTCATTTCTTTTTACCTCTTCTCTATACAGGAAAACTAGAAGAACCTGTTTTACCAAGTTGTAGATTAGTCAACTAAGCAAATGGGGTTCAAATCTGCTAATAGCCTAAAACCACAATCTAAAATGGAGTCTATTGATGTGTGGTTATAACAATATATAATGTTAATTTCTGAGTAATTTTAGCGTTTATCTTGTTCAACATCACACTTATCCTAAGGGAGAAAGCACACCTTCTCTCTTTTATGAGAAAATTCTGCCAGTGCTCTGGCTTAGAGTCACAATAAATGTGGTACGGGGTTGGCACTGTTACTTAGAATAGAACTGTGACTCCTAAAACCTAAATGGTTTTCAAAACCTGAATGAGGTGCATACAGTGAAACCCTTTAAATATAATCTGAAACAGAAGGTTACTATGTAAAACAGATAAAGCTGCTCAAGTTGAATAGGGGGCAATAACCGTAGGTCGTATGTGCTTGGCCATTTCAAAGACATGGGAAGCATAGCAGAGAAACCTCTTGAGCTCCGCTTCAAAAACTCCTGGAAAGCATGTGTGGTGAAGAGCCATTTTCAGCAATGAAGATAGGGCTCAATAAGTTGCCAACCCCAAACCCATAATCAATATTTGTACTTCTTTCCAACGTTTCAGTTCTTTATCTCTCAGCATTCTAGTTTTCTATGTCACGTGAAAGAAAAAGAGAAATTCACAGTTATCCTTATGACCTCACCTACAGAACTGTGGCATCGCCCAGCCAAGACCTCCAGCTTTGCTCCTTCTGTTTGGAGATTTAAGCTCCCTTGCCTGGTGGGTGGGAGTGGGGAGAGGGGATGCCAGTGAGGAGGTGCTTACCAAGTTTATGCTCTTGGGGGTCTTTTCTGGGATCAGAGCTGTGTACCTGCTGACTTCTCAGCTGACATGTAAAAAGTGAAGAGAGTCAAGAGAGGCAGCAAATACTCAGTAAGGGTTTTTAGATGAAAATACCATTTCTCGAGCTCCTGTCTTTCCAGTTCTTATTGCTGAGGGCAAAATCACCATATTCAACTTCAAGTGTGAATCTAGATCATGGGAGGAGATTGTTTTAGATGAAGATTCCCTTATGATTAAGTAGATTTTCGTCTGCTTGTTTTTGTTGTTTTAAAAAGCCTCCAGGGTGATTCTGATGCAAGCAGGTCTGATGCAAGCAACACTGGCCTATGGGTTTAGCAGGGAAATTGGAAATAAGTAGTATTAACATTATTTCCCATATTATTCTTTTAATATGGGTCATTTGGATCCCTCCCAAGTTTTGTTTTGTTCAGCTTTGCTTTTTGGAAAAACAGATAAGCTTGAGACCTTTAGGGAAAAACAAATTGCTATGATCACATTGGCCCTGAGGATTGAACTATTTCTAGATCCATCTATTCTGACAGACATAGTAATTTATTCTTTTCTGTTGTGTAATCTACCCCAAATGCATTCACCTGCCATGCCATTTCTCCTTCTTCATTTTCCACTAGGAGCTTTAAAAACCTGTAGTTATAAATCTTCTGTCTCCTAGACTGATGCCATGGCTCATTCCTGGCTCTGCCTTCCAGCATTGGAAGAAAAAAATTGATTATCTTTGTGACAATGTAATTATTCCCACCTCTGACATTCCTGCTCCGTGGTCACATCGGTAAGGAAATAACTTGGAAGGGGAAAAATACACATGTTCTGGAATTAAAGGCATAGCAGGCCTATACTGAAAGTCTTAGAAAATTTGAAATGTTGAAGCAGCTGAAGACAGATGTAGTGTCGTGAGGAATTTTCGAAAGTCTTAATGAAACAATTGTTTTCAGTGTTTCACTACATTTATGAATCTGTAGTGCATCAGTGGAAAATATGATGCTCTGAGAGGCAGCTATGAGGGTGGGCTGGGGTAAAGTGTTGGGTTATCTCTAAAGATACTTGTACTGCACTCATAAGTATACTTCCCAGATATTACACTTCACTGTTCTAGACCATAGGGCTTTTAGACACCTAATCTGATTTAGAGGCAGCCCTTCAAGGGATCGCTGAGACTTATGAAATTCAAACAGTAGGACCTAATTGTAGCCTTATAGAGAGAAGCTCAGATTTAGTTATCAACATTAATAGGTTGATCCTTTCATTAATGTCAGCCAACCAGTAGACTGTAATACACCATAGTCTAAACTTTGAAAATTCCACTTTGTGCTCAATTAACTTTTCTTCCACCCCGTCAAGTGGGATATAGTTTCCCATTCTGTATATATTTGCTGTTCTTGTTAGTCACGTGAAGGCTTACCTCAAGGCCAGAAGAGTGGTCCAGAAAGTTCTAAACCATTCAGAGTTCAGCATCAGATTTCCAGGCTTGTTTATTTATGAATCTGTTGTTGGTTCTGACCCACCCAATTGGAAGAGGAAGTAGAAATGTTATCAACATTCAAGTCAACAAACTCACTACAGGGACAGGAGTTCTAGCTGTATGGAAGGTACAAATAGTGGAGACTCCAAGCCAGGAGAAATTACATTTCCTATTTAGATCCTGGAGTTCTCAGACATGCATTAATTTGAAAAAATATTTAGTGTGTTCCACATGCCAGAGATTAGAAATGCGTAAGATTAACTTTAAAGCTTTAGAACATTGACTTTATAACATAGATTGAAAAATCTACATCTTATGTCCTCATGTACAACTTTAAAGGGGTAAGTTTGTAGAAAGTTAGAATGGATGGCCCCAGAGGGGGATAGCCAGATACCTCTCTATTAAAGGCAGCCTTTGGGAATTTCTTTTGGGGAACTATTTAAGCAGTTGATTTCTGTTCTCTCTGGGATCTATCTGCCTCTTTGCTGACTCTGGCCCAGGGGGCGAATCTTAATGTACCAATTCATAAAATTGGAATAATAGCACCTACTTGGTAGAGTCATTGTGAGGACTAGACATTGTTAGATGTGATAAATAGAAATATGACGAGGATCCCAAATGCCTTTTATCTTAGGTTGGGTTCTCTAGAAGCAGACCCAGAGACAGATTCAGGTCAAGTGACTTGTTGAGAGGGTGCTCTTCAGGAAAAACCTGTAACACAGAGAGGAAGGCAAAACAGGTGTAGGCACATTGCTCATCGAGAATATCGTCACAGGTAAATTGTATTGTTGGCCGGAACAATGGGGGACTCTGAGGCATACAGGGTACAGTAGAATTATCATGAGTTGAGGCAGACTGTCCTTTTGCGTTCCATACAGTCAGCCATTGGCTGATGGAGAGTGGTAGGGGTAGGTGGTGGTCGTGTTGGTCCTAGGGTAACCTCCCAGGTGTATGTATGTAAGGTGACTTCTATCAGCCAAGGGCCATTCTCTTGTACTTTTAACGTCTGTTCCTAAAATGGAAACTTCTTAGGACTGTGTCCCTGAGGATCCCATTCTGTCCTTAGTACTTCCTCCTCTGGTATCCAGTTAGAAGGTATCTTTGAGCCCCCCTTTAGAGTAGTCTGTGTGAAACAAAAGCAGTGTACTTCAAGATTCTAGCACGGTGCTAGGCAGACAGGAGATCTATAGTTGCCTGCTTTTCTTTTGTCCTCCTTTGTCCCTAGAACTGTCTCTCATTTTAGATAATCACTGCTAAAGAATCCTCCTTCCAAGTCATGCCAGCAGTGAAAAAAAATAGAAGAGACTCTAATCGAAGCACCTGGCACATAGTACATGTTACATGTTGGGTACATTCCTTCCTTCCTTCCCCTTAATAGCTTGTCTCAGGATCATTTATGTGATTTGAACTTTCTTAAGGTATAGAAGAACTTGTTTTCATCGGTCAGTTATCATGGACATTATCAATAATAATCACCGTAAATACTAAGATCCAAATGGATTTGGAATCATAACCATTTGGGGGGATGTATTTTTAGAAAATAGCCAAATTTTGTCTTTTTAAAAACCTTTATCTCTGATTCTCTTAAAACACATATAGTAGACACTATCACCCAATTTGGTACTTAACTTTTTATAGATACTTTTCTTTACTTTTTAAAAATAGTCTTAAGGGTAAAGACTTTCTATTGTATCCCTTGACCATCCCATGCCTTCTGCCCTAGCCCTTAGTTAACTGTCAGAAGCAAAGAAAGTGCTTAATTAATACTTGTTATCTTGATCAAGTAGATTAGTGGGCAAATTAAGACCGCCATACATCAACTGAAAATAATCCCTTAAAAAAAGAAACCACCTGAGGAATTTCTTCTAAAGTTTTGTGCCAGAAATTTAGCAATAACTGGTAATATTTTAAGTGCTCACATCTTTTTGCCTAGTAATTATGCTTCTATGAATGTATCCTTAAAAAATTGGAACTAATTCCTTTGTCCATTAAAAGAATTAAATCATTACATTCAAAGGCCTTTAAGCAAGAAAGAGATAGATGTATGTATTGATGACAAAAGTCCAAGATGCAAGTGAAAAAAAACAAATTGCATATATATACTTTATGTATACACATACATACATATATATGATATATATAGAAAATTTTTGTATTTAGTATTTAGTTGTGAGGTAGAGATTAAACAAGTAAACTTTTAGCTGGGTCAGCAATCCTAACAGACTGAATTTTCCCAACTAAATTGAAAATGTTAATTTTGCGGTATATCAAGTTACCATAGGTAACTGGATCTTTTTCTGGATGCTACTGATTTGTGTCTTCCTTCAGGGGTATCACAGTAATCTGATCACAGTACCTTTGTAAACAGTCTTAATAGCTACATAGCAAGTGTCCCACCCTGCCTGGCTCAGTTTTCTTCTTTATAAAAATTTACAGGCAATCTTCTACATTTATTTTTATATTTACTTACAACTTTTATCTGGTTTAAAAAAAACTAAAAATGGGGTGCCTGGGTGGCTCAGTCGTTAAGCGTCTGCCTTCGGCTCAGGTCATGATCCCAGGGTCCTGGAATCGAGCCCCGCATCGGGCTCCCTGCTCCGCGGGAAGCCTGCTTCTCCCTCTCCCACTCCCCCTGCTTGTGTTCCCTCTCTCGCTGTGTCCCTCTCTGTCAAATAAATAAAATCTAAAAAAAAAAAAACCTAAAACTAAAAATATTTTAGTGTGATTGAAATTGCATTAAGATTAATTTGGGCAGAATTGCTAACTTTATAAAAATGTCTTTTCTGTTCACTGTCCCTCAGTATAATCTTACAGGTTTCCTATACTCCCACCCTGTTTGGGGGGAATTGGCGATTTCTCTTTTTATTTTCTGACTGGTTAATGCTACTATAAAGACAAAGTATTGATTTTCATTTATTTTATATCAAGTCACTTAATAAACTCGTATTCTGTTTTTTTTTTTTTTTTAAGATTTTATTTATTTATTTGACAGAGACACAGCGAGAGAGGGAACACAAGCAGGGGGAGTGGGAGAGGGAGAAGCAGGCTCCCCACGGAGCAGGGAGCCCGATGTGGGGCTCGATTCCAGGATGCTAGGATCATGACCTGAGCCGAAGGCAGATGCTTAACGACTGAGCCACCCAGGTGCCCCTATTCTGATTTTTTTTTAAGTGTTGATTCTTCTTCAGCTTTGCTGGAAAATTTTTGTGGTTTCTTTTAACCCTGTTAGATACAGAAAGGATATAGTAAATGAAAAGCCTTCCTACAACCAAGTTCAAATTAGTTTCACTCTTATTCTTTATTAATCACCATTCCTAAAGCACCTTTCCACCTTCTGACAGAAGAAAGGAAAGCAACGTATAAGCACTTATGTGATCATGTCCTTCTGCTCTCACTCCGTCTAGGACAACATGACCACCAGACTCCTGAACTGGAAATTCCCATGGTCAGTGGAGGAAAAATCCAGCAGCTGATGCATGAGGACTCACAGCCTGGCAAGTTCTCTGTGTATCCTATCAGGTGGATAGAAGCCAAGGAAGGTAGGTTTATTTAAATTTTATAGGACTGATTTGCATGGTAGATTAGGTACCTGGAGGCTAGCCTCAACCATCCCCTTTCCTCTTCTTCCTGGGTTAAAATCAGGATTACAGTGACCTGGTCCTGATGGTTATACATTCTACAAAACAGCTTCACAAGACAGTAGTCTCTGAAGAGGTTTTGCAAAAAGAGAAATGTAAATTTATTCATTGTAGCTGTTTCAACAATTTTGTGAATTAATTTTAAAAGAAGGCCCTTGATTTTATTTCTAACATGTTTTATACAAGGTGGAAGGACAAGGGGAAACTCATTAATGGTTTCTAGCCCAAGGAATGAACTAGCATGCAGAGTTTTCTCTGACCCTTCATGACAGTTCTCTCCCACTAACCTCTATGTTGAACTTCTTGGCCCTTTGTCCCATCAGCACATTGTAGTTCCCATCTATCATTCTGTTCATCCATCACGTGGATTTCAGTGAACAGTCAAGAATCACCCTCAAAACACATTTCTACCACTGCCCATCAGCACCATCAACAAAGAGTGTAGAAATGGAGTGATTTTATAAGTATTTAAAACTTTATTGAAATAAACTCAAATGCCTCCATCAACTTTTTAAAAGAGAAATAGATGATAAAATTTTCTGAAACACTTACACACATGGGGACCCTCTATGCAAAGTTCCTAGTGATTCAGTCACACTGTTCACAGCTTAGAATTCTGTAGCATACATCTCTTCTGGATATACATGTTTCAGTTATTTGTATGTTCTTTTCTAAAAAAAAAAAAAATTCTGGCTTTGACTCATAATGGCTATATAGCAACACCTGTTTTGTTATTAAGACCACTGGTATTTCTCTACTCTGCTGCCTCAGCAGCTGCTGATAGATGAAATCACCCTTCTTTACTGAGAGATCCTATCGCTCTCAAGCAGACAGTGGGAATTCTGAAACCCCTCTGGCCCAGGGTATGGGATTATGTTTTAGCACCAATTTGGAGAAGATCTTTTCCTTAATTATTACAGATGTGTCACTTTTTTATTTTATTTATTTTTTATTTTATTTATTTTTTATTTTATTTTATTTTTTTAAAGATTTTATTTATTTACTCATGAGAGACAGAGAGAGAGAAAGGCAGAGGGAGAAGCAGGCTTCCCACTGAGCAGGGAGCCCGATGCGGGACTCGATCCCAGGACCCTGGGATCATGACCTGAGCCGAAGGCAGACGCTTAACCATCTGAGCCACCCAGGCGCCCAGATGTGTCACTTTTTTATTATAAAAGTAATATATCATTATTAAAGACATTTCAAAAAATCAAGAAGACGAAAGTAATGACAGTGCCCTTAGCAAACACCAAGATTCTCCACTGTACCATCTCTGCATCTGTGTCAAATATTATTAGTTACAAAAATATCAGCAATACAGTGATATATGTTGTTTTATTTTGTGTTTCTATTACTATGAATATAAGTTGTATATGCCTATTGATTAGTTATAATTAATAAATACAATGGTTTTTAATTTCCCTTTCATATTTAGTTAATTTTGCATTTATTTGTATCTCCCACCCACTCCCCTTTTTTTCTGTAGAGTTTTTGGTCAAGTAATATAAGCTCATGATACAGTAAGATACTGTTTTTAATATTTTCAGCAGGCCTTTCCACAATTTGATCTTAGTCTCATGATTTTTCAGTTTCTGTATTGAAGTTTTATTTCCGAGAGGGTGATCTTTCATTTTTTCCTTTATGTCTTTCGTCATTTCTAAGCTTAGTAAATCCTTTTGTCTCTAGGCATTTGATATTCATTTTACCTTTTTTCAGCTAATTTCTGTTGTTTGATTTTTCGTGTTTATTTACTTAATTTATCTAAAATTTATTTTGGTGTGTGAAATGAAATGAGATTATAAATAAACTTTTTTTCCAAACTAATTGATGACTCAGATAGCACTATTGACTAAAGCTTCACTTGCTCATTGATTAATGGTGTTTCCTTTATTGAATACCATGCTGCTATATTTTGTAGGTTCTGGTTCTGAGCTGTACATTCTGTTTATTTTTAACCCAGTAATATATATTTATTTCAGAGGCTATAGAACATATTATAATAGGCTATATCTGACAGGATTAGTCTAGTCTTAGTTTTTTTGTACTAGTTTTCTTTATTTCATTTCTATTACTTTTCAGATTTATTTTAGCATAATTTAGTTGTGTCTATGTGTGTATATTATTGAAATTTTGACAGGAATTATTTAGAATATACAAATTTATTTTGGAAGAACTGGTGTCTTTACTATAGTCAAAGAAGAAAAGCTTCCTTAATCTTTCAGACTCAACAAATAGCCATAACATTTGCTAGTACTTATCAGAGTATAATGAAGGGTTTAGAAATTGAAAATGCAAGCAGGTTGATTACTATAGTAAATAACTGGTTCGCACAATCACCTCAACACTTTAGTCAGGCTCTATAGCAAGATCCTATTTTGTCATTATCATTATCACTATCGTAATTTCATAATAAGCATAAAATGATCCCATCATTTTCAGCCACAGACACAAGGTCAACAGGTTACAATTAATGACTGGTTAGGTGCTAGATGCTGGGGGTACCAAAAGGTAGAAGACTCTTCAATGTGGTAGAAGGCTTACTGTGCTCTTTTTTACCTCCAAGCTTTGTTCCTTCTGTCATTCTTTCTGCTTCTCCTTTTCCAGTCCATCGAGATCCAGGTCATGTATAACTCTTTGTTGGTCTTCAAACACCCTGGCAGTTAGTCACTTCCTTCTCTTTAACCTTAAGTACTTGTTTATATTTCTCTGATCAGCTTGTCTCTGAGTTGTAGCTACTTGCATACGCTTCATTCCTTCACTAAACTGAAGTCCTTGAGTGCAGGAACCTATGCTTTTCATTGTTATAAACTGAGTGCTAACTATTGAGGATGGACTTCAATGGTGTTTATTCAATGAGTATATAAATGAATAAAAGAAAAATATATTTTTTTAAAGATTTTATTTATTTATTCATGAGAGACAGAGAGAGAAAGAGAGAGGCAGAGGGAGAAGCAGGCTCCCAAGGAGCAGGGAACCCGATGCGGGACTCGATCCCAGGACCCTGAGATCACGACCTGAGCCGAAGGCAGATGCTTAACCATCTGAGCCACCCAGGCGCCCAAAAGAAAAATATTTTTATTTCACAAACCTTTCTATCAGAAAAATACTGAAATAAAGATTTCTTGGAAATTTTTGATATGTTTCAAACATTTCAAAGCCATTTAATAGAACTTGGTGAAACTCAAATATTAAAATCTGGCTGTGTGCGTGTGTATATGTCTTGTAGGCAGAATTTCCTCCTAAGATTTCAGTATGACATATGTGGGTTAGTTGGCTCATCACGTCTGTTTTCCAAATAATTCTTAGCTTTAGAAAATATCACTATAAGCACACAGCAGCCAATAGGTAAACTTTGTGAGCTGGATCGAAATGTCATCGCCAAGCTGGACTTTCCCAGGCGGAAGGCCCATGTGCTAAATAGAAACTTCAGTGTCTACCTGTGAAAAACATTTATGTGTCAGAATTGACTTTATATGTGGATGGGGTTGATAATTCTCTACAGGGTACTTACTTCCTTCAAAAAAATCGTCTCTCTCCAACCACAAAGGAGCCATATACCCCGCCATTGCATTATTCTTTTAAGAGTGTTAAAACGAATTAAATCATTATGATGTAGAGCACTAAATTAGGCATTACTGGATTATATACATTTTTTTAAACCACTTAGTACAAATGGCCACCCCAACCCTCAAACATATTCCAGACTCTTTGTAAAAGAAAGCTCTATTGTGTAGTCCATATTCACAACCTTACCCATGAACACAATCCTGATTCCAACTCCTCCTCAACATAAGCTTGTTACCCACTGGTGCTTCACGTCTTGGACTTGATCTTTGGTTCCATTTACCTGGTTGTAGCTTTGGCTCTATTTTCTCAGTCTTTCTGGTTCTCTACTTCCTGAAAGGTTTAAATTGTCTCTGGCCTTGTAGATAAATATCATTTCCAATCTCTTAGGCCCTGGGAAATTTTGTGTTCAGTAGTAGATGGAGCTTCTTCTGGATTACTCTGGCACAAGTAGGAATTAAACCCTACAAGAGGTCTCTGACCATCAGTCAGGGGAACAATGACTGTAGGTGGATGGTTTAAAGGAGACCAGCTCTTTGGAATAATGTTAAATATTGTATATTTCTGGCCATCACAATCAAGTCAGGACCAAGCACATCACATTAAGGAATGCCATATTATTCTAGGGTCCTATCATTCAGCATGACATTTTGTTTCTGACAATGAACAATTAGCTTCATTGTACTTCAGTACACATCCAAGCCGGGTTCCCCACATTCCTCTGAGAGCCCTCCCCACCAAAATGTATTTTATCAAAAGACTGTTATTTATAAGAAGTCTATGTAGAGCAGCTTGTTGGAAATGGTACACCAAGACAATGACCATTACTGCAATACTGATTATTAATATTGACTTGTTTCTTATTTACAAAATACTTTGCTTTATATATTATTATTTGGTTTCCCTGATTCTAACCTTACTCTATGAAAATATGTTCTCAACAAAATAGACTGTTAAAACACAAATGATGGTATATCACTGTTCTGCTCTAGACCCTGCAATGGCTTCCCAGGTACCTTTCCCAGGGATTGAAAATCCAAATCCTTAGGTTGACAATTCTCTGTGATACTTATTCTACCCCCCAAATCCTCCCTGTCTGCCTATAAAAGGGTCTCAAGTGCTTACCATTAGTATTGCCTGTTTAGTTCAGGCTCATTGGAACCAATTAAGTCAGATGATTTGGAACATATGCCCAGGCCTCATGATCTCCTTCCTTTTACTGCTCAGATTTCTTCCCACTTCCCAGCTCATTCAGTCCAGCCACAGTGGCCTTCTTGCCCTTCTAGCACTGTACTTCTGGGATGAGCCCCACTTGGTCCTGAGCTATGGCATTTTTTCTGTATTGTCACATTCAACTTGCTAAAGTTTTGTTAAGGATTTTTACATCTGTGCTCCTGGGGAATATTGGTCTTTAGTTTTTATTACTGTCTTCGCCTGGTTTTGGTATTCGACTAACGCTAGTCTCAGAAAATGAGTTGGAAGGTATTTCCTCCTCTTCAGTTTTCTAGAAGAGTTTGTTTAGATATTCTATCTTGCTTAAGTGCTTGCTAGAGTTCACCAGTGAATTTTCTTTGTGGAAAGGATTTTCATTCAACTTCTTTAACGGATTGTAGTTAAAAAGTAGATTGGGGAGGGTATGTGTTGTAATGAGCAGTGGGTATTATATAAAACTGATGAATCACAGACCTGTACCCCTGAAATTTTTTTTTTACTCTTGTCTTTTTCTTAGAGTAAAAAGAAAAAAAAAAGAAAGAAATCTTAAAGCAGAAAAAGGTAGATTTAATTTCTTAATAGATACAGGGCTATTCGAAATCTAATTCTTCCTTCCTGAATGAGCTATGGTAGCTCATGCTGTTCAATATACTTGTGCGTTTTATTAAAGTTGAGTTATTGGCATAAAGTTCTTCATAATATTTCTTTTTTTTTTTTAAAGAGTGCATGCAAATCTGCAATAAGGACAGGTGTAAGCAGGAATTGATGATGGTGGGTTTTGTTCTAAGTATAATGAGAAGCCATTTGGGTGTTGAAATCAGGGAGGTAATGATATCTAACTTACTTTTAAAGATACCTCTGGTGGATACATGGAAAGTAGACTGTGGCAGGGCAAGAAAGGAAGCAATAAAAACCAGTCAGGAGACTATTGCAGTAGAGCAGACATAAGATGATGGTGGAACCTGTAGTCTGTAGTGGAGGTGGTAGGATGTGGAATTGGTAGAGCTGACTAAGGAGCTGGATATAGGGTGTGAGGGAAATTGGTAGCCTACATGATTCCTAAGGTTTTGGCCAAAGCAACTGGTCAGTGGTGGTGCCATTTCCTGAAACGGAGGACAACTGTGGAAGGATTAGTCATGGGCTGAATTGTGTCTTTCCTCAACCCCACTTCCTGTGTTGAAAGCCAAATCCCAGTGTGACTATCTGTGGAGACAGGGGCTTTAAGAAGGAATTTAAGGTTAAATGAAGTCATAAAAGTGGGGCTGGAATCCAACAGGGCTAAGAGGAGGAAGACAAGAGCGATGTGTGTACATAGAGAAAAGGCGTGTGAGGGCACAGCAAGAAGGTGGTCACTTGCAAGCCAAGGAGAGGAATCTCAGGAGAAACCAACCATGCTGGCACCTTAGACTGCTAGTCTCCCGAACTGTGAGAAAGCAAAGTTCTGTTGTTAAAGCCTCCCAGCCTGTGGTATTTCATTGTGGCAGTAATACTCCCCTAGCAAACCTAGCAAACAATACAGAAATGAAGATAGTGGGGGGGGGAGAGGGGAATAATCAAATTCTCTATTAGACATGTTGAGTTTGAAATGTCTGTTAGACTTCCAAGCAGAGAGGCTGAATAGGCAGGTGGATATATAAGCTCAGGGAAGAGATGGAAGCTGGAGATGTAATGGAAAGATATTAGCATAAACATGATACTTATTATAGGGAGAACACATATACCCGGTTTCTGTGTTCCTATGAGGAACCTCCATTAGTGTCACAGTCCTGACTTCTCACTGTTTTTGGAGTCCCACTTCCCTAGGAGGAGTATTGACATAACTTGATTGGTGAGTTTGGGAAAAAGAAACAAATTTCATTAATTTTCTTGTATCTTTTTGGGATGTCTGCCTTCAGAGAGTATAAATTTTCTAATCTTCCAGGTTGTGAGTTTTTCAAGATGCAGTTTGCACTGGGAGAAGCCTGTGGTTATACAAATGTTCCTATGATTGAATGAGATAGTCAGCAAAATATTAGGAAGTCTAGTTACCCTGTGACTCAAGGGGAAAAATAGTTCTACAGAGTTCCAGGCAGAAGGACAAGAACCACCACATGCAATAGTTTAACAGAATTGAGCTTTGCCTGGAATTATGTTCTGCAATATATATATATCAAAAACCAGTAATAGAGGTGACATTTTGATCTTTCTTTAACCCTATATCTATGCTAAAATTGATTGTGAACTTTAGGGTTCACTAGATAAAGTCACCTATCTAATGAATACCAATAGAGAAAATCATAGGGTCAAACATAGAAACTTGAGGCTTTCCAACAATTAGATGATGGGAGAGGAATCATTAAAGGAGATTGAGAAATTAAGGCTAGAAGAAACCAAGAGAGTGTAATGCTGGACACCAAGTGAAGAAAATATTTTAAGAAGGAAAGAACAGTCTTCTGTTTCAAAAGCTGCTGCTATGTTGACCTGAATGAGGGTTTATGAAATTGGTGGTATGACCATCTCCTCTCTTTCGATTTAATTTCGTGAAAAGAAGAGAAAAGCCATAACTCCAGCTGGCTTCACTGGAGGCAGGATATCAGCACAGCCTCCTACATTCAATCACTTAGTTAAACACCTCCCTCAAGAAGGGTGACCGGTCGTCCTGGTTTGTAGATCAGGGAGTGAGTAGTTTCCTGAGATGCAAGACTTTCAGTGCTAAAATAGGGAAAATCTGGGGTAAACTGGAATGAGTCAGTTAGCCTGTCTTCAAATAACACCCCCTGCAAACATACAACTACCCACATAATCATAATCATACCACTGTGGCTAACTATCTTGTACCTCTCAAGCTAAGCTATTCCGCTGAGAATGTATATTCTTCTTAGTAGCGATGTAGACATGGATTGGGGGAAAGAAAAAGGAACAAAGGAAAATTGCTGACCCATTCAATTACAGAATAAGGACACTAGCAACAAGCCTACATGCAATTGTGTAAGATAAATACCATGGTCTCCTGACGTGAGGTGGTGGTAGGGAGGTGGATGACAGAGCATGATGCCATACGATGTGGTTTCTCCTCAAAGGTGGGGGAGGTTTTTTTGGGCATGTAAGTGAATGGTAATCCATTATCAGAGTAGGGAATAGGAGGAATAGGAGATTTGGGAGAGAAGAATGATGATTTTTGTTTTGAACATGTAAGGCTTGGAGTGCCTGGGGGCCACTAGAGAGTGTAGTGCAACAGAGTGTAGTTCTTAAGGGCATAGACTTGAACCTTCCTGCTTGGATTCAAATCCTACGTCTTCAGTCATGAGTAGCTCTGGGACTTTGAATAGACTTAATCTACTGGACCTCAGCTTTCTCATATATAAAATGAGCAGAATAATGTGGCTCTGCCTCATAAGGTGATGGTGAGGAACAGTCTCTGACACATAGTAAGCAATAGCTACTCTTCATAGACTGGAGGAGCTGGATCTATGGGAAAAGGGCTAATTAAAAAAAAACTGAGCTGGCAATACACCAATATGGACACTGAGAAATGAGATGCCCAAAAGAGATGAACAGGGCAGGTGGGAGATTGAAGAGAGAGAACGAGAGAGAGAGAGAGAGAGAGAGAGAGAGAGAGAGAGAGAGAGTGTGTGTAGGAGGAATAATAGTGGAAGGGCAGTTAGACAATTTATAAAACTTTAAAGGTGATTGTTAAAAAGATAGTATGTTGTATCGTGGTAATATATGAGGTATTTGTTTCTTGTCTCAATTTTCATTTGGAGTTTTTATCAATTCGCTGTTTCTTCAAAACAAACCTTGTCAAAATTTATTTTTTCTGCTCATAAATTGCTGTTTTAGCAGTTTGGGCAGGGCTCAGCTGGGTGATTCTTTTGCTGGTCTGCCTGGGGTCACTGATTTGGCTGCAGTCATCTGGCAGCACAACCGAGGCTGGAGGGCCTCCCTCACATGTCTTGAGGTTGGATCTACCTGTTGCCTGGGAGTGGTCTCTTATCCTCATGGAGTCTGGCCCAGGATTCCTTATGTGATGGTCTCAGGGCAGCAAGAGCCTGAGAGCAAAAGCTGAAAGGCCTTTTAAAGCCAAGGGTCTGAAGTCATTTGATGCCCCTTCTGCTTAAGTGAAGTCACAGGGCCATCTTATAGTCCAGGGGAGGGGAAATAGCCTCTATGTCTTAATGGGAGTGGTGACAAAGTTACATTGCAAGGAGGCACACACATAAGACTTGGAGGAATTGTTGTAGCCATCTTTGTAAACTTTGTAAACAGATCAGACAACGATCTGATGTGATGTTTTTCATGTCATTACTGAAGGCCTACCAAACAGGACCTCAGATGCATAACAATCTCCCTACCCCAGTTATGCCCAGAATAAGCCTTGTGCCTGATACATGAGGGTAAGTGATGGGTATGATAAGGGTAAGAATGAGTAAAGGTGCAGCTTCTTCTACAGTTTGTATTCTGATGTGATATTACCTATTGTGAAGCTCTCCTTTCATGAGAATTTGGGTAGCTGGCCAAGTGGACAACAAGTGATCATAGGGATAGAACTAAAGAAGAGAGCATTCTGAGACCTGAGAGCTGGAGAGAAGCCAGTATATCTTCAATATTGGAGAAGTCAAAGTGGAAGCACAATGAGTAGACCCCACAGAAACACAAAGTCTCAAAGGACCAGGACAGAATGGAGCAATACCTACAGCACTCACAGCTCAGCCCTACTTTCCAGTGGGGTTTGCTGTGGGGGCTAACAGGACCCAAAGGCACATGAGTACTTACTGCAGTGGTTGACAGGGGGACTTGGTACCAAACAACAGTGCCGGGCTAATGCTGCTCTGTTCTCTGCTCTGAAATCTTCTTGGGTCATTGAAGTCCTTCCTCCTCCTTCTTCTCACTGGCCAGTCACAGCTATGAGCTAACCAGAAAGTGAGAGAAGAGGTCGCGGTTTCAGTAAGGAATGGGTATGTTTTCTATTTGGGGTGCTTCTTCTACTTACCACCACTGTATCTACTGTATTCACATTATCTTCAGATCCCAGTATGTGGCAGCACGTTAGGATAAAGGCATTGCAGTGGGGGCAGAGGTCTAGGAAGCCATGTTGATGTCAAAGATGACCCTGGACTAGGATGGGTCACAAAATCTTGCAGAGATCATAGGAGGATTGTTACCCACATTTTTAAAAAGCCAAACCTTTCCTGATCCAATCTTGTCTGTAGTTCCTAGCGAGGGCCTCTGATTTTCATTTTTTTTCTGTTTTCCTTTTGGAATTTGAATTCAAGGAAAAAAAATATTGAAGGGTACATTAGAGCACAGTTCTGATGTCAGACTATCTGAGATCATACACTTACTGACTATATGAGTGTGGTAAAGATAACTAACCTTCCCATGCCTCAATTTTTTTCAGGTGTAAACTGGGGGCGGTGACAGTAGCTACCTCATGTACTTGTTGTAATGAGTTAATGTAATTAAATGAGTTAATACATGTGCAGCTTTAGCAACAATGCTGAGCACATGGTTAGCATTCAAAAGGTCTTAGCTATTATTGTGACTGTTGTTTTGTTGGTTTTAATTTTTACATGCCATGTAAGCCATGATGATAAAATTACAGAAAGATACCCAAATATTCCCATCTTAAAAATGTTTGCAGTTAAATTGAGGAAATAAGGTATGCATATATAAAATATTTAAAGATGAGTTAAAAGGCCATGTTTAAGAAAAACACTTAGACTAATTACCCATACAAGTATTGAGGATGATGAGTATGGGGAAAGATGTTTAATAGGGGACCTACAACTTAAAAGGAGGGACCTTGAAGAAATGGTGTTTAGTTTGGGGTTCTGTGGGAGGATCACTGGCCAGTGTGGACAACCACATTCAATCTCCCAGCGCCCATCCCCTCAGGTCAAATGTGGCTGGTGGGGAAGTAGCATGCTCTTTTCTACTGCTCTCACTTGACTCTTCTGAAACATTCTTTCACTCCACTTTTTTGGGTGTGTGGGTCAAAAGTTCAGGAACTTGTCGCTCTCACATAGTACCAGATTGCTCGGGTTGAGTTGTATTTTTCATTGTGATTTCAGAAGTCGAGTTTTCCACAACACTCTATCAGCTTCTCTTCAAGGGCATATGAAAGCTGATTTCAGGGAAAACAATGTTGGCCCTTCTTGGTGAAAAGTAAAGGCACTTCTTGAGCTTTGAACATTTTGTTTACTCCTCTGCTTACTTCACATACGTTGTCCAGATTCCATTATCTGGTGGAAATATATGCGTAATTCTATAATTGCCTTTCTTCGCACATCTGAAATTTTATGTGGCAGTTTGTTAACAACTACAGTTTTTTAGTTTGGTCTTCCTTAGTGGTTGTAATCCCGTATTTCTATTTTTAGTCCAGTGACAACTTTTGGCCCTTCTCTCTTAAGATTTTAATATATTGGTGTATTTTGGTGTGTATTTTATTATATTGGTGAAAAAGAAAATCAAATGTTTCTTATACTGTCTCCCTCAAAATCGGTCTCCCTCATACCTATGCTCTTCACTTTAATCTACACACAACACTACACAAATTGTCTTGCTAAAGCACAGGTCCGAGGATATCCTTTCTTTTAAAAAACCCCTGATGACTTCTGTGGCACACAGAGTCAAGTCTGCGGTCCGTCATGTGACATTCAAGGCCTGCCAGAGCTTCTTCCAGCTCCCAGGCCTCCTTCACTCTTGCTGTTGTTCAGAGCCCACTCCCCCTTCGCTAACCCTGTGTGAAGGGAGTTCTCATGCCTCAGTGCCTTTGATCATGCAAATTCTTCTCACGACATTGGCCTTTCCTCTTCTCTTCCTGGAAATGTTCTGATCATGTTTCAAGGACTTTTCTAACTGGCCCCTCCAGCTCTAAACAATTGGTCTCCTTCTGGGTTTTCCAAGCTTTGGACTCTTACTTCTGCTGGTCATTACCTGTTGGTGGACTTCTGTCAGTAAAAGCCACAGTTTATTTAGAAGTGTTGAGATAGTTGGCTTCAGAGACTGACTGCCTTCTGAATCAATTTGAGTTTTGGGAAACTCAAATTTTAAGACCTCTAAATTGTCCATTCCAGCCATTACGTTTGTTGTCCATAGGCCCTCTAGATTCTGACTTTTATTAGAATTTTATTAGAATTTACCTAGAATTCTGATAACACCTAATGAGCAAGTTGGAAATTAAAGGCACTTGACCTAGTATGGGTGCCCCTTTGGTGTCTGGGGTTCAATTTACATTGTCTTCTTCAGGCCTCACTGAGTTCAGCCTCATTAGACCCACTTTTACAGACAAGGAAGCTCAGACTCAGATTCTGAGAGTCCAGTGATGTGCCCCTGAAGTACATGGGGGCAGGGAAATGCAGTGGATATAGGCAAAGGTATCTGGAGACAGACTACATGGGTTTAGAGCTACACTTCTTGGGTTTGAGTCCTGGCTTTGCTGTTACCTAGCTTGTACCAGTTACTAAACCTTTCTGTGCCTCAGTTTCCTTCACTGGAAAATATGATAGTAGTATCTTCCTTGTGGGTTTTATTTTTCTTAAGATTAAGTCACTGTATATAAAGCACATAAAACAGTGTATGATGTGGTAAACACATATAAGTGTTAGTATTACTATTAGTATTATTATGAGCACAGAACTAAAAAGTGAATGAATCAGGATTTGGACAAGGTCTGTTTGGCTCCAAAAACTATCTGCTTGTACATGTCAAACTGCCTCCTGCTCTATTTGCCTTGAGATTAAAAGGTAGAGTGAAAAGTTCTTTCATCTTTTCTCTTAGGAATTCAAACCCTTTATCAAATTATTGTAGTTTAAAATGCATGACTAGTACCTCCTGCATACTTTCTGAAGATTGAAGGCTTTAGCAACCTTAGCATGAGAGAGACCAAATTCTGAAATTATTTTGGTTTAAAATGCACAACCAGTATGTCACACTTATTTTCTGGGGTTTGAAGACTCCAGAAGCATTAGCATAAAGGAGACCAAGTTGTGCTTCCATACAAGAGCATGGTAAAAACCATAGGTCCTACTACAAAGTTTGTTCCAGGGTGTTTTGCTACAGTATTAATATTGGTATCTGCCTACTGATATCTGGACTGTCTACATCAGACCACATGGTAAGAAGGGACTCAAACCAGACTGAGCGTGCTTGTTCCGGCACATGCAGTAGCAGCTCTCTCTCTACCTTCTTTCCCTCATTAAGGGGTGAAGGAAAGTTTTATAAAGTTGTAGGAGTGTGTCTTCCTCCACACCCCCCTTCCCCCTTCTTCTGTTCCACAGAAAGGCATGGGCCCCACATTGCTCAGGAAGAACAAAGCAGAGGTGAGAGGTAGATAAGAAAGGTGTTATGTTTGGCATGACTGGTTTAGGCTTAAGGTTGGGCCTAAATAGACAGTTAGGGTGAATTTTTTATATCCCTTGGGTGTAACTTGCTGTGTCTGCATCCATATGATACCATATAATTAAACAAGAGACTTAGTTTGTGAGATGCATTCCGTAAGAGTATCCTGCTTTTAATTTAGCTAAATTCATTTAAATCCAACAAACTCATTCTGGGCTTCGAGCCATGACATCAGACTAATTCCTGTGGGTATAAATTTGTATAAGATAAGGCCAGCTACTTCCAGGAGTCCTAAGTCTTTTTCAGAAAACAAATAAGTATAACTCTAATATGATGTGTTAAGTTTTGCGATCATGCAAGCAGGAGAAATGGCCTAGATGATTGGCTGGGGTCAGTGGTGGTAGGAGGAGTAGTCAAGGAAAGCTATACATGAAGAATATAGGAAATCATCACATGGAAAAAGAGATGAATCCATCAAGCAAAGGGCAGGGCAAGACCTTAGAGATGTGAAAACACTGGGTTTTGCTGATCTAAAAATGGTAGCTTGAAAGTGTTCCAAATGTTTTATAAGATGACCATTTTATGGCACCTATGAGGCAGGTTCTATTATTATTTTCATTTTATAGATGAAGAAACCAACTTGCCCAGTAATATAGCAGGGAAGTGACAAGACTTGAACAAGGCAAACCACCTCCAAAGAAAGATATGATGGTTAGCCATTAAACTTGACTACTATTCTTTATACAGCCTCTCTAGGTTGCCTCTTCTCAACAAGGGCTAGCCATCAGAATCACGAGGGAGATTTCTACAAATGTACAGATCTTGACACTTCCCCCAGGGGAACATTTCATGCCTCTTCTTGGTAAATGGCTCTACTATTCTGCTAGTTGCTCAACTTTGAGCTTCAGAATAGTTCATGACACCTCTTCTTTTTTTGTTTTCCACCTTCCGTTCATCTCCAGATTTTCTCAATTTTCCACTGAAAATTTATCTTAAATTCTTCCATTTGTGGGTCCACCTCCACTTTCAGCACCCAAATCCAAACTATCCAAACCAACTGTACTTTCATCTTCTCTTCTGTCCCCCGTCTAATCCATCCACTTCACAGCCACAGTGATTATATTATCCTCTGGCTCAAAGTCTTCCAGTGGCCCCAGGTTGCCCCAGGGATTCATTCCAAACCTTCATGATGGTTTACAGGGCTCTGCATGGCTGAGCCCATGCCTGTTCTCTCAGTTTATTTCCTATCGCCCTTCCTCTTATCCAGCCACATGGATGTTCTCTTACTTCCTCCACTGCAACAAGCTCATTTTCTACCTCAGCGTCTTCCCACATGCTGCTGTTCCTTCAGTGAGAACTTTTATTTATTTATTAATTTGTTTTTAGAGAGAGAGCATGCAGGAGGGAGGGGCAGAGGGAGAGGGAGAAAGAGAATCTTAAGCAGGCTCCACGCCTAGTGCGGGGTCGAACATGGGGCTCCATCTCAGGATGCTGAGATCATGACCTGAGCTGAAATCAAGAGTTGGATGCTTAACTGACTGAGCCACCCAAGCGCCCTGAGAACTATTATTTTCATACCTGGCTCCTTCTCAGGTTTCAGACCTTCCCTGACCCTCTTTGACAAAATGTCCTTTCTGTCATTTTCTTTCAGGACAAGCTGTTCTTTCATAGCACCAGATGATTACTTACTGAAATCAGTGTTACTAGCATAGGCTTAAAGGTCTATGAGGGTAGATACTGCACCTGCTGTATTCATCATTGTATACCTTCTACCTGGCCCAATGTCTGGACCAGAGCCGATGCACAATAGAGTTTTAATGAGTAGTGATGGACAAAATGGATTCAAAGCTGCGTGAGATTGGAAAAGAGGTCACTGCATTTAGCAAGAGGCCACTGGTAATGTTCACTTGGCTTCTTTCAGTTAAATGATGGGGAAGAAAACAAAGCTAGTGAATCCCGAAGTTGAATGAGGAAGCAGAAAGGAAATCAAGTTAATGTTATGTGGAGGAAATAATAATTACCATGTTCCAAACCTTGAACTTGGCACTAAGCATTTATTTAATCATTGCAGTATTTATTTATTTGGGGGGGTGGAGAGAGAGAGAGAGAACGAGCATGAAGGGGGTGGTGGGCAGAGAGAGAGGGAGAAGCAGACTCCCCGCTGAGCAGGGAGCCTGACATGGGGCTTGATCCCAGAACCCCAGGATCACAACCTGAGCTGAAGGCAGTTGCTTAACTAACAGCCACCCGGGTGCCCCTCATTGCAGTAACCTTATGAGCTTCTATTATTTCCAAGTTTGGGATAAGGTAAAAAAATCTCAGAAAGGTTAAGTAATATGCCCAAGGTCACATATCAAAACCAGGGCCAGGCCTAATTTCAGAGTCCATGCTCCTGACCAATAAACCAATGGCTCTTGAGTGTGCAGAAGAATCATGGCAATGGGTGGCCTATTAAAACCACTATCATCAAGAAATTGAAATTCTGCTACTATCAAGAGAATGAAATTAAGTAGATCTCAGTGAGAATCTAGGAACAACAAGCATTTTGAGTGATTTTAAGGCAGGTTGACCTGGAGATTCTGCTCTATGGAGCATCACTCCATGCTACGCTTCACAAGAGAGTAGATTTTAGGTCACTTGCAGCTTCTGATCTAAGTTCTAGGATCTCTAAGACTTCATTTCATCTGTAATTGATAAAAATGTTTTCTAGGGCCCCTGGGTGGCACAGTCCATTGAGCAACCAACTCTTGGTTTCAGCTCAGGTCCTGATCTCAGGGTTGTGAGATTGAGCCCCGCATCTCCGTGTGCAGCAGGGAGTCTGCTTGAGATTTGCTCTCCTTCCTCTGCCCCTCCCACTTGTGCTTTCTCTCAAAAATAAATAAATCCTTTTAAAAAAAAGTTTTCTCACAAGCTTTGGTGATTAAATGAGCTCGTTTGTGAGGTGCTAACATATAGTAGGTGCACAATAAATGTTGGCCCTCTCTCAGACTTTTCTTTCAGGAACTTTCCCTAGGTTAGGAATGGGAGAAATAGGCAGTAGTTTGAAGTTTTGCTAATTTCTGGGAAAGTTTTATTTTTCCCCCTGTTACCTCCATTTTATAGATAGAGAAATAGAGTCACAGAGTTAAGTAACTGGGCCCAAGGTCACAGCAGATAAATAGCAGCCTTCCTAACTTCTGTGTGATGCTGGTGAAGAAATTAGACTTGGAGAGAAGTCTATAGTAAATGCTTATTGAATTGAATTTAAAATCTAGCTATTCTTTCTATGGCTTTCTCTTAAAACAGAATATAATCTTCCCTTTCTTCTTTATTTGTTGACTTTTGTCTTTCACTCTTTTTAAATATATGTCCTTGTGTTTTTATTATAAACATCAAATTCTGTTTAGGAGACCACATAGTATTGACATCAAATAAATATAGTGTGTCAGGTAATAGGTGGACCATAAGCACCATTAAGGTGAATTGTGGTGTGGATGCTTAGAATTTGTTAATAGAAGCTCTAATAACTCTAGAGCCTTCAAAGTAGCATGTGTGAGAAGAATGTGAAGACTTTGACCAGAAGGGTGGGAGGACTTGCTTCTGGCTCCTTGCCTCACGCTGGGTGAGATCAGTAAGGACCCTGGTACCTTGTCTTGGGCCTTTCCCGCCCAAACCTCACCGATTCTATGCTTTGGTTTTTCTTCAATTTTTCTCTGGCTGTGCCTTTATCATGCAGAAGCCTGTGACTCCACTTCCCTCCTGTGGCTTTGCTTTTGGAGCATGAACGCATATGCCAGAGTTGAAGCCTCTGCCTACATGTCAGCTAAAAGCTTTAGGTCTGTCTGGCTTGCCTTAGATAAGAGTAAGAGTCCAGGATTTTTTTCATTTGATGTTTTGATCCCTTAGTTCTTATATCGGTGCTTTTCCTTTTAAGATTCACTTTGTTCTGACATGTTTCATATTTGGTCTTAGTGCCTGGGTTTTTAGATGCCCTTTATCTCAAAATCTGTTTGTATGGTGCACTAGAAATATGTATGTTCCTCTTGCTCTTTGTGCCATGAATAACCATTAATCTGACTACCTGGGAATAGACTCCATTCTATTTTCCAAATTTACAGTAATTTAGTATCTGAGTCAGGGTTCTCCAGAGAAACCGAACCAATAGGAAGTATAGATACAGAAATTAGATATAGACTCATTTTAAGAAATTGGATCATGTGACTGTGGAGGCTTTGTGAGTTGAAAATCTGGGGGGCAAGGTTGGCAAACTGGAGACTCAGGGAAAGATTGCAGTTCGGATGTAAAGGCAGCCTGCTGGCAAGCCAGAAAGAGCCAGTACTACGGTGAAGTCTAAAGGGTAGTCTACTGGCAGAATTCCTTCCTGCCCAGGGGAAGTCAGCCTTTTGTTCTATCCAGGTCTTCAACTGATTGGATGAGGCCCACCTTCACTAGGAGGGCAGTCTGTTTTACTCAAAGTCTACTGATTTAAATGCAAGTCTCTTCCACACATCCTCATAGAAGCATCCAGAGTAATGTTTGACTAAATATTTGGGCACTGTGGCCAGCCAAGTCAATACATAAAATGAATCATCATGAGCTTATTGTTTTTCAAACCAGTTTCAACAGAACACTATTATATATGTTAATAGATTGGCATGAAAAATAAAGGAGTTCAACGGTTAAATATATTTGTGACATGTCACCTACTGTACCTGCCTCTTGGAGTTGTCCTATTGCACATTCATCTCTTAAAGACTTTGAGAATTCCTGAGGTCAGGAACATTGCTTACTTTGTGCACTGTTGCCCAAGGAAGGCAGGATAGCCCTGACTCTGTGGTGCTTCCCTTGGCAGCTGCCACCTCCACCAACACATTGGGGGGGAAGTTGTTTCCCTAAAATTCCAAAACTTGAACCCTGGTTCTCAGACCTAAATTGCACAGAAATGTTTGTCTAAGTGCTAAAAATATGTGTTACCAACTAATCCAATGAAATAGGACCACCATTTTATGTTTGGCTGTCCATGGGCTTTCCAATAACTGCCAGGCAAATGCTTAACATGTCTGTGCTATGGTGCGGTTGAGCTATCATGAACAATGCTTGGTTATTCCAGTTCTGTTGTTTTCTCCTTTGATAGCACCTTCCCATTTTGTTTTCACTTCTCTGTCCCATGCCATTTCACCTCCCTCTTTTGCCACTGCATGTTTCTTCCCTATACCTCAGGGAGCTCTAACCCAAATGAGTTCTACCACAGAAAGAGCAAAGGTTTTATTGTTTTTATTAATGCGTGCTGTTTTCCTTCTATACTTGGTGGCAAAGTCTTTTACTCTGTGCTATGTGCCAGTAGTTGTCTTTCCCTAATTAAACTACCCACAGGCTGGAATTATATTATGCACATGAAGTGATAATAGATATTGTTAGTGATGTATAAATATATGCTTGTTGAGTTTGATGGGGTTTGTAGAATTAAACCAGCTGGGAGAATCTAAACTTTCCACCTCCTCAAACCATGGGCTCAGGTTAGATACATGGCTTTGACATGACTTACCTTGAAATGCTTTCTGGAGGAAGCTAGTTGCACGTGTTCTTCTCATTCCTTCCTTTCCCTTTATTTTAGGGAGATGTGGAGACGGCATTTCCTTGGTTTAGCATAGCCTCTTCCACCCCCCAATAATCTTTCCTGTTGAGATGGACACATATACACCTTTCCTCTGCCTGTCCAATGGTTGTCATGTACTGAACTCAAGGTGACTCCTCTGAATGCAGAGAACCTTGATGTTTGTCTCATGAAAGACCTTCCATCCCAGCTCTGTTCATTGACCTGGATGTTTCATTATGCATGAGGATAAGTCACCCAGCCCTGTGGTTCCTGATGGCTCCCATTTCTACACCATAGCAACCCACTCCTGTGATCAACCCTGCTTTGTAAACCACCTGGAACTCTTCTATCTCAGAAATTTAAAATCTTTCTCACTTATTATAGATTGTTTTTCTTGTACTAATTTTTCTTTTAAGAATGTAGATACTCCTAAGTGTTTTAAAACCTCAGCTGTTCTCGAAGGATCACTATTGTTCTTTCATTCTCCCTAATTCCAACCTCCTCCAGGATAGGTGAAGAAAGAACCATTGAAGACTTACAGTGGAGACATTGAAATGAAAATCCTCTGTGCGGTGGAAACCATTATTGATAGCAGTCTAGGAAGACCAGGCTCATGCCTTCCATTGCCTTCTCTTGCTCTGCCCCATTTTTGTCCCCAGGCTAGGAAGGGGTGGTGTGGGTGCATGCTGTTTAGAGGCCTGAGGGTTGTAAGTAATAGATAAATAGAAGGGGTTAAGAGATCCTTTGGGGAGCTGGTTTGGGCCAGATCTAGGGCTGGTGCTGGCTGGTGCCAGGGCTAAGACAGAGCAGGGCTCCCCGACACCAGAGCCTGAGAGTACGACACTGAAAGGAAGAAGCAAGAGGCTTGTGGCTTATTAGTTTTTTGGATCAGGGCTTTCAGGGAGAGCTAGATGCAAAGTATGTTTCCTTTTGGGTCATTCTATATAGTTCACCAGGGTTGAACCAAAGGCAAGGATTCAAGACTGACACCTGGCTCTAGAATCAAGAGTATGCTACTTTGGGAGATTCTGGAGACAACCTAGCATGGTGGTTACGGTGTGGACTCTGGAGCCAGATAGTCCTATGTGACCTTGGGCAAAGATCTTTACCTCTCCTGGCCTCAGTTTCCTCCTTTGTAAAATGGAAATACAAATAGTAATGAGTAGGGTATCATTAAGATATGTCAAGTGCCTTGGCCATTGTTGCTTTGCATTCTTTTTGTTCTCTTATGGTGGTGATGCATCCAAAGAAGGCAGGTGATAAATACTTGCTAAATGAGTCAAGCAGTGTTATTTGATTGAGAAGACTGACATAGACACAGAAAAATGTATGTGTGTGTGTGTTTGTTTGTGTTTAAAACAAGCATTGACCTTCAACATCTAACGTTTCCAAAGATATCAATTGCTCTCACACCTTTAGTGGTCATGCAAACTACTTAGGGTCCCAGGTAGAGGTAATTGCCAGGGGGACATGACCAGAGTTGAAGCTCAAAGCCTTGTATATCAGGTACTCCCAGGATAGTCACTGTTGCAAGGGTTGGAAAAGAGAAGTTGGGGAAATCTGGATAAGTCTCAAGCTTTCCCCGAGAGATAAGTAGGTGGCAGTGGTTTCAGCCCTTGGAGATTAGGAAATGGAAGCCATGGAGGTATGGGGCAATGCTATCAAAATCCACCACTCCAGGAGGATCAGCAAAAGGGCCTCACACAAGGCAAAGCATTTGTAAATCCATCTGTCCATCCTGGTAGGAGGCTGATACCCGCTTTCCCTGTTACTTCAAAAATATTACGTCTTTAATTAATGTGACTTAAGACATTTGGCATGAAGAGTAAAACCAATTAGAAAGAAATAAAAAGCAAAACAACCTGGAAACCACAATCTAGCGACTGGGGCTCAGGAGGCAGAAAAGAAATGTCAGAGTAGGATGTGCTACATTTCCACACTACACTGCTGACAGCAGGAGGCTGGCTTTTTTTTTTTTCCTTCTTCTTCTGATAAGTGAACACCCCCACATAAAGGAACATCAGACCTTTCCAAACTCAAAACAGATTGCTAGTTCTAACATTCCAGAGTAGCTGAAGGAGGCCTGTGACCCAAACAGGAAACAGGAAAGCAACAGCTCACTCTTGCATTGGAATCTGGTGTATAATCCTTGTCTATTAATCAAAACATCTCCTCTCCTGCCTTATAGACTGAGCAGGGGTGTGGCCAGCAGGGCAGAGATGAGTCTTGACTCCCACAAAGTTGAGCCACCTCTGATCCTCTCACTTCAGCCCATGGTACTGGTAGTGGAGGGAACCACAGCCAGTGGGTATCAGCTTGCTGTGGTCTGACCATCCTTTTGACACCAGCAGTCCTGAGTTCAGTCTGTTTTCCTCTCCACTTGAGTCTGTCTGCTCCTTAAGTGGGAAGTAAATAATGGAGACCATTATTGAAGAAAATCAAGGTTCTAATGCTACCAGTCCACTGCAGACAAAAAATATAAGGGCTGACATTTGGGACTTGTTGACTAGGGGGAATGTCCTCTCAAGATCTATCCCATGATGCCTCTTTAATTCCACACCTTGAAATATGGGGTCTGTGGTGAAGCAGCTCCCTCTGCATTTTCAGGTTACTGAGGAGGAGTTACAGGGTATATGTAGCAGTGAGAAATGACAACCTTAGTTTCTGAGAGAGACCACAAGAGAAAGACTACATTTATAGTGGTGGTTAGACACTTTAAATTCTTAGTAACCAATTGTCAAATAATTGAACCACAACCCACATTTTGATTAAACTAGGTCAAATTTAAGTTTGTGTTGCTTGACTTTTGGTGAAATGGGCTGGTGTGGCAAAGAACCACCACAGAAGTGCTGCTCAAGTGAGCACACAGTGAGACTATGTATTTATTGTAAATGTGCTTCTAGTCATAACAGTTTCTGTTGTTACTGTACTTCAGGAAGCAAGTAAATGAACTGGGTTGCTATCACCTGGAAACTCTAAGGCTCCAAAGGCTATTCCCAAACCGATTGAGCTGCTTAACCTTCCTTTGCCTCAATTTCTTCATCTAAAAATGTGGGCATGATACTAAGAACCTACCTCCCAGGGATGGGATAAGGATTAAATGAGATAATACATTTAACGCTTGACAGAGAACCAGGCACATAGTAAGAACCTAAATAAACAGTAGCTATTATCTGAACCTAGGAAACTGTTACCATCCCCACTTTGCAGAGGTGGAAAGGAAGCTGAAATGCTCCAGTAATTTCCCAAGGACACCAGGGTAATAAATGAAATGATGCCATGAGGCTTGGCACATGGATGGTACCCCGAGTGTCCTTCCTACCTTTTCCCTAATATGTGGTCCAGCCAAGGTAAGCACTCAGAAGCAGGGAAACCTACAGAAGTGAGAACATTGATTACCATATTGTGAAATGAAGCACATGGGATGGAGGGCACTGGTTCCGATAGGTTTATCAGATCAGCAAGAGTTCATCAAACTGTAACAAGGCCTAAGAGGTAAACTTGGGTAGAACCAAGGCAATCAGATGGAGGGGTGTGTGTTCCGAGAAGCTTATTGGAGAGGACAGCACAAAAAAGTGTGTGAGTGTGCCAAGGGGGTACAGGAAGTAGGATTTGAAATCAGGTAAGTTGGAATATGATAGAGAAACCAAGAAGATGAGGCATGCAGGGCCATATTTTGCTCTTAGTTATTTTGATTAAGGTTATATTCTTCAGATTGGGATCTGAAGACCAGAAGACCATGGATATATTCTTGGGGCTTAGTGAAAATTAATTTTCTATAAAAGAAGTCTGTGTATAACTCAACTTTGAGAAATGCTGAACAAGGGCTGTTCTCTGCTTTTGGTAACTGCATTGGTTAGACAGCATCCTCACAGTAATCCAGACTTCAGAACCACTCTGTAAATTAATCCTTTCAATTATACAGAATTCAGCTTATCAATGATAGTGTTACTTGCTTCAGATGATAAGCAGTGCATAGCTCAGGTCCAGTTCTGGACCTGAGTGTTCATGGAGTTCCTTAGGTATGGCGGTACACATTTATATGTGGCAGAAGTTAAACCTAAAAATATTTCAAACAACCTGAATCTAAATATGTGATAACCAGATTATTATGTATCTCAGCTCTAGAGCTACACTACCAACATTTTCAATTCCATAATATTTTAAGGTTGCTTTCATTTTATTTTTAAATTAGAGTAATTTTTCTCTCTGTGAGCTTCAATTATTCTAATGTTGAAACACTTAATTCTTAGCTCAAACCACATCACATATTGCTTCCATAGTGTATCTCTACACATTGGATAGAATGATGATAAAACCCTAGGGATTGGGCAAGCCCCGGATGGACAAAGACTGGATCTCTCAATGACTGCATGGAAGATGCTTGCTAATGTGAACACTTGCCCAGGAACTTTTACAAGAGCAAGAAATGAACTTCTATTGTGTGAAGATTCTACCTTTTAAAACCTTCTCAATCCAATAATTCGGTTGGAATAATATATTCTGATTCTGTACATTTGATTTCTTAGCTCAAATAATAGGACATCTTGCTTCTTTGTCTTCCCAAACCAACAATACAGTTAGAATGAAATATTTATAACTATTGATAACAATAAATGCCAATCATTATTTTAATGAGTTTAAACATATTATCTCATTTCAATCTCCTAAGAATCTTAAGCTGTAGGATTTTCAGATCCTCATTTAAAAGATGAAGAACTGATAAGATTAAGGCATGGAGAAGGGAGATATTTTGCCTAAGATCAGACAACTGTCAAGGGGCTAAGTTTGGAAACTAGATTTTTTTTTAAGAGAGCAAGAAGGCGTGCAAGGGTGAAGGGTGGGTCAGAGGGAGAGTGAGAATCCTAAGCAGACACCCCGCTGAGCATGGAGCCTGACAAGGGACTCAATCTCAGGACCCTGAGTTCATGACCTGAGCCAAAATCAAGTCTGACACTTAACTGACTGAGCCACCCAAGCGCCCCTGGAAACTAGATTATTTTGACTCAAGAGTTATATTTTCTCCTGTAAATTTTTAATCATGTACTAGCTGCACATCCAAATTGCATGTGTACTTATGGCAGAGACTGCTTCCTGTACACTGAAATCCACTTCCTCCTGGCATAAGACCACACTGTATTTTCCTTTCTCCTTTGCAGTTAGGTATGGCCATGTGACTGAGTTGTCCTTAATAGAATGAGAGCAAAGGGAAAATTCATGCTACTTTCAGTCTGGCCCATTATAACTTCTCACATGGGCTCCCTCGTGCTCTCTGTCCTTCTGTCAGGTGGAAGCAAATGACAATGAAACCATAGGGTAGGGAGGATCCTACAAGGTGGAAAGAGTCTTGGTTACTGAATGATTGCATGGAGAGGAATTTCCCTACCAATCTCACTTTAAACCATTTTGTGAGCAAGAAATTAATTTCAGTTGTGTTAATCTGTTTACATTTTTGATATTTTCTTTAAAATTCAATGCATTCGACCCAGGGAATTCATGTATCTTCTCATGATTAGGATTCCAGGTCATCTATTTCCTTCCTTCCTTCCTTCCATCCAGCCATCTATCCATCTACCTACCAACCTACTAACCTACCTACCTTTCTACCTACCATAGCTAAATAGCTTTCCCCAAAGTAATTTCCTTCAATTTTCTTGTATAGATATGGAATATTTGCATTGTACAATTCCTTGGAAATAACACACAGCAATTATAACACAAGAATTTAATGGCTGCCCACATGTTTTAGTGATTACTTTGGAACTGTGACTGATCCCCAAATCTTAAGGGAGCATAAAGAGTTCCAGATATGGTAAGGCCTCCCCCAGCTATTTTTGTAGTTTAAGATTGAGACCATGTTTTCTTATATTACTTTATCCTTTATTTATTTATTTTTCTGACTGAAATTGACTATGGAAACACAACACAGTGATAAATCTGATCTTTTTATCAGATGCCTTGAACATTTATAATAGGATGATACTCTTATTTGTTAAGGGGGGTATATGAAGAAAGCCTTTGATATATCTAGATCCATTGATAATTAGTAGAAAAACATCATATGAAGATAGCTAATGTTTTATAGTGTGCTTACTGCATGGCAGGTACCCTTATAGGGACTTGGCGTAAATTAAGTCCTTTAATCCTCAGAATGATCCTATGAGGTTAAGCCCTACCTTTATCCTTCTTTCATAATGAGGACATCAAGGCATGGAAGTATGAAGAAAGATGCCCAAATTGCATAGCAAGTAGGTGGTAGTGTTGGGATATGAACCCATGTAGCCTTTAACCATAACCACATTGCCTATTTTTTTTTTTTTTTTAAGATTTTATTTGACAGAGAGAGAGAGACAGCGAGAGAGGGAACACAAGCAGGGGGAGTGGGAGAGTGAGAAGTAGGCTTCCTGCAGAGTAGGGAGCCTGATGTGGGGCTCGATCCCAGGACCCTGGGATCATGACCTGAGCTGAAGGCAGACGCTTAACGACTGAGTCACCCAGGTGCCCCCACATTGCCTTTTTTAATAGGTAAGTATTAATTCTATTGTGATTTTCCTTACCATTCTATAGGTATATTAGTTTTCTATTGCTTCATAACAAATTACCAGAGATTTTGGAACTTAAAATAATATATACTTATTATCTCAGTTTCCATGGGTCAGGTGTCCAGACTTGGCTTAGCTGGGTCTTTGCTTAGGGTATCACAATACCTGTAGTCAAGGTATTGGCCAGGTCAGGGGTCTCATCTGAGATTCAAATTCCTCTTTCCAGCTCACATAATTGTTGGCAGAATTCATTTCCTTGTAGTTGTAGAACTTATTATGGCAGCTTACTTCTTCAAAACCAGGAAGAGAATCTCTTTGTGACCTCCTTGAAGTCCAAAATCCTTTTAAAGAGCTTCCAACTGATTAAGTCAGGTTCACTCAGGATAATCTCCTTTTGGATGAATTTGTCAACTAATTTGGGATCTAATTACATCTGCAAAATCCTTTCACTCTTGCCATATAATGTAACCTAATCAAAGATGTAACGGAATCATTCATGTAACACTAGGGGCATAGATCATGGGGGTCATTTTAGAATTCTGACTACCACAATGGCACAATGTCTGATCCCTTCTTCTTTGGGTGAAGGAGATGGATAAGTAATACCATCATACAGTGAGATGATATCTCCATTAGAACTGACTCATCAACTTCAGCTTATAAAAATATCAGGGGTTTGTTAAAAGTTTAATACATAAAATTTTCCTTCTTTAACCCCCTTCTAGAAGAACTCTTTTCACGCTGAAAGAAGGTTGATAATATACATAAATAACTTTTTTGAATTTATTATAAGTTTACCTTGACTAGTTCTCCAGGACATTTCTTAAAACCACCTAGTTACTTTTGTACTATGATCACCCATTGGATAAAAATGAAACTGCTTAGTGTGGCACACTAAGATCTCTCATACACTCACCAAACATACAGTGTTGCCTTCATCTCTTCTCACTCCCTTGTCCTCCCATCATTCTACTCCAAGTCCCTTTCATGCCTCTGGATCTTCACACATGATGTGCCTATATATGCTCAGTTTTATCTGGAGTACCTTTTATATCTCATTCCCACCCCATCCCCTACCACCAGTCTGCTGGTAAATTCTCTGGTTCTTCAAGACTTGGCTCAGATGTTATTTTTTTTGTGTGTGAAACTTTCCCCAATTTCCAAGCTGAAAGATAAGAGTAAACGCTGCAGAAAAAGGATCTGAGTTCTAGCTTCAGCTGGAGGGTAGAAATGGGGGATAATACTGATCTGAACCCCTTCTGCAGGGTTCTTTCTCATTCTGGATTTAAATATGTTGTAGAAAGAATACTTCCGAAGAAAATGAAATGAATTTAGGAAATCAAAGCTAAACTAAAAATATACATGTGTACTCCTAACATGTTCTATCACTAAAGAGGTTGAGATATAAAATGTCAAATGTGCTCTGTAATGTCTGGGACTTCATTCTTTTCTAACTCTCCACTAAAAGGAACCCAAGCTCTTTGAAGACTAGGTGGACCTTTTACTCTTGTCTGAATGCAGAGTGGCTTTAAAAATACCTGGAGTAATGCTGACAACAGAGTCAGCTTTGAGGGATTTCCACTATCCAGCTCAAAACCATTTCAGTATAAAAAATTATTTATAAACAAGTTGAGTTCTTGATTCCATGAATCCATAATGATAATCAAAATGGGAAAAGATGAAGTTCACAAAAGACATTGTGATGTGAAAGAAGATTGAACATAATAGATATGCTTAATTTTTATTAATTTTAAGGGAATGGTTGTGTTGACATATGTGAGTGTTCTGTTTCTTTTATTGGATATATGGTCCTTTATTAAACATAAATATATACTTTTTCTGTATGTGGGCAAGGTAAAGAGAATTATGAGTAATCCCAAGAGTTCTGAAAAAGTAAGAGGTATACCAAGAATTAGAAAGATTGTGACCAGCAGTGTAGGAATACATGTGTAGAAATTGAGGGTTGAAAGAAGATAGATTCACCATATTAATCAGAGTAAACACAATCTCTCATCTTCTAGGAAACAAAACCTCTTGGATGATTGGACTAATTATCAAGAGATGCTAACAAGGGGTCATAAGTTGATCATAATGCTAACAAATCATTCCAAAAGTATTTATAATAATGAAAGGACAACAGTGTGTTTTGCTGGGCAAGTAAACCTTTAAGAACATATCATTTCAGAAAAACATGACAGATTGCCAGAAACCGGAACAGTGTAAAAGATGTAAAAAAAAAAAAGAAAAGAAAAGAAAGAAAGAAAGAAAGATGTGGTCTTGAAAAGACCCACTGACATTGTAAATACCCTGTGACGCTAGAAAGAGGAGGGGGGGCAGACAGGGAAGGCAAAAATGGCCACTGGATAAAGTCTGAATCACTCTGGGAATTTCAACAAAGCCCCAGGTCTTTTGTTTTTTTTTTTAAGATTTTTATTTATTTATTTGACAGAGAGAGAGACAGCGAGAGAGAGAACACAAGCAGGGGGAGTGGGTGAGGGAGAAGCAGGCTTCCTGCTGAGCAGGGAGCCTGATGCGGGGCTTGATCTCAGGGTCTCTGGGATCATGTCCTGAGCCAAAGGCAGACGCTTAACAACTGAGCCACCCAGGCACCCTGCCCCAGGTCTTGATTAAGGATTAATTGATCATAACCTGCAAACTGCAGCATTTGGTGTTCTGAGATAATATTTCTTTCTCTGTTGGTTAAAGGTTACTTTAACACTGGAAGGTATAAATTAATTGAGAAATATGAATAAGTGAGTCAATATCTTTAATATGCTAAGTGAGGGTAAAACAATAACTACTTTAATCATTGTAATAATTTGTGTTCCACTTTTTCTATTAATCTACTTGTATGCTCCTAATGTACAATATTATTTACTTATATATATGTATACCTTAAGTATATTGCTTATCTGCCTCCTTTTTTCTCATCCTTTTCCCTTCTTGTCAAATATGAGAGCAAGGGTCATAGTCTGCTTTTTAAACTGCTGTATTGATGGATGATTGTATTTAATGTATACAACTGGATGTATTTGGGGGTAAATATACACCTGTGAAACCATTGCCACAATCAGTGCCATAAACTCCTACATCATCTCCAAAAGTTTCTTCCTGCCTCCTTTGTTTTGTTGTGGGGTTTTGGGTCAGTTTTGACCGCTGATGCATCCAAGAACCCAGCACAATACTTGTCACATAGTAGATGCTCACAAAATATTTATTGAGTGAACAATTCTCTTAAAGGTTCTTGTAAGTTGTGTTTTTAAGGTTTTTGAATCATTTAAGAAAAGTCAACTCACTAGACTTGTAACTATATTGAAATTTTAATCAGTGTCTTCTGTTTGAGCCTAACACAGATTGAAGGACATTTCCAAAGAGAGGGAGGGTATGAATAGAAAATGGTTCTGTGTGTGTGTGTGTGTGTGTGTGTGTGTGTGTGACATGCTGTCTTATGGCTAATCTGGCAGGTAGAATTGTGTACTAGCATAGACTTCTGGAGAGGAAAAACCCTCTATGAAATATAGATCTATAACATTCCACTTCCTAGAGTTTTTATCCACAAGGATATCAAGAGTGAGATAGAGCTCTTCATCCCTGGAGGGTGGGTCCAGGTTTATTTTCTCCATTTTTTGGCTGAGGAAACTGAAGCTTATATACAAGTTAGGTGTGACAGAGAGAATATTTTTGGAATCTCTCCAGATGCATCTTTCTTGGTGGGTGAACTAGCTCCTCTCTCTGCAACCTGTCCACTGCTATGACTTTAGAAAAAAAGACAAAATACCACCTCAGAAAGGATATAAAAAGAGAGGGTATGCAAAGAGGATATAAAAATAAGTTCCTTACAGGTAATGGGATATTTTTCCTTCCATGCTGTGGACTGCTGAGGAAGAAAGGAAGGAGAATCAGAGACGCAGTTTTTTCAGTATATGTATCCTGCTTAGAAAGTTCAAAGAAGAGTCCAGTTTTTCCCCTATCACTGCTTGAAACTCTGGAGGAAAGAGCCTTTCAGACATGTGAAGTGATGGAATAATTGTGGCCTTGGCAAGTGGCTATATGGATGAGACAGAACTTTGACTTCTAGGGGTCTCTTAGGCTTCAATGAGTGGATGTGTTGGCGCTTAGAAGACCAGAGAATTCGCAGAGGCCTGAGGATGCACAAATTGCTGCAGTGTGAGAAGACACATCAGAGGCAAATGGTCAGGACTAGAGTATGTGCCAGCATAATGTTCCAGTGGCCAGTGTGGACCCAGTGACACATCAGCTGGGAGGGGACCAAACCATTCACTGGGGATCAAGAGCGCTGTCATGCCTTGATCTTGCTGCCATGTGATCATATCAGCCCCATTCTCCCTATCTTTGGAAAGAGCAAAGGAAGGGAGGAAAGATTTAACATTTATCCAAAAGAAAATCATCATAGAAGAGTCCATTTAAAAGAGAAGAGACAATAATTCCTATTATTGGCAAGTTTAAAAGAGTGTTTTCCATCCCCTGGTACCCAGTTAGGTGGATGTTTATGAGGAAGAGTAAATCTATGATAGAAAATAAAGAAAGTTGCATATTCTTCATATATCTAGGTAGTATTTGATGTTTCCACCCCTGCTACTTGGGGGACATATTGAAGCCTACCCAGGTGTGAGGGTGTAACCTCAATCTCAACCTGGATCCTTAGGGTGAGGTTCTATCCAGTATACCCTAAAATTCTATTCTTGGATGTCAGCAAAATCTGGCTGCCCTACAAACAGTTGCTACATATAAACTAACTTAGCCTTGGATATTCCCCCAAACAGTATAATTCATGAGCACAAAAATGAGTGACTGGGGATGGGAAAGTGAACTCTGTTAAGCTTATGGTATGGTCTCTTTCTCTCTGTCATGTCCAATATGGACTCATAGAGGTTAGTCAGATGCTCAAAGCAAAAGAATAGTATCAATTTCCATGGGCTTCACACTGAGCAGGGCCTGGGTGGGGGGGGGGGCAAAATGTGATGAAGGCAGGTTTGCTTTTAAAACCCACTCAACTTCATTAAAAAAGAATTTGGTTCTCAAAGGTATCGCAGCAGTAAGAACAGTCAGAATTGGCAGATTCAAAAGATGATTTTCGTCTATCAGAGCTAGGGCTCAACACTCACATCTAAAGAGGAACACTAAATCTTAAAAGACTGATCAAAGAGCTGAAGGTGATAAAGTAGGAATGAATAATGAGCTATATTAGCAAAAAATAGACCAGTAAATTTTAGGCAATGCAGAACATTTATATAATTATTTCTGGGACTATTCTGAAAAAATAAAAAAGAAACATTGCAATTATCTCAAACATGTTAGAATAATATAAAACATTCCAGATAACGACAACCATCCGTCTTGATATATCACAAATACACAGTTTTTAGCTAAATTAGCCAAGAAAATTAGCTCTCTAGTTTGCTTTTACCTGTTTAGAGAGATTTGGAAGCATCGTGGGAGAAAAATGTGGTGCACTGGTATTTCAGCTGTACAAATGCAGTATTAGTCATGACCATCCTCAAACTAACATGGACTGTTTTAGATATAGAAATATCCTACTGATTCCAACTAACATGCACAGTTTCCCTCAAAATTGCTCATCTGTGAAATGAGCATGAGAGATTTTTATGCAATGTGGAGGAAGTGACCTCAGTATAATGACTGAGTGAGGTGCCATTTCATGCAGGGACCAGTTGGATTCAAGTCCATGCCTAAGATCACCTGCCCATTCAGACTGTTTCAGCACAACTATTAGCAGAATTGAAATAAGTTTTAAACCATTAAAATCAATAATTCATCACTTTTTCCATGTACGTGCCAATCAAAGAAAAAAAGGGGGGGTTGGGGCTTAGGTGAGAAAGGAAATAGAAATAAGAAAGGGGGAAATGGGAGAATGATGGTAGGAGGAACAGGGAAATTTAAATTGTTTTTACTCCAAGTAATTTCTAACTTCAAGATCAAAATACCATATATTTGTAAGGAGATCTCATCAACCCAACATCAGTAGAATGAGCACTCATTTTGATTCATGGGGCTGGCCGGATGCTCGTGCATATGCACTCTCTCTGCATGCTCTCTGTGACCCACGATGTGCACCTACTGGTCACAGTGAGGGGGTGGACCTGATTTACAGAGATGTTCACTGATCCATATGCAAATTGAACTCAAAGACCTTTTGGCTTCATTGATTCTGGACTAGCTCATCCCTCATTTTCTAGATTCCATTGCATTAGCCAGCCAATATTTTTCTTAAACATCACCAGGAGAGGAAACATCACAATTCGTTACTGCCAACCTTTTGCAATATTGAATGGAGTGTTTAACCTAAATCAGTAATGGAATTAATAAATGAATGTAGGTGAGCACTTTTGAGAACAAGGTTGAGGATTATATTCTTATAAAAAAAAGTGAGTTTTTCACTCCTAGCCTCTTCCTGTCCTCATCTGCACATATGTTACTTGTCTTCTGAATGAGTTTATTTCTGGACGTGGCTAACTACAGATTTCAAGCCATTAAATCAGAGAATCTCAGAAGCAAGTGGACTTTGTTGGCCGTATTTCTTAATGTCATATGCCCTCTGGTGGTAAAATCAGGGTACTTGCTGTGGTTTTATTTGAGTTCTCCAAAGCAAAACATTTCATTAAAATGAAATTTAAAAAGCATTCATCCTGGGCGCCTGGGTGGCTCAGTTGGTTAAGCGACTGCCTTCGGCTCAGGTCATGGTCCTGGAGTCCTGGGATCGAGTCCCGCGTCGGGCTCCCTGCTCTGCAGGGAGTCTGATTCTTCCTCTCCCGCTCCTCCCTCTTGTGCTCTCTCTCCCTCTCTCTTAAATAAATAAATAAAATCTTAAAAAAAAAAAAAAAAGCATTCATCCTAATTAGCTGCTTGTTGTAAATAAATACATTTCAAGAAACTAAAGCACGCTTCAACGTAAGCTGAGACTAAGAATGTGAAAAAAGCACAGAGTAGTGAAGGGTCTTATAGTTGACAAAACTGTCCTCACCCTTTTGGAGCAGCAGGGACTCCAGGCCTTTATCCTGTTCTCCAGTTCTTCACCTTCCTTTCTGAAACAGAGAAGAAAACTTCGTAATTGCACATGAGTACTTGTCACATGTGGGCCAACACTTCTTTACTGCTAAATTACAGCTGATAACTTGGACAGAAAAGGAACTCCCTGACATCTGTTGCCTAGAACAATATATACATAAAATTAGACTGTAAGACAATCAATGACCATTGGGTACAATCACTAGGAGTTTATTCATAGAAAAATTATATCATTACTTAGATCATATCCTCTGAAAATATGAGTAATACTTGGAAAATTAAAATAATGAGTCAGAGAGAGGAAACATACTGATCTGTGGGAGAATTTATGTAAAAAAATATCTTTCCAGGGTCACCTGGGTGGCTCAGTTGGTTAAGCATCTGCCTTCGGCTCAGCTCATGATCCCAGGGTCCTGGGATGAGCCCCGTATTGGGCTCCCTGCTCAGCAGAGAGCTTGCTTCTCCCTCTCCCCCCGCCCCAGCTTTAAAATATATCTTTAAAATATATATGTATTTTAAAAGAAAATCTTTAAAATATATATGTATATCTTTCCATGTATATTTTTTAGCTTTTCATAAAGCAAATGTTTAACATTTTTATTTTGAGTGAAAATATCCTTTTATTTTGAGAGGCTGTCAGGTTATTCCTTTAAAAAAATTTTATATAACCATAGATGGCAGGATTTTATTTTATTTATTTATTTTTTTTACAAACTTTATTTTCCGTCAACCTTTTCCATTTCTATTTCCATTTTGTTTGCCTTTGTGGAAGAGCAGCTTAAGACCACTCAGTGGTTGTTCCTACCCATTCAGTGGCCTGAGCAGTGGGAGCTGCAGACCAGTCTTCAGTGGCCAGCTGGGCGCTCCAGTCTTCAGTAGGGAACTGCTGAACAGGCACCGAGGGCACCTGCATGCCTTCCGACCAGTCTGCGACTTCAGGCTGAGTAGCAGTGAGCTCAGGAGCTGGAGCCGTCCATTCACCCTGAAATTCCTCCTTGGTCACAGCCTTTTCAGCAGCGGCCTGCTCTTCCTTTTCAATCTCTTCAGGATCTCTGTAGAAGTAGAGATCAGGCATGACCATCCATGGGTGTTCTTGGGAAATGGTGCCACGCATGCGCAGAACTTCCCTGGCCAGCATCCGCCACATCAGACCCACTGAGTGAGCTCCCTTTTTAGGACCTTATAGCAGGATTCATCAAGTTGCTTTGAAAATCGAAAAGGTCCAGTAACGTGTGAGGCCCAAGCAGTTAAGAAATATGGAGAAAAGAAAATACCATTTAAAAAAGGATTTCTCCTTAAAGCTGACACATTTGAATTATACTTGTAGCAAGAATTACTATCAAACTCCACTCATTGGGCCAGAGACCTCTGTGGTCTTGCCCCTCGTGTAGCACACCCCCTACACTTGTGAGTTCATCAGCCAGCCAGCGGCCTCAACTCCAAGCTCTAACAATGTGCAGGATGACAGGATTTTAAAATGCTTTTTTTTCTTTAGTATTTTTTTTAATTTTTATCTTGAAATAGTTTCAGATTAATAAGAATTTGCAACAGTGGTACAAAATATAGTATAAAATTTCCATATACCTTTTATTCAACTTCCCTAAATATTAATATTTTACTTAAATACAGTACAATTTTCAAAATCAGGAAATTAACATTAATACTATACTATTAACTAATCTACATACATTATTCAACTTTTGCCAATTATCCCATAAATGCCCATTTTATGGTCCAGGATCTAGATTATGATTAAATCAATAATGATTAAATTCATATACATATAAATGCCACAGAAGTGACATTGTAATTTTCTCAATTCATTGTATTTGGAGTCTATGATGTTGATGTAGCTTATTTCTGGTGATGTTAATTTTGATCACTTGGTTAAGGTAGTGTCTAATGGATTTCTGTACTATAAAGGGACTATTTTTCCCTTTGTATTTAATTAGTATCTTATAAAGAGATACTTTAAAACTATGTAAATACCCTGTACCTTATCCTATGTTAACCCACTAATTTCCAAATGAACTTTTTTATTTCCATCATTTTTTGACATTTATTAATTAAAATTTTGTAAAGAAGAGAGACCTAAAGACACATGCAGATTAAAAGTGAAGGGATAAGAAAACATTTATTATGTAAATGGAAGTGAAAAGAAAGCCAGGGTAACAATACATATGTTGGACAAAATAGACTCTAAAATAAACAAAACAGAGGATCATAGAGGAAGAGGGGGAAAAAATAAAACAAGATGAAACCAGAGAGGGAGACAAACCATAAGAGACTCTTAATCATAGGAAACAAACTGAGGGTTGCTCAGGGTTGAGGGGAGTGGAGGCATGAGGTAACTGGGTGATAGACATTAAGGAGGGCATGTGATATAATGAGCACTGGGTATTATATAAGGCTGATGGATCACAGACGTGTACCTCTGAAACCAATAATATATTATATGTTAATTTAAAAAAATAGACTCCAAAACAAAGACTGTAACAAGAGACAAAGAAAGACACTATATAATCATAAAGGGAACAATCCAACAAAAAGGTATAACAATTATAAATATGTATGTGCCCATTATGGGAGCACCCAAATACATAAAGCAGCTAATAACAAGCATAAAATATTTGATACTAATACAATAATAGTAGGGTACTTTAATACCCCACTTAACATCAGTGGAGAGATCATCCTAACAGAAAATCAACAAAGAAACAGTGGCTTTCAATGGCACATTGGGCCAGATGACTCTAACAGATATATTCAGAATAGTCCATCCTAAAACAGTAGAATACACATTCTCTTCAAGTGCACATGGAACATTCTCCAGAATAGATTACATATTAGGCCACAACACAACTCTCAACAAATTCAAAAAGACTGAAGTCATACCATGCATCTTTTTCAACCACAGTAGTATGAAACTAGAAATCACTCACAAGAAAAAATCTGGAAAGAACACAAATACATGGAGGTTAAATAACATGCTACTAAACAATGAAAGAGTTGACCAAGAAATCAAAGAGGAAATAAAAAAGTACATGAAGACAAATGAAAATGAAAACACAATGACCTAAAATCTTAGGGATGCAGCAAAAGCTGTTCTAAGAGGGAAGTTTATAGCAATATAGGCCTACCTTAAGAAACAAAAAATAATCTCAAATAACCTACCCTTATACCTAAAGGAGCTAGGAAAAGAAGAACAAACAAAATCCAAAATGAGCAGAAGGAAGGAAATAATAACAGAACAGAACAGAAATAAATAGTATAGAAACTATAAATAAATAAATAAATAAATAAATAAATAAATAAATAAATAAATAAATAAA
>NW_023270314.1:12708398-12744497 GCF_011800145.1 Mirounga leonina
AAATAAATAAATAAATAAATAAATAAATAAATAAATAAATAAATAAAAAAAATAGAACAGATCAATGAAACCAGGAGCTGGTTCTTTGAGAAGATCAACAAAATTGATAAACATTTAGTCAGACTCATGAGAGAGAGCGAGAACTCCAAATCAGAAATGAAAGAGGAGAAATAACTGACACCAGAGAAATACAAAGGATTATAAGAGAATACTATGAAAGGGCACCTGGGTGGCTCAGATGGTTAGGCGTCTGCCTTCAGCTCGGGTCATGATCCCAGGGTCCTGGGATCGAGTCCCGCATCGGGCTCCCTGCTCCTTGGGAGCCTGCTTCTCCCTCTGCTTCTCTCTCTCTCTCTCTGTCTCTCTCTCTCTGTCTCTCATGAATAAATAAATAAAATCTTTAAAAAAAAAAAAGAGAATACTATGAAAAATTATATGCCAAAACAAATTGGATAACCTAGAACAAATGGAAATATATAACCTCCCAAAACTGAGTCAGGAAGAAATGGAACATTTGAACAGACTAATTACCAGCAATGAAATTAAATTAGTAATTAAAAAAAAACTCCCAACAAATAAAAATCCACTACCAGATGGCTTCACAGGTAAATTCTACCAAACATATAAAGAAGAGTTAATGTCTATTCTCAAACTATTCCAAAAAAGAGAAGAAGAAAGATAGTTTCCACATTAATTCCATAAGAACAACATTACCCTGATACCAAAACCAGATAAAGACACTACCAAAAATGAGAACTAAAGGCCAATATCTCTGATTTACATAGATGCAAATATCCTCAACAAAATAGTAGGAAACTGAATCCAACAATACATTTTTAAAAATCATTCACCATGATCAAGTGGGATTTATTCCTAGGATGCAAGAGTGGTTCAGTATTCGCAAATCAATCAACATGATACATCACATCAACAGGACAAAGGATAAAAACCTTACGATTATCTCAGTGGATGCAGAAAAAGCATTTGACAAAGTGCAACATCCATCCATGATAAAAACCCTCAACGCAATAGTTTTAAAGGGAACATACTTCAATATAACAAAGGTCATATATGAAAAATCCACAGTGCACATCATAATGGGAAAAACTAAGAGCTTTCCCCCTAAGGTCTAGAACAAGACAAGGATATCCACTCACCACCTTTATTCAACATAGTATTGGAAGTCCTAGACACAGCAATCAGACACAAAACGAAATTAAAGGCATCCAAATTGGTAAGGAAAAAGTACAACTGACTATTTGCAGATGACATGATACTATATATAGAAAACTCTGGAAACTCCACCAAAAAACTTCTAGAACTGATAAATGAATTCAGTAAAGTCACAGGATATAAAATCAATATACAGAAATCTGGGGTATTTCTATACACAAATGATGAAGCAGCAGAAAGATAAATATGTGTTTTATTAATCTAAATAAATTCAACCTTAAAACAAAACAAAAAAGCTCATTTACAGTTGCACCAAAAATAATAAAATACCTAGGAATAAACTTAACCAGAAAGTACTGAAAGATCTGTACTCTGGAAACTATAAAACATTGATGAAAGAAGTTGAAGATGACACAAAGAAGTGGAAAGACATTCTTTGCTCATGGATTAGAAGAACAAATATTATTAAAGTGTCCATAATACTCAAAGCAATCTACAGATTTAATGCAATCCTTATCAAAATGCCAACAGTATTTCTCACAGAACTAGAACAAATAATCCTAAAATTTATGCGGAACCACAAAAGACTCCAAATAGCCAAAGCAATTTTGAAAACAAAAACAAAACTGGAGGTATCACAATCCCAGATTTAAGATATGCTACAAAGCTGAGGAATCAAAACAGTAAGTAAGGTACTGGCACAAAAATAGGACACATAGATCAATGGAACAGAATGGAGAGCCCAGAAATAAATCCATGATTATATAGTCAATTAATCTTCAACAAAGGAGGCAAGAAAATGCAATGGGAAGAAGACAGTTTGTCTCTTCAACAAATGTGTGGGAAAATTGGACAGCCACATGCAAAGAATGAAACTGGACCACTTTCTTACACCATATGAAAAAAGAAATTAGAAATGAACTAAGGACCTCTATGTGAGACTTGAAACCATAAAAATCCTAGAAGAGAGGATAGGCAGTAATTTCGCTGACTTCAGCTATAGGAACATTTTTCTAGATATGTCTCCTGAGGCAAGGGAAACAAAAGCAAAAACAAACTATTGGGACTACCTCTAAAAGCTTCTGCACAGCAAAGAAAACAACAAAACTAAAAGACAGCCTACTAAATGGGAGAAGTTATTTGTAAATGACACACCCAATAAAGGGTTAGTATTCAAAATATATAAAGAACTTATGAAAGTCAACACTGAAAAAACAAATCAATGAAAAAAATGAGCAGAAGACATTAACAGACATTTGTCCAAAGAAGACAATACAGATGACACATGAAAAGATGCTCAACACCACTAGTCATCAGGGAAATACAAATCAAAACCACAATAAGGTATCACCTCACACCTGTCAGAATGGCTAAAATAAAAAACATAAGAAACAACAAGTGTTGGCGAAAATATGGAGAAAAAGGAACCCTTGTGCACTCTTGGTGGGAATGCAAACAGGTGCAGCCACTATGCAAAACAGTATGGAGTTTCCTCAAAAAATTAAGAATAGAACTACCCTATGATCCAGTAATTCCACTATTGAGTATTTACCCAAAGAATACAAGAACACTAATCAAAAAGATATATGCAGCCCTATGTTTATTATAGCATTATAATATGCTATGTTTATTATGTTTGTTATAGCCAAATTATGGAAGCAGCCCAAGTGTCTACCAATAAATGAATGGATAAAGAAGGTGTGGTATATATATATACAATGGAATATTACTCAGCCATAAAAATGAATGAAATCTTCCATTTGCAACAACATGTATGGATCTAGAGAGTATAATGCTAAATGAAATAAATCAGAGAAAGACAAATACCATATGATTTCATTCATATGTGGAATTTAAGAAACAAAGAAAAAAAGAGATGAACCCAAACCAGACTCTTTAGAGAAGAAGAAACTGATGGCCAACAGAGGAGAGCGGGGGTGGGGGGGATGGGGGGAATAGATGATAAGAATTAAGGGTACACTTACCATGATGAGCGCTGAGTAATGTATAGAATTGTTGAATCACTATATTGTACACCTGCAATAATATAATATTGTATGTTAACTATACTGGAATTAAATAAAAAAGTGGGCTTGCTGAGTCAAAGGGTAAATGTAGATGTAACTTCTTAGGTATTGCCAAATTTCCCTCCCAAAAACTTGTACTAGTTTGCAGTCCTACTAGTAATGTATGAGAGTGCCTGTTTCTCTACAGAATGTGTTGTCATATTTTTAAATTGTTGCCAATCTGATAATTATATACCAGTATTGTTTTAATCTGTATTTCTCTAATTATGAATGAGGTTAAATACCTTTTCCTATATGCAGAGGTCATTTTTATAAGTTGTTTGTGAATTGCCTCCTCTTGCCTTTTCTCCATTTTAATGAGTTTTTAAAGATTCTTTTCCCCTCAGTTTTTAAGTTCATTATATATTAGCAATATTAGTATTCTATCTATAGTTAGAGCTATGTTGTAAACACTTTTTCAAAGTTTGTTATCTTTGACTTTATTTATGATTTTTTTGTCATACAGGTAAATTTTTATTTTTATATAGCTGGTTTTCAATATTTAAAAAATTGCCTCTGGGTTTGTGTCCTAGTTAGGAAATCTTTTCTTACACCAAGGTTGAGAAGGAATTTACCTATTCACCTGTGTTTTCTTCTAGTAAATAACATTTTTTTTTTTTTTTACATTTAGATCCCTGTTACATTTGGAGTTTATGCTCATGTATGGTGTGTGAAGTGTGGATCTAATTTTATTTTATTCCAAATGGCTATCCTGCTGTTTCAGAACAATCTATTAAAGTTACAGTATTTTTCCTAGTAATTTGTGATGCCGCCTTTACCGTATACTCAATTTCCATGTGTATCTTGGTCCATGTCTGGGTTTTCTTATTTATTCTCTTTGTTGGTCTGTTCATGCACCAGTACCACACCATTTTAATTACAAAGACTATATAGCATATTTTATGTTGATAAGAGCTATTCCTTCTTCCCAGTCTTTCCTTTTCAGTGTATTCTTGGATTTTCTTGCATGTTTGTCTTTCCACATGATTTTTTAAAAAATTTCTATTATGTTAATCACCATACATCATTAGTTTTTGATATAGTGTTCCATGATTCATTGTTTGTGTATAACACCCAGTGCTCCATGCAGAACGTGCCCTCTTTAATACCCATCACCACGCTAACCCATCCTCCCACCCCCCTCCCCTCTAGAACCCTCAGTTTGTTTTTCAGAGTTCATCGTCTCTCATGGTTCATGTCCCCCTCCGATTTCTCCCATTCTTCCCCTCCTGCTATCTTCTTCTTTTTTTTTTTTTTTTTAACATATATTGTATTATTTGTTTCAGAGGTACAGGTCTGTGATTCAACAGTCTTGCACAATTCACAGCACTCACCATAGCACATACCCTCCCCAGTGTCTATCACCCAGCCACCCCAACCCTCCACTGCCCACCGCTCCAGCAACCCTCAGTTTGTTTCCTGAGATTAAGAATTCCTCATATCAGTGAGGTCATATGATACATGTCTTTCTCTGAATGACTTATTTCGCTCAGCATAACACCCTCCAGTTCCATCCACGTCGTTGCAAATGGCAAGATCTCATTCCTTTTGATGGCTGCATAATATTCCATTGTGTGTGTGTGTGTGTGTGTGTGTGTGTGTGTGTGTATATATATATATATACACCACATCTTTATCCATTCATCTGTCGATGGACATCTTCACTCTTTCCACAGTTTGGCTATTCCACATGATTTTTAATATCAACTTGTCTACCTCCATAAGAAAGCTTATTTGTGTCTTTCTTGGGAGTGTATTAAATTTTACATTAACTTAGAAAGAATGGTCAATTTATGATATTGAGTCATGCTACCCCAAAACTGGGAGTGTTGGGGTGCCTGGGTGGCTGAATTGGTTAAAGCCTCCGACTTTTAATTTTTGGTTCAGGTCATGATCTCAGGGTCATGAGACTGGGTCCCGTGTTGGGCTCTGAACTGAGCGTGGAGCCTGCTTAAGATTCTTTCCCTTTCCCTCTGCCTCTCCTCCTCCAGCTTGCACACTCTCTCTCTTAAAAAACAAAAACAAAAACAAAAATGGAGTGTCTTTCCATTTGTCCAGCTCTCCTTCTATAGCTTTCAGGGGTGTTTTCCTCACATCGTTTTTGCACCTTTCCTTTTACATTTATTCCGGAGTATTTAATCTTCTTTGTTGTTAATGTAAATGAAGTTTTTCTATGATTATGTCTTCTCATTAGTTATTATATGTGCATATGAAAAATAATTTCTGAATTCATTGCTTTTATCCTGCTACCTTTAACTTATTTTATCATCTGAGTTCATGCCTTTTCTTGACTTCAGCCAGAAATAAATTTTTATTGTGATAAGCCTTTGAGATTTGGTTCATTTGTTAACAGTAGTTAGCCAGTTTTGACTAATACAAGGCAGACATGATTTTAGTCCTATCTCGTAATAAAGAAACTGAGACCAGAGATATTGACAAATTTACCCAAAGTCACTTAGAGAGCAATGGGCAAAACTGGCCTTTTAATCAAGATCCTGTGCTATTAACCACTGCATAATACTCCCTCCTCAAGGTATGGGCTCCCCAAGTGTCTGTTAGTTTCTATTTGAAAAAGAGAAAAAGCAAGTTCATTCCTCATCCTCCTTTTCTTCATCTACTGTGACAGCCATATTAATTATAGGGAACTGAGTAGGAGTATGAGGAGGACTGATGATGAATGGATAATAGCAGTGGACTGAATCAGCAAGCCACACAGATTTAAGAGAAAGGGAGTTTCATTGAACTTCACAGACTTCATATAGATAGAAAACTATACAAGATTTTTTGGCTACAAAATTCATAAAAGCTCAGTTCTGGTCCACTTTCCAATTTGCTTCCAGTGTACGAGTGTTATTTTACAAAAATGAAAATAGTTAAATCATTCCCTTTCATTAGATCTTTCAATGGATTCAGTTTGGTCTCAGAATAAAGGCAGAACTTCACATGGCCTGGACTTCAGTCTTCAGGCTTAGCTCCATGCCATGCTTTACCACACTGCTGCTCTAGTCATAGTAAAGTACCTGCAGTACTTCATCCTGCATCCCATCCAGAAGCCTCTTCTCCAGGAGGCCTTTCCTGATCCCTGCCTTGTATACCCCTTGCATGCCTTCTGTAGGGACTTGTTCTAACCTTTATCACATTGCGTTTTATCACTTAACTGTCTTCAAAAACTCTTGATGGTATGGACTATTTTAATTTTAGATTCTAGATCCCAGTGCCATGTCTTATGTAATAGGCACTTAATATGTTTGTTGACTGACTGACTGACTGAATAAATATTATTTTCTTACCTTTTTTGATTTCATGGCACACTCTTATCTCTTCTTTAGATAGTTTCTTCTTCTTGCATGGGAAATGATTTTCCTATATCCTCAGGATTGTCATCACTGTGAGCTGTGGACTTTTTCAAACTTTCAAGAGAAACCTCAAATCTGTGATCTGAGGTTTTTTTTTTAAAGAAAATAATCAACTGACATATTTTTTCCACTTTCTCTCCTGTCTGGGAATGATTTGTAGCTGTCATTGGGATGAATAATCCTTGGCCTTTTATAAAATGCAAACCTGAAAATGTTCTTTGAAATCTGATCGTGCCATTTCTAAAAGGCATCACTTTCTGTCAAAAGTCTGGTCCAGCTCTGGCAATTGGTATTTTACAAGTATCAGATGTATTCTCTGAGCTATTTTTCTTTACCTATGGTGGTGATAAGAGCTAGTTTTTATTGAGCTCCATCTGTGTATTAGACACTCTTCTAAACATATGACATATAGATTATTTTATGCAGCAGATTTAATTTTTCACCATATTCTCATAGATGAAGCTGATGCATGCAGAGCTTAAGTAACTTGCCCAATAGTAATAAAAGGAACTGAGATTAGATTTTCAGGGGAGCCAAATCCAGAGTTTTATTCTAAAATTGCACTTTCTTTGTCTATACTTCACCCTACTATGCCTCCTAGAATCTGTAAGGTTGTTTGTGTGCTACATGTATGCCTATTATTATCTCCCCAATAAGATCCGAAGATCTTTCTTTAGAGGGAGTGTCTTAGCTCTTTAGCCTCTACAATATGTCATATAGTGCTAGACACATTGTGTGGCCATTTCATAAATACACGCTCAGTTGCTTTGAAAAGTTTATTTAAATTCACCCCTAGTCTTATGAAATTGTATATAGGGATTTTAACAAGTTAGGATAAAATAGCATATTTTAAAAATCTCTAAATTTGTTGATCTAAGAGATGAATTTATGATTATTATTATAATAGATGCAATAGGAACTGAAGAAGGGGGGAAGATCCTCATGACATCGTCCATCGACTGTCTCTCTTTCCTATCAGGCTTCTACATGAATGTAATGATGCTTTGATGAATATTAATGAAACTGAGTGCCCTGTGACCTATTTGCTTTGTATCAACACTGATTAATAAAGCATTAATTTAACTTCTCTTTCATAGCTTCCTCTCCTGAGGGTCACAATTGTTTTCTGAAGGAGTAGGAAGCTTGTTATTACTGTATGAAGGTCTAACTGAATTCTTCTTTACCCCAAGAACACTCTCAACTAAGCTTGTGTACTCCATCTCTACTATAATGATGCATGTCTTCCTCAACTGGAATGCCACCCAATGCTTGGGAAGTTTAAATATTCCCCCATACCACAGTGAATGGGGTTTTGGGAGGGCGTAGTGGTATCAACCATCAAGAAAATAATAACTGTTCACTACCAAGACCCTCTTTCCTTCACACCAATAGATCCCAGCAGACTACCAAAGTTGCCTGTACATGTCTGAATTTGCTGAATGTTTGTTTACAGAATAGATCTAGTAAGCTACAATTCCATTATTCTCTTAAACCAATGTCAAACTCAAGAAAGCAAAAGGGAAAATAAGTGTATATATCACTGCCTCAAAGCTTCTACAGTATAAGATTAAGTCTTCCCAGAAATTTGGCCACATTATCTTTTTTATTAATAACTGCTTATTCTAATCATTTTGGATTATAAAAACAATACATGTTTTTGGTAGAACTATTGCAAATCAGAAATCCATTTTTAAGTGTTTACTAATTCATAATCTCTTCACTCAAAGATACCCACTGTTAATATTTTGGTATGTGTATATGTGTGTGTGTGTGTGTGTGTATACACATATATTTTACACATATTACATATATATATTGCCAATAACTCAACTTTATATTATGGACATTTTTTAGATCACTTAAGATTATTCAATGACTTTTTAAAAAAGGTTTTACAATGTCTGTCGATAACTGTATAATGTTCTATTTAATGATCTGCCATTGCTGGATATTTTGATGCTTTCACTGAGTTGAACACCAGCTTGTATGCTCTCTGAATAAGAGCGGAAAGTCAATCATGAGCTGCATAAATACGGAGGGAGATTTTCTAAAGGAAGGAAGCAACAACCTTCATCTTCCCAATAAAATCCTGGAATTAAAATATAAAGTTCTTTTTTTTGTAAAAGGCCCCAGAACTCAGGTGCTTATCTGAGGTTTTTTTCAAAATAATTCAAGTCCAGTGGAGCTCCGTTCATGTCTGAAATCCCTCACCACTGTGCAAGAGTAGGAAAGTGACAGGAGTACATCTTTATCAGACTTACAACAACTTCATTTTCTTAAGCCAAGCTGTGAATATCACAAATACAACCTTACACGCAGTGCTTTGTTTGGCTGCTCCCAGTGGTTACCAACTGGTGGAAGGACTTAAGAGAATGAAAATTGGAGACAAAATCAAGAGACATTTTCACAACCTTAGAACTGGCACAGCCAAATCACCTCTACTTAGGCAAATAATTTACCTTTTCTATTACTGTGTGAAGTAAACACCTGTTTTGAGATATATTTACCCAGAAAAAACTGGTGACTAATTTGTTGGCTAAAAGATCACAAACTAAAAGGAATTAGATTAGTCCTAAAAGAAATTAGATTGGGGGATGGAGCAAGAAAAATAAAAGAAAAACTTCACTTGAGTATTCTCTACAATGAAGCATACAAGGCTTTTATAGCATGGAAGAGCAAATTAAAATATATACTATTTTATACCTATTAAACTGAAAAGGATTAAAATAATGAGTATGGGCAAAGATGTGGAGCAATGGAAACTCTCACACAGTGCTGGAAAATCACAGAGCAGTTATGTACAATCTTGTAAGCTAAAAGTATATATGCCCTTCAGTAGAGCTTAGGGAAAGCCAGAGAAAAATTAGGGTCTTTTTTAGTCTTGTCTTTTAACATAATGAGGTATAAATGAAGATGAAACTTCAAGGTGAGATGTCTTGCATCCTTGCTAAGGCTCAGGAGAAAGATTCTGGAGCACTGGCATACAAGGACAGAGCAGTGGAAACATCTTTCTCGGGCACAGGTAGTGAGGGGTGCATTGTCTATTGAGAACTTAAAAACAAATATAACCAACTAAAAGTCTGCTTTCTTATTATCATCCTGTGTCAACATTTCTAAATAGTATTCCTCCCTGAATAAAAGTCTAAGTTCTTTGCAATTATCGTGGTTATTGTATATTTTTAAACTACCTCATCCTTTCAGTATCATTGTTTTCTACATGGAAGTTAATTCAGAGAACTTTCAGTGATGTAGTCAATCCCTAATACTCAGCTACATAATACCTCAGGGAATAATGGGATTGAAGGGAGGTTTTCTAGAACAGAGTATAGTCCACCAAATTGGTAGATAAAGGGAAGGAGTCAGTGGAAAGGGATGGATTAAAAAGAAGGGGTAGTATATAATTAATGCATCAAAATCTATAGGCTTTTATAGTTGTGGCTCCCTTTGGTGACTCTGGGCCTGACCCTGACTTTGCTTGACTAATGAGACAATAACACACGTGATGCAGACAGAGACTTGTAAAGTGATTGCACACAGAGGCTTGCTCCCTTTTGGCCCTTTGGAGGCGGGTGCGGGGTGGGGGGGGGATTCTGCAATCACTAATACGTGAACAGGCCCTGGATGTTTCTGATGATGACACGTGGCCTAGCCACTTTGTCACCCCAGTTGACATCAGGCCAATTTCCAGACATGTGAGTAGGGCTATTCTAGACCATCCAGTCCCAGATAGGTCTCCAGCTGGTCATGTGAGTGAGTACAGATACAATTAGCCAAACTGGCCCACATGAGCAGAAATATCCAGCCTACCTTTAGACTTGTGAGCAATACTCTACGATTGTTGTTTTAAGCCACCAGGTTTTGAGGTGATTTGTTACACAGCAAATACAAAGTCCTTGAGTAGGTGAGTAAGGATGGGATAGAAGGCAGAGGCAGAAGAGACAGATTAGTCTTGGATATGACATCATATATACATATGGATGTTCAAATCCTGTCCCCCACCCAAATACACATACCCTTTCCCCACTTCCTGTCAGGGTGAGGGAATAGAATGCAGGCAGCCTCTGAGCTGAAACTGCCTAAATTTAAATACTGGCTTTGTTCTTTACTGGCTGAATGATCTTGGGCACACATCTTACTCATCTGTAAAATTGAGATGATAGTATTTACCTCACAACATTGTTGAAAAGATTAAGTGATATTATGTGGATAAGGGCCTGGATCATAATAAATGTTTTTTTTAATTATGTTAATCACCATACATCATTAGTTTTTGACGTAGTGTTCCATGATTCATTGTTTGCATATAACATCCAGTGCTCCATGCAGAACGTGCCCTCTTTAATACCCATCACCAGGCTAACCCATCCCCCAACCCCCTCCCCTCTAGAATCCTCAGTTTGTTTTTCAGAGTCCATAGTCTCCCATGGTTTGTCTCCCCCTCTGATTTCCCCCCCTTCATTCTTCCCCTCCTGCTATCTTCTTCTTCTTTTTTTTTTTTTTTAACATATAATGTATTATTTGTTTCAGAGGTACAGGTCTGTGATTCAACAGTCTTAGACAATTCACAGTGCTCACCATAGCACATACCCTCCCCAGTGTCTATCACCCAGCCACCCGATCCCTCCCACCCCCCACCACTCCAGCACCCCTCAGTTTGTTTCCTGAGATTAAGAATTCCTCATATCAGTGAGGTCATAAGTGTTTTAAATGTTAGCTAAGTAAGTACCTGGGTGAAGATACGGCATAAACTGGAGATGAAATGATAGGGAGAGTTGAGAAAGTATCACAGAACATCAAAATTTTCAAGGATACAGGATGGTAAGATACCTTTAGAAAGTAAAAGAAAAAGATAGTAAAAGATACCTTTAAGAAGTAAAAGGTAGAACAGTAAGAATCTGAGGATTAAGAAGGTGATTATGGAGGAATTTTTAAAAATGGTTGAATAACAATGATAGTCTAATTAGAGTTAAAAAGAACTCTATATGGAAGGCACACAGCACAGTTCCAATTTTCTACAACGGCTCAGTCGCTTAGGAGTAGAATTAGGGAGAGCAAGGAATGGGATCGTTGAATAGCAGATGGACAAAGAAGTGGGGTCGTGGGAGCTAATTCTAGTTGACCATACAGCCTGAGTTGGCCTGGAAGCAAGAGAGATCATAAAGGAACTGATTGCGAGAACAGAATGGGGTCAGAGAGCAAAGAGCAGGAGTCACGTAGACGTACTTGAAAGTAGGAAGCTGCCGCTTTCTTAGTTGTTGGGTAGTATCATTTTTACCCTTAGTGACTTGTTCCCTTGCCTAGAGCCAGTGGTCCCGTTAGCCTATGATTTTGCATAGTTTTTGTTCCAGAAGACATATTTTCTGCACTTTTTTAAGGAACACTAAACTATTTAAAAGAGAGCTCTGGTTTTAAAATCCAGCCAATCTTGAAGAATGTTGCTAGGGCTGATGTCAGAGTCTTTACTGCCTGAGCTCTCTTCTAGGATTTTTATGGTTTCAGGTCTCACATTTAGGTCTTTAACCCATTTTGAGTTTATGTTTGTGTATGTTGTAAGGAAGTGGTCCAGTTTCATTCTTTTGCATGTAGCTGACCTGTTTTGGTTGGAGCTAGAGAGTATAATGTTAAGCGAAATAAGTCAGTCTAAAAAAGACAAATATCATATGATTTCACTCACATGTGGAATTTAAGAAACAAAACAAATAAGCAAAGGAAAAAAGAGAGAAAAGAGACTCTGAACTACAGAGAACAAACTAATGGTGGCCAGAGGGAAGGGGGTGAACTGGGTGATGGGAATTATGGAGCACAATGTTGTGATGAACACTGGGAGATGTATAGAACTGTTGAATCACTGTGTTGTCCACCTGAAACTAATATAACACTGTATATTAACTATATTAGAATTAAAATTAAAATTTAAGAAAATCCAGCCAATCTTGGTGGCTCTCCTCTGAGGATACTGTGCCTATTAGAACATCTGTCTCAACTTACTAAACTTTTTCTACAAGGTTTTCTTTCTTTTCTGCAATACTTTTCTACAAGTGACCTTTATTAACCTTGCATGTTAAGGCAGCAAGAAACAAGATTTTATCTATAGTACTCAGATGTGCATCTGGCCATATTTGAACATCCTCTGAATCTAGCCATATTCGAGCATCCGTTTATCTGCTGAGTGAGCCTGGGGACTCTTGCCTCTCCTCTCTGCCTTTTTAGGTTCTGTCCCTTTTCCAGACGCAGCTCATGATCTCTGTCTGCAGAGTTCATCCCAGTTGTTCCAGGCCTTTTTAATGTCTTCCTTTTCAGAACCAATATAGCCACTCATCTGACACTTAGCATGTGCTGTCTTCTATTCTAGGTTTTCTTAAAACCTAAGAATCAATACATTTTAAAGCCAGAAAAGATTTCAGAGAATACTTAATCCAATTTTCTCATTTTGCTGATGAGAAACCCGGAGACATTTAGTAAGCAATAGAACCAAATAGAAGTGACTAGAACCCTGCCTGCCTTTGTCGTTATTTGTTGTTTTGCACCGTGTTATATGTATGTCCAGAGAGGAAGTCAGGTTCCTCAGCACAAGGACTTCTTTGAATCAATAGCATTTACATGTTGAGATCCTCAATAGATATTCTCCCACAGTGACACGCTGCTTTACCAAACTATATGAGACAGCTGAAAGAGGAATAAATTCTTGTGTAGGAGAGATTTTGCAGTTAAAAAAAAAAATCATTGTTTTTCAAACTCTTAGATGTATAAAGTTTTCCAAATAAAATGTATTTGAAAGTTTTGGTTTGTTATATAAGATGTTCATGTGGTTCCATCTTTGTTATTACAAGCAAAAAGAAATTAACCAACCTTAGCTTTGTTCCTTTAATTTACTGCTAAGTGTGGTCTTCTAGGATGTATATGGACCAGTTCTCACCGGTGTAGGTTACAGACACTTGTCTGAATCCCAGAAGAGGAAAATTCTCCCATCCAGCCTTTTTGCCAGTTAACCAGAAGAAGCTTACCTTTGTGGTTATTGATCTTAATTTCATTGTGGAAAAAAAAGAGCATCAAAGAGTCAATTTAATAAACAAAAACATTTATGCAATTTAACTTAATTTGATAACACGGTTGGACAAAAATGGAAAAAACAAAAGAAAATATAAAAATATAAATTGGGAGCTAAACAAATATTGTTACTAGAAATGACTAATTTCTCCAGTTTTGAATTTTAATTACAAATAATCAATCTATTACCCAAGATTATTCATTACCTATAATACATGACTTGTCATTCATTGCCTTGAACAACTTCTCTGAACCCATTTTAAAACTGAGTACAGAGCCTGCAATTTTTATTCCAAGTCTACCTCTGACCATGTTAAGAAGACATTACCCAGAATAGTTTAATCAAAGCTTACTGGGAACACTATCACAATTTAATCAGTGTTCTTCATGCTCATTTCAAAATGGTGGCTCTGAAATCTCAGGACAAGCTTGTGAGCTTAGTTGTGAGCTAATTCTTCCAGTAATTCTTCCCCTGAGCTTAGTTGGGGGCATTACAGCCATCCAGTTCTCCTTTCTACTCTCTGCTTCACCTTCCTTCTTCCACTCCTTCCCTCACAACAGAGAAATGACAGACACCACCCACATGCAGTGAGTTCTCCTAATTCCACCCACAGGAGCCCAAAACATAAAGAAAACACATATATTTGTTTAAATATGTAACTTGCAGACAGCATTTTCACAGAAAAATATTCTCACCCTCTTGGTGCTAGTCCTCTGTGTATTTTTCTTCCAGACTTGTTCTTCTCCAAATGACGACAGTTTTTGCTGACATTTCTCTGAAAGTATATTTAAGACCTCGTTAAGAATCAGAAAAGCTACCTGAATTTGCAGGCAGCTTCCTGTTGGGCTCACGTTTTGCAGAATGCAAGCTTGGTGTGCAAAAGGTGGGCAAGGTGTTTGAAAAAACAGGAAGCACCTGTGAATGTGTGACTTTATTCCTGGAAGCAGAAGGCTCCCTCTGAGATGGTTGTAGATGCTTCCTGCTGTTTCACCTATGAGCACTTTTGCAAAGCCTTCAAATACTTTAAAGACCAAGAATGGGCTTCCAGATGGCAAGATTATTTGGAAAGTCTGGCGCATCCATGGCCATGGTAGAAATCCACAGCTTTCCTATTTTTTTCCTATGCAGGGTTCTCTTTTTGCTGGGGATATTGATATGTCTGGAAATTAAAGTAGGTTTTTAAAAATTATTGTTATTGTGGTAAAAACATAGGATGACATCTGCCCTTTTAACAAATTTTTAAGTGGAGTGTATAATATTGTTAACTCTAGACAGAATGGTGAAGAGCAGATCTCTAGAACTGTTTCATTTTGCATGACTGAAACTTTATCCCCATTTAGTAGCAACTCCCAGTTTCCCCTCCCCAGCCCCTGGCAACCACCATTCTACTTTCTGCTTCAATGAGTTTGACTATTTTAGGTAACTCATATTAACAGAATCATGCAATATTTGTCCTTCTGTGACTGGCTTATTTCACTTAGCATAATGTCTTCAATATTCATCCAAATAGTAGCATATGACGGGATTTCTTTCTTTTTTTATGGTTAATATTCCATCATGCATATATATTACATTTTCTTTATCCATTTATCTGTCAGTGAATAAATAAATGTTCATTGGGTTGTTTCTACCTCTTGGCTATTGTGAATAATGTTGCAATAAATATGGGAGAGCACATATTCCTTCAAGATACTGATTTCATTTCTTTTGGATATGTACTCAGAAGTGGGAGGGCTGGATCATATGGTAGTTCTATCTTTAATTTTGTGAGGAATCTCCATGTTGTTTTCCATAGCAGCTGCACCATTTTGCATTCCCACCAACAGTTGCACAAGGGTTCCAATTTCTCCATAGCCTCACCAACACTTGTTATTTTCTATTTTGTTTTGATAATGGCTATCTTTGTCATTTTAGGCTGCTATAACAAAAATACCATGAACTGCGTGGCTTAAACAATAAACATTTATTTCTCTCAGTTCTGAAGGTTTAGAAGACCAAGATCAAGGCACTGGCAGATTTGTTCTCTGGTGAGAGCCCCCTTCCTGATTCACAGAAGGTTGTCTGGTCACTGTGTCCCCACATGGCAGAGAGAGAGAGATCTCTGGGCTCTTCATCCCCTTATAAGGGTACCAATTCAATCATGGGGGCTCCACTTCCATGACCTCATCCAAACCTAATTACTTCCCAAAGGCTCTGCCCTCAGATAGTATCACAACAAAGATTAGGCTTCAACATATGAATTTGGGGGGGGGGGCACACAAACATTTAGTTTATAGCAGTGGCCATCTTAATAGCTGTGGTGATATTTCATTGTGATTTTGATTGCATCTCCCTGATGATTAGTGATGTTGAGCATCTTTCATATACTTGTTGGCCATTTATATGTTTTGTTTTTGAGAAATATCTGTTCAAGTCTTTCGCCCAATAACCTTTTTACCAGGTTATTAGGGTTTTTTTGTTTTGTTTTGTTTTGCTATTCAGTTATAGGAGTTCCTTAAATATATTGGAGATTAACCCTTTATCAGATACATGGTTGGCAAATATTTTCTCCCATTCTGTAGATGCCTTTTCACTCTATTGATTGTTGACTTTGCTGTGCAGAAGATTTTTAGTTTGATGTAATTCCATTCATCTATTTTTGCTTTTGTTGTTTTTCATCCCATTTCCAAAAAATCATTGCCAGGACCAATGTCATGGAGCTTTCCCCCTATGTTTTCTTCTAGGAGTTTTACAGTTTCAGGTCTAATGTTTAAGTCTTTAATCCATTTTGAGTTGATTTTTGTGTATGGTATAAGATAGTGGTCCAGTTTCATTCTTTTGCATGTGACTGTCCAATTTTCTCTACACCATTTGTTGAGGAGACTATCATTCTCCATTGTGTATTCTTGGCACCCTTGTTGAAGATCAGTTGACCATATGCATGTGTTTATTTTGGGGCTCTGTCTTCTGTTCAATTGTTCTACAAGTCTGTCTTTATGCCAGGACCATACTATTTTGATTACCATAGCTTTTTAATATGTTTTGAAATCAGAAAGCATGATGCCATCTTCGTTCCTTTTCAAGATTGTTTTGACTATTTAGGTTCCTTTTTGGTTCCGTAACAATTTCAGAAGTCTTTTTTCTATATCTAAAAAATGCCACTGGGATTTTAATAGAGATTGCATTCAATCTGTAGATTGCTTTGAGTAGCATGGCCATTTAATAACTCTTCCAACTCATGAACACAGGATGTTTTGCCATTAATTTGTGTCTCTTAAATTTTATTTCAGCAGTATTTTATAGTTTTCAGTATATTAGTTTTTCATTTCCTTGGTTAAATTTGTTCCTAAGTATTTTATTTATTTTTTTGATGCTATTATAAGTGGGATTGTTTTCTTAATTTCATTTTTTTTTAAAGATTTTATTTATTTATTTGACAGAGAGAGACACAGCGAGAGAGGGAACACAAGCAGGGAGAGGGGGAGAGGGAGAAGCAGGCTTCCCGCGGAGCAGGGAGCCTGATGCTGGGCTCGACCCCAGGACCCTGAGATCATGACCTGAGCCGAAGGTAGATGCTTAACGACTGAGCCACCCAGGCGCCCTGTTAATTTCATTTTTTGATTGTTCATTATTAGTATATAAAAATGCAACAGATTTTTGTATGTTAATTTTTTTATCCTGCAACTTTGCTGAATTTATTAGTTCTAACAGATTGTTTTTGGTGTTCTGCGCATAAGATCATGTCATATGCAGAAGTAATTTTGCTTCTTTATTTTCCAATTTACATGTGTCTCATTTCTTTTTCTAGCCTAATTGTTTCGGCCACATCTTTCAGTACTATGTTGAATAAAAATGGCAGAAGTAGGCAACCTTGCCTTGAACTTGATCTTAGAAAAAAGCTTTCAGTTTTTCATTTGTGGGTATGATGATAGCTATGGGCTGTTTATATATGGTACTTTTATGTTGAGGTAAGTTCATGCTATTTGCAGTTTTTTTAGTGTTTTTCTCATGAAAAGGTGTTGAATTAGTCACATGATTTTTGTGTCTATTGAGATACCTTGTGTTTTTAAAACTTTGTTCTGTTAACGTGGTGTTTTACATTGATTAGTTTTTGTATGTTGAACTGTATTTGCATCCCAGGGATAAACCCCCTTTGGTCATGATATTATGATTCTTTTTAAGTGCTGTTAAATTTGATTTGCTAGTATTTTGTTCAGGATTTTACATCTATATTTATCAGGGACATTGGTCTGTAGTTAGCTTATAGTGTCTTCTGGCTTTGATATCAGGGTAATGCTGGCCTTATAAAGTTAGGTTGGAAACATTCCACCCTCTTCAATTTTTTGGAAAACTTTGAGGAAGACTGATGTTAATTCTGCAAATGTTTGGTAGAATTCACCAGTGAACCCAGCTGGTCCTGGGGTTTTTCTTTGTTGGGTGGTTTTCGATTACTGATTCAATCTCTTTACTAGTTGTAGATTCGTTCAGGTATTTTATTTACTTATGATTCAGTCTTGGTAGGTTATACATCTAGGTATTTGTCCATTTTTTCTCAATTATCCAATTCTTTGGTATATAATTATTCATAATAGTCTCTTATAATCTTTTTTTATTTTGGTGGCATCAGTTTTAATGTCTCCTCTTTTATGTCTGATTTGTCTTCTCTCTTTTATCTGTAGTTAGTTTAGCTAAAGGTTTGTCAATTTTATTGATCTTTTCAAAAAGCCAACTCTTAGTTTTATTCTTTTCTATTTTCTGTTCATTTATTTCTGTTCTAATCTTGATTATTCCTTCTGCTAACTTTGGGCTTATTTTGTTCTTCTTTTTCTAGTACCTTGAGGTGTAGAGTTAGGTTGTTTATTTGAAATCATCTTTGTTAATGTAAGTATCACTATAAAATTTCCTCTTAGGACTCGTTTTGCTGCACCCCATAAGTTTTGGTGTGTTGTGTTTTTTTTTTTTTTTTTTTGTCTCAATATATGTTCTAATTTCCTTTTTGATTTCTTCTTTGACCCATTGTTCAAGAATATGTTGTTTAATTTTCACATATTTATGACTATCAGTGTTCTTTCTGTTATTGATTTCATTTCATTCCACTGTGGTTGGAAAAGATTCTTGGCATAATTTCAATCTTTTTAAGTTTGTTTAGATTTGTTTGGTGACCTAACATGTGGTCTATCCTGGAATATGTTTTGGGTGTGCTTGGAATGTGTATTTTGCTGCTGTTGAGTGAAGTGTACTGTTGCTAAGTCCATTTGGTCTATAGTGTTGTTCATGTATTCTGCTTCCTTATTGACCTTCTGTATGGATTTCTACACATTATTGAAAGTAGGGTATTGAAATCTTCTGTTATGGTGTTGCTGTCTATTTCTCCTTTCAGTTCTGTCAATATTAGCTTTATAGATTTAGGTGCTCTTATGTTGGGTGCTATATATTTATAATCATTACATCTTCCTGGTGATTTGACCCTTTTATAATTATATATTTGTCTCTTGTGACAGTTTTTAAAGTACATTTTGTCTGACCACCCCTTCTTTCTTTTGGTTAGTATTTGCATGGGATATCTTTTTCCATTTTTTACTTTCAGCCTATGTGTGTCCTTAAATCTAAAGTGAGTCTCTTGTGGGTAGCATATACTTTTGCTTTTTTAAAAACATCACTTCAGCCAATCTGTCTTTTGATTGGGGAGTTCAGTCCATTTATATTTCAAATAATTGTTGATAGGAAGAACTTATTATTGACATTTAAAAAATTATTTCCTGCCTCTCTTGTAGTTTCTGGTTACAGAATATGATAAGCTCCCTTCTATATACCTAGCCTCCAGATCACCAGTCTAGTTCTGGGACCCACCTTAGGAGAAGCAGTTTTGTCAGTGAGGAAAAAAAAAAAACAACCAATGTGATAGAAGAAAGATTTATAAATCATGATATTATAAGGAAAGGTTGAAACCCTGAGAATATTTTGCCTGGAGAAAAAAAGTATTTGTGGAGTATTATAGTTGTCTTCAACGTGAAATTTGGGGTAGAATTTTAATTTTCCTATATACAGATCTTCTCTGACATATGATGGGGTTACATCCCAATAAACCCACTGTAAACTGAATGTATTCTAAGTCAAAAATGTATTTAATACACCTAAGCTACCAAATGTCATAGCTTAGCCTAGCTTACCTCAAACATACCCAGCATACTTACATTAGTCTACAGTTGGGCAGAATAATCTAACCTAAAGCTTATTTTATAATGAAGTGTTGAATATCTCATGTAATTTATTGAGTACTGTGCTGAAAATGAAAAACAGAATGGTTGTAAGGGTGTTGGCTGTTTATCCTCATGATCGTGTGGCTCCCTGGTTGCCGCCTTGCCACCACTGCCCACAATCATGAGAGAATATTGTATCACATATCGCTAGCCTGGGAAGAGTTCAAAATTGAAAATTCAAAGTATGGTTTCCATTGAATGTGTATTGTTTTTGCACCATCATCAAGTTGAAAAATTGTAAGTAGAAGCATCATAAGTCAAGGACCATCTGTAGTTGCAAGTGTGAGTATTCAAGCAAATGGGCTGAATAAATAGGGGAATAGATTTTGGTTTAATAGATGGGAGAAACTTCATTATCTCTCTGAAAATGGCAGGAACTACTTCTTGAGAGAATATGCTTCTTATCACTGGATGCCCCAAATGTTGAGAGCCACTTACAAGAGATTTTGTAAGAAGGAACCATATATTAGATAAAAGGTTGAATTAAGTGGCTTCTAGGATCCCTTTTATCTCAGAGATTATGCTTCTAAGAATCATCACCTCAGATTTCTCAGTTTTCTAAATTATGCCTTTCCACACTTCAATTTGTTTAAATCAAGGCACACTTGTGATACAGAGCGATATGCACGCACTTGCTCCAATTGCAAGTTTTGCAAACCCCCAGCAGACGCAATTTGGATTCAGGCTGACCCCATGCTCCTCTTCTGCAATCAGATTCATATGCAAACCGTGGTATGCTAACAATGGAGCAACACCCGGAGTTTCAGCTCCTCTTGGGGAATAGAGGACATGCCACCAAAGAGGTGGCTTCAGTTAATCGAGCTGCTACTGCCAGGGGAAAACAGAAAGAAATAATCAAAGCACCAAGGAAATGATTACAGGTAGATGGGGTCAGTCTTGGAGTCCTCTGGAACACGGCCAGAGAACACAGTCCCACCAGGCCAGCACAGTAAAGATTAATTGAGAAGAAGAGCAGGAAAGCACTGTGTATTCTGTAGGTGTATCTGTGGCAAAACTGACTTCCTTTTAAGCTTTAAAGCACAGTTAAAAAACAAAACAACAACAACAAAACCCCAGGAACACAGAGAAAAAGGCTGCTATTTAATGAGATGGCAACAGAGATGTGCTGGAGGTAGTGACTTCCAAATTGTGAGTGAGCCTTAAAACGCTGAGCACAGTCCATCTGACCACATTCAGTCTGTTGCCAGTGTGTTTTGGAGCCTTCCTGTCCGCATGCCTGCTGGAGCCCACATCTGATTCATCTGCTGAAGTTAGCCTCCAATACCACCTCCCTCTTAAGTACGACGACAGCGGGAATGTTCTCTTAGCACAGGCCAGGAACAGGCTGTTTTGAAGGCATCATGAGTTGATTTTAAAAGAATGGGAAAGAATGGTCAAGGAGGAGGACATACCGGAACATCTTTGGTTGGTCGCTGCTTTAATTCTGTTCATATTGATAGAATCCTCTTCAGAACCTCTGGTCGCAGTAGCATTTCCAAAAATCATTTCCCCCCCCTCAGGGCAGATCCTATATAACCAAAGCACACAAGGGCATTGTCTTAGTCTGTTTGGGCTGGTCTTAACAAAATACCACAGACTGATAAACAACAGAAATTTATTTCTTACCGTGCTGGAGGCTGGAAGTCCAAGATCAAGGTGCCAGCACGGTCAGCTTCTGCTGACAGTCCTCATCCTGGTTCATAGCTGGTGCCCTCTCACTGTGTGGAAAAAGGCTATGGATCTCTCACATGGCAAAAAAAGAGTGATCTTTCTGGAGCCTCTTCATAAGGCACCAAACTCATTCAGTATCTCTCAAAGGCCCTACCTCCTAATACCATCATGTTGGGGCTAGGATTTCATCATACGAATGGGGGGACACAAACATCTAGCCCATAGTAAAGATGCTGACATGGGGGCTATGTTAGGCAATTCTGCCTGTCTCCCTTGAAAAATGAGAATTAAATCATTAATAAGCCATGACCCTACAAGCCTGCTATGCCAAGTAAGTACCTTCTCTGTTATTAATGATTAATATTACAAAAAGTCTGTGCACCTGTGAGTAAAATGCTTAGTTATCTTCCAAGTCAGATGGCTCCTCACTTAGTCTTCACTGTAAGTAAAGCTTGTGCTGCTGCAGAGGAAACATGGAGAGGCCCAGACCCCATTTGGTTAGCATGGCCACGAAGCCATGATAGGCACGCCCATGTTCTCAGGGGATCTCAGATGCAGTATTCCATTCCTGTCTAATGTTCTTTTCATGGAACTCAGGTCGTCAGGATCATCCCTTTGTAAAACTGGATTTGCAAGCACAACAATTTCAGTTCTGGGATAGAAGAATTTCCAATCATTTGTATCAGGATACTTAGGAAAAGTAGAAAATAAAGATTGAGAATGGAAAATACAGGGAAGCAAGAAAATTTCTGAGAACCAGAAGTTATGCAGGAGATTCAGGAAGATGAGAAAACATAAACTAGGCCTGAGTTGCCTATAGTCTGGTAACTTCTTTGAGGACAGAGGGAGCATGAAATTTAACCTGCAAGATATTGCCCAAATTAGAGATGACCCCTCTGTGAAGTAAAACTGACTTTTCTGTATTCTAATCACAATGAAAGGGGAGTTTCATGACACCATGAGACAGCAACCAAAGGGTTTGTTTGTTTTTCTGGCTTATTTCCTTGACCATTTATTTATTATAAAAGCAATGCTAAGCTAAAGCCAGATGTTATACCTCCTGTTTCCATCCCGGTTCAAAGGTGACATCTAACTACTCCCCCCGCCCCCAACCCGCCTCTTTTTTTCTAATAGAATCACAAGAGGCAAACAAATACAGTCTCCAAAGGACTTTGCACTAGACATTCTGTCTGAATTTGTTATTTTCTCCTCCCTCAGTATGGTCCGTATTCTCAGAAGAGGCACTCAGATCTTGGGTAATTTCCTTAACGATAACAGATGATAGTCATCCTACTAATTTTATGAGCTTCTCGGGAGAAAGGAGAAAAGCATTACATGCAGAATATGAAGAGATCTTTAAGATCCTAACGTAATGCTGTTTTATTTTCCAGTTATAGAAACCTACTACATGCCCATAGTGTAATATTTTGAAAATGTAGAAAAGCATAGAAGTAAGTAAAAATTACCCATAGCTCCCTCATTTAAGAGGAGTCAGCCAGAGAGTTGAATCCTGCTCTGGGCCTTTTTCTGTATCCCCTTGAGCTAAGAATGGTTTTTACATATTTAAAGAGTTGTAAATCACCACCACCACCACCACCACCACCATAACCATAACACACACACACACACACACACAGAGAACATGAACATTCGCCTGTTGTGCAGCCATCACGGCCCTGTGTCTCCAGAACTCTTTGTCTTGCAAAACTCAAACACCGTGTCAACTGAACAATAACTCTTCATTCTCTTCTCTCCTCTGAAAACATTTTTAATAGCTATATATTATTTATGTTGGTTTTATACTTTCTGGCTCTTTTCATTTGGTGTCTCTCTATCCATGTTGGAAATGAAAGTTATTCTTTTGAGCCTTGCTTTTTGAAGTAATGAAAAGAAAGTAACACAAGTACAGAGCTGTCAACAGTGCTCATGGCAGCAAACTTTAAAAATGTGGTTTATGCTAAATGATCATTTATAATTCAACTAAAGGGTAGTTTGGGAGTTAATAGAAAATTTTAGAGATGTGGTTAAAATTCTGGCCCTGTAATATATTGACTGGAGGTTTAGGAATAGTTAACCACTCTGAGTCTCAATGTTCTTAGCTGAAACCCAAGAGCAATAAAACTGATAGGGTTGATGTGATGTTGAAGTGAGATAAAGTATGTAAAAATCATTTAAAATAACATCGTGTGATGTAAATATTAGTTATGCTGTAAAGACATTTGATATCAAACAAGGTAATCACTTATTGGAGAATGAAATATTTTAAATAGATATTTTTTTAGTAACAAGGTCATTACATTGAAATAATAAGGAACAAAGGACAATTTCAGAAATGACTTTTTAGCTGCTCAGTTTTTCCCTGGAAATTTATTATTGTCCTGGGACTATCACATGGTTCAAAAGCTGAACACTTCTGCATGACATTTAATTAAAATGCAGCCTGAATATGCTATGTGAGGAATTTTAAATAGTCTTGCTCAATATAAAATATGCCCAATATCAGCATGTTATGTCCGTTTTTACTAATAGTTTCCCCTTCGGGATGAATACGACAGTCAATCTGTGAAAGAGATAGATTAGAATTTTGTAATTTTGAAATGCTTCTTAATATGCTATCTCTGTTTTGTGATAAATTTATCATTTCTGCCCATCCCATTTACAGTGGTTTAGGAGATAAATTTCTCTTTAAAATATTGCCAAACTCTATAAACTTGAGTTCTCAAGTTTTCATGGACATAAAAGAAAATAATCGAAAAATTTTTTTTCACAGGTACTATTCTTTGAAAGCTTCCTCTGGATAGACAAAGTGAAGTGAATATATATAAAGAAATTTTGTTAAATATTAAACATTTGCTAGACTGTTAATTATCCACATCAATTCCCACTGTTAATAAAGTGCACCAGATAATTGTACAACTCAACTGCTCTCTATGGCTTCTTGTTTCTACACAGCAATGTGGAAATTAGAATTCAGGAATCAGATGGTGACAAAGGCCATTCAGAGTTGCTAGGTTTCCCCAGCAAAAGAGATGAAACTAAGTTTGTGGGTCATCAAGTTTCTATCATTTCTTTTAACAAAAAGTAAAAAAAATATTATGAATATAAGCATATGTAAGTGAGTATTTATAAGAGTCTCCAAAAAGTAAGAGGTCACTGAAACTTCAGGCTCCTGGTAAATGCATCCCTGAGCAGGTAAATGCATCCCTGACTGAAAGGGGAGCTTTCTGTCTTTCTTTTCTTTCCACTTGTCTTCTGCCTTTCTCTTGCATTAGTGTAAAGAATCCAGATGGGCAGGGCATCTGGGTGGCTCAGTCTGTTAAGCATTGACTCTTGATTTTGGCTCAGGTCATGGTCTCAGGGTTATGAGATGGAGCCTCTCATAGGGCTCCATGCTGAGTGTGGAGCCTGCTTAGGATTTTTTCTCTCCCTCTCTCCCTCTGCCCCTCCCCCAACTGGCATGCACATGCTCTTTATCCAAAAAAAAAAAAAAAGAATCCAGATGAGTGATACTGTAGAGATAAACGAATGTCATGTTTATGATCTTAAAGCTCAATAATGTGCTCATTGAAGAGCTAGCTGTCCTGCTGAAGCAAATGTTTCTAAGATTTCAGGCTATGGTTGAGGAACAGAAGGCCAACTAAAAATTCACACCAAATTCACAAATAGAACTTGGATCCAAGAGACATTCCACGGTTTCTTTCAATGCAAATAGGAGAATCTGTCAGCCCACAGATTTACCACCATTCTTGAGCGACTTTCTTATACCACGTGCAAATGTGATGGTACTGGAAGAATATTAAAGTGACTGTTGGTAGCTTGCTGTATACATGCTTATGGTCTCTGTGAGGAGCATATCAGCTGACCTTTTTAGGAAAATCATGTCTGGCTTGTTGGATGGATTAACTTCCACTCTCACTCTGAAGCAAAGGAGTTTCAGAGAGCTATTTGGGTGACAAATTGTACAGATAAGATGGCATTTCTTTTCTGTCTGGGTGACAATGTGCTGAGTGGCAGTCTGATTGCGTGATGATGGCTGAGAGGCTCTAAATAGCAGGCTATTCTCCTTTGAAACACATATAGCAGGCTTAGACATAAAATGACCAGAGTTATAGAAGCAAAAGAGAGGAGTTATATAAGCAAATGAGAGAACTTGTTAATAACTTTCAAAACATATATATATATATAAATTTTGCTGAAAGCTGTATTTTTTCAAAAAAATTCATTTATTAACTGTTAAGTTTTGGTGGTAGATATCCAAAATATGGATGCAAACCCATTCAGTATAAAAGTAAGATTGCATTTGGGGAAAAATTTTATTTTTATTTTGATTCATTTTCGTAGTTCTTTCCAAGTAAATTCTGGCCTTCATAAATACCATTTTTTAAAAGTGTCATGTCACCATTCCATCAAAATCACCTGCCCAAACAGGACTTGGGGCTATGCTGGGCATTGTGGAAAGGAGGTGTCAAGCAAAAAAATAATAACAGTAAATTAAGCAGTTTGTCTTCCCACATTCTCTGTCTCCCCCATTAGCCTCATTATTTATTTCTCTTTCCTGGTGTTCATACTCCTCTAGCCCCCTCCCCGTCATCACTCTCCCCACCCCACCATGTTCTGCTATAGTGTCAGCCGATAAGGTATTCTGTCATCAAAGAGTAGGCCCAGTTCTCCAATGTGATACTTAGTAATATTGGCTAAGCCTTTGCAATGTGAAAAATTAAAATATAGTGGAATGACAGGCAGTAGGACTTGAACTTGAGGAAAAGATTCCCTTAATTTCCTCTTAATGGAACCATGGGATTAGCTTCCTGCTTCCTCTCTAGTGAGTCTAACTCTAGAGAGCCTTTTGGAAGGGAAAAATCTAAGACAAAAAATAAAATAGATTCCACATTGACAGAAGTAGCCAGGCTCCAAGTCAACTAAAGAATTAGGCTTTCAGAATTGGAAGGGTCCCTAGGGTCAAAACCTGAATTTTCTTCATCATAAAATTGAGCCTTAGGGAGGGTAAATGAATTGTACATGATCACTCAACTCATGTGTTGGTAAGTTTGGTACTAGAATTCAGGTCTCATAAAATTTCTAGTCCAATCCTCTTTTTATCAGCCATATATATCATGCCACCCCCAAAAAATATGTAAATCCAATGAAACATAAATGAAGTAGAGCATATCATAATGTTTTTATTTTTAGTATGTAATAACAATTATGAGACAGGAGAATCAAGTTTTATGAATGTATTGGGGAGAGGTGGAGAGACAGAGACAGAAGAGAAATGAATAAGCTTTAAAAACAGAATGGGGGAGAGGAGGAGCAAGATGGCAGAGGAGTAGGAGACTTAATTCCATTTGGTCCCAGGAATTCAGCTAGATAGGGATCAAACCATTCTGAACACCTATGAACTCAACAGGAGATCAAAGAGAAGAATAGCAGCAACTCTCTGAACAGAAAAGCGACCACTTTCTGGAAGGTAGGACGTGCGCAGAAGTGAATCCAACGTGATATTCGGGAGGATAGACGGCGGGGGAGGGGGCTTCCATCCGCCACTTCTGGCAAGTGATAGAGCAGCGGAGCACAAAACTGGAACTTTTAGAAGTTGGCTCCGCTGAGGGACGTTGCTCCAGTGGCTAAGCGGGGGATGGGACCCTCACTGGGACAGTGTGGTCTCAGGACCCTCGGGGTCACAGAAAGACCGGGGGTGCCTGAGTGTGGCAGAGCTCCCAGGTATCGAAGCGGAGAAGCCGGCTGCAGAGACGGAGCCGAGGTGTGGGCTCTCAGCTCGGGTTTGCCATAAACCGTGACCCGCGGCATAGTCGGGCCACTGCTCCTCCAGCAGGGACCCAACAAGCAGCAGATCTGGGGAGACTCCCCTTCCTCCCCCAGGAGGAGCGGCACAGGAGCGCACCACAGGGATCTGCTGGATTTGGAGACTCCACACCAAGTTGGGTGCCAGAGATAGAAATGCTCGGTCACACGCCGGGTAAGCACGGAGTGCAGCCGGAGACTGGTGAGACGGGAGTGACCAACTGCTTTTCTCTGGGGGTGCACTGAGGAGTGGGGCCCTGAGTTCTTGGCTCCTCTGGGGCAGAGACTGGGAGGCCGCCATTTTCACTCTTGCCCTCCAAAGCTGTACAGAAAGCTTGCAGGGAACAAAAGCTGCAAACCCGAGCAGATTACTTAGCCCCGACCCTCAAGGGCGGGGCAATTCCACCTCTGGCAAAGACATTTGGGAACCACGGCAGAAGGTCAGCAAGAACAGCCAGCCAAGACCAAGTTTACCGATAGATGAGAAAGGCAGAACTCCAGTGCTAGGGGAATACTGCACATAGAATTCATGGCTTTTTCCCCATGAATTCAAACTCAAAGTTAATTTTTTTTAATTTTCTATTTTTTTTTGACTTTTTCTTTTTCCCTTTTTCAACCAACATCTTATCAATCCCTTTTTTAAAATCTTTTTTATTTTTCATTTTTAGGGTCATATTCTATCCCTTCATAGTAGCTAATCTTATTTTTGGTATATATATATAAGTTGTTCTCTCTTTAAAATTTTGGGATACAGTTTCTTTTAACAGACCAGAATATACCCTAAATCTCCAGTGTATGGCTTTGTTCTAGTCTCCTGCCTGATCACATTTGCTCCCTTTTTTTTTAAATTTCTCTTTCTTTTTTTCAACCAACTTCTTATCAATTCCTTCTATAAAATCTTTTATAATTTTCATCTTCACAGTCATATTCCATCCCTTCATCGCATCAACCCTTATTTTTGTACATATATAAGTTTTTCTTTCTTTAAAATTTTGGGAGGCACTTTCTTCTAACAGACCAAAATATGCCCAAAATCTACTGTGTGGCACTGATCTGTTCACCAGCCTGATCATATTTGATCATATTCTTTTTTTTTCTTTTTTCTTTCTTTCCCTTTCTTTTCCCCCGGTTTCAGGTCTCTTCTGATTTGTTTAGTGTATATTTTTCTGGGGTCATTGTTACCCTGTTAGCATTTTGTTCTCTCATTCATCTATTCTCCTCTGCACAAAATGACAAGATGGAAAAAAATCACCTCAAAAAAACCCCCCCAAAAAACAAGAGGCAGTACCAGCTGCCAGGGACCTAATCAATACAGACATTAGTAAGATGTTGGAACTAGAGTTCAGAATGACGATTATAAAGATACTAGCTGGGCTTGAAAAAAAACATAGAAGATATTAGAAAAAACCTTTCTGGAGAAATAAAAGAACTAAAATCTAACCAAGTTGAAATCAAAAAGGATATTAAAGGGGTACAATCAAAAACGGAGAATCTAACTGCTAGGATAAATGAGGCAGAAGAGAGAATTAGTGATATAGAAGACCAAATGATGGAAAATAGAGAAGCTGAGAAAAAGAGAGCTAAACAACTACTGGATCATGAGGGCATTCAAGAGATAAGCGATACCATAAGATGAAACAATATTAGAATAATTGGGATCCCAGAAGAAGAAGAAAGAGAGAGAGGAGCAGAAGCTATATTGGAGCAAATTATAGCAGAGAACTTCCCTAATTTGGAGAAGGAAACAGGCATCAAAATCCAGGAGGCACAGAGAACCCCCCCTCAAAATCAATAAAAATAGGTCAGCACCCCAACATCTAATAGTAAAACTTACGAGTCTCAGAGACAAAGAGAAAATCCTGAAAGCATCTCGGGACAAGAGGTCTGTGACCTACAATGGTAGAAACATTAGATTGGCAACAGACCCATCCTACAATGGTAGAAACATTAGATTGGCAACAGACCTGGCAGGCCAGAAAGGATTGGCATGATATATTGAGAGCACTAAATGAGAAAAATATGCAGCCAAGAATACTATATCCAGCTCGGCTGTCATTGAAAATAGAAGGAGAGATAAAAAGCTTCCAGGACAAACAAAAACTAAAGGAATTTGCAAACACGAAACCAGCCCTACAAGAAATATTGAAAGGGGTCCTCTAAGCAAAGAGAGAGTCTAAAAGTAACATAGACCAGAAAGGAACACAGACAATATACAGTAACAGTCACCTTACAGGCAATACAGTGGCACTAAATTCATATCTTTCAATAGTTACCCTGAATGTCAATGGGCTAAATGCCCCAATCAAAAGACACAGGGTATCAGATTGGATAAAAAAACAAGACCCATCAATGTGCTGTCTGCAAGAGACTCATTTTAGACCCAAAGACACCCCCAGATTGAAAGTGAGGGGGTGGAAAACCAAAAGAAAGCTGGGGAGGCAATCCTCATATCAGACAAATTAGATTTTAAACTAAAGACTGTAATAAGAGATGAGGAGACACTATATCCTACTTAAAGGGTCTACCCAACAAGAAGATCTAACAATTGTAAATATCTATGCCCCTAACATGGGAGCAGCCAATTATATAAGCCAATTAATAACAAAAGTGAAGAAAGGCATCAGCAACAATACAATAATAGTAGGGGACTTTAACACCCCCCTCACTGAAATGGACAGATCATCTAAGCAAAAAATCAACAAGGAAATAAAAACTTTAAATGACACACTGGACCAAATAGACTTCACAGATCTATTCAGAACATTCCATCCCAAAGCAACAGAATACACATTCTTCTCTAGTGCCCATGGATCATTCTCCAGAATAGATCACATCCTGGGTCACAAATCAGGTCTCAACCAGTACCAAAAGATTGGGATCATTCCCTGCATGTTTTCAGACCACAACGCTTTGAAACTAGAACTCAATCACAAGAGGAAAGTGGGAAAGAACTCAAATACATGGAGGCTAAAGAACATCCTGCTAAAGAATGAATGGGTCAACCAGGAAATTAAAGAAGAATTAAAAAAACCCATGGAAACAAATGAAAATGAAAACACAACTGTTCAAAATCTTTGGGATGCAGCAAAGGCAGTCCTAAGAGGAAACTATATAGCAATACAAGCCTTCTCAAGAAACAAGAAAGGTCTCAAATACACAACCTAACCCTACACCTCGGGGAGCTGGAGAAAGAACAGCAAATAAAGCCTAGACCCAGCAGGAGAAGAGAAATAATAAAGATCAGAGCAGAAATCAATGAAATAGAAACCAAAAGAACAGTAGAACAGATCCACAAAACTAGGAGCTGGTTCTTTGAAAGAACTAATAAGACTGATAAACCCCTGGCCAGACTTATCAAAAAGAAAAGAAAAATGACCCAAATAAATAAAATCATGAATGAAAGAGGAGAGATCACAACCAACAGCAAAGAAATACAAACAATTATAAGAACATATTATGAGCAACTATATGTCAGCAAATTAGATAATCTGGAAGAAATGGATGCATTCCTAGAGATGTATCAACTACCAAAACTGGACCAGAAAGAAATAGAAAACCTGAACAGACCTATAACCACTAAGGAAATTGAAGCAGTCATCAAAAATCTCCCAACAAACAAAAGAGCCCAGGGCCAGATGGCTTCCCAGGGGAATTCTACCAAACATTTAAAGAAGAATTAATACCTATTCTTCTGAAACTGTTCCAAAAAATAGAAATGGAAGGAAAACTACCAAACTCATTTTATGAGGCCACCATTACCTTGATCCCAAAATCAGACAAAGACCCCATCAAAAAGGAGAATTACAGACCAATATCCCTGATGAACATGGATGCAAAAATTCTCACCAAAATACTAGCCAATAGGATCCAACAGTACATTAAAAGGATTATTCACCACGACCCAGTGGGATTTATCCCTGGGCTGCAAGGTTGGTTCAACATCCGCAAATCAATCAGTGTGATACAATACATTAATAAAAGAAAGAACAAGAACCATATGATCCTCTCAATAGATGCAGAAAAAGCATTTGACAAAGTACAGCATCCTTTCTTGATCAAAACTCTTCAGAGTATAGGGATAGAGGGTACATACCTCAATATCATAAAAGCCATCTATGAAAAACCCACAGCCAATATCATTCTCAATGGGGAAAAACTGAGAGCCTTCCCCCTAAGGTCAGGAACATGGCAGGGATGTCCACTATCACCCCTGCTATTCAACATAGTACTAGAAGTCCTAGCCACAGCAATCAGACAACAAAAAGAAAGAAAAGGCATCCGAATCGGCAAAGAAGAAGTCAAACTCTCACTGTTTGCAGATGATATGATACTTTATGTGGAAAACCCAAAAGACTCCACCCCAAAACTGCTAGAACTCATACAGGAATTCAGTCAAGTGGCAGGATATAAAATCAATGCACAGAAATCAGTGGCATTTCTATACACCAACAACAAGATAGAAGAAAGAGAAATTAAGGAGTCGATTCCATTTACAATTGCACCCAAAACCGTAAGATACCTAGGAATAAATCTAACCAAAGAGGCAAAGGATCTGTATTCAGAAAACTATAAAATACTCATGAAAGAAATTGAGGAAGACACAACTGGGAAAACGTTCCATGCTCGTGGATTGGAAGAACAAATACTATGAAGATGTCAATGCTACCTAGAGTAATCTACACATGTAATGCAATCCCTATCAAAATACCATCCGCTTTTTTCAAAGAAATGGAACAAATAATCCTAAAATTTGTATGGAACCAGAAAAGTCCTCGAATAGCCAGAGGAATGTTGAAAAAGAAAAGCACCATTCCGGACTTCCAGCTCTATTACAAAGCTGTCATCATCAAGACAGTATGGTACTGGCACAAAAACAGACACATAGATCAATGTCACAGAATAGACAACCCAGAAATGGACCCTCAACTCTATGTTCAACTAATCTTTGACAAAGCAGGAAAGAATGTCCAATGGAAAAAAGACAGTCTCTTCAACAAATGGTGTTGGGAAAATTGGACAGCCACATGCAGAAGAATGAAACTGGACCATTTCCTTATACCACACACAAAAACAGACTCAAAATGGTTGAAAGACCTAAATGTGAGACAGGAGTCCATCAAAATCCTTGAGGAGAACAGAGGCAGCAACCTCTTTGACCTCAGCCACAGCAACTTCTTCCTAGAAACATCGCCAAAGGCAAGGGAGCAAGGGCAAAAATGAACTATTGGGACTTCGTCAAGATAAAAAGCTTTTGCACAGCAAAGGAAACAGTCAACAAAACCAAAAGACAACCGACAGAATGGGAGAAGATATTTGCAAATGACATATCAGATAAAGGGCTAGTATCCAAAATCTATAAAGAACTTATTAAACTCAACACCCAAAGAACAAATGATCCAATCAAGAAATGGGCAGAAGACATGAACAGACATTTTTCCAAAGAAGACATCCAAATGGCCAACAGACACACGAAAAAGTGCTCAACATCGCTCGGCATCAGGGAAATACAAATCAAAACCTCAATGAGATACCACCTCACACCAGTCAGAATGGCTAAAATTAACAAGTCAGGAAAGGACAGATATTGGCGAGGATGCGGAGAAAGGGGAACGTTCCTACACTGTTGGTGGGAATGCAAGCTGGTGCAGCCACTCTGGAAAACAGTATGGAGTTTCCTCAAGAAGTTGAAAATAGAGCTACCCTACAACCCAGCAATTGAACTACTGGGTATTTACCCCAAAGATACAAATGTAGGGATCCAAAGGGGTATGTGCACCCTGATGTTTATAGCAGCAGTGTCCACAATAGCCAAACTATGGAAAGAGCTAAGATGTCCATCAACAGATGAATGGATAAAGAAGATGTGTTATACATATACAATGGAATGTTACGCAGCCATCAAAAAAAGAAACACACCAAAATCTTGTCATTTGCAACAACGTGGATGGAACTAGAGGGTATTATGCTAAGCCAAATAAGTCAATCAGAGAAAGACATGTATCATATGATCTCACTGATATGAGGAATTCTTAATCTCAGGGAACCAACTGAAGGTTGCTGGAGTGGTGGGGGGTGGGAGGGATGGGGTGGCTGGGTGATAGACACTGGGGAGGGTATGTGCTATGGTGAGCGCTGTGAATTGTGTAAGACTGTTGAATCACAGACCTGTACCCCTGAAACAAAGAATGCATTAAATGTTAAAAAAAAAAAAAAAAGATAGTAGGAAAGGAAAAATGAAGGGGGGAAAATCGGAGGGGGAGATGAATCATGAGAGAATATGGACTCTGAGAAACAAACTGAGGTTCTAGAGGGGAGGGGGTGGGGAGATGGGTTAACCTGGTGATGGGTATTAAAGAGGGCACGTATTGAATGGAGCACTGGGTGTTATATGCAAACAATGAACCATGGAACACTACATCAAAAACTAATGATGTAATGTATGGTGATTAACATAACATAACAAAATAAAATTAAAAAAACAGACTAGGGTGGTCCTTCCTGAAACCAGGGTGGGAGGGTTTTGTAGGGAACATGAGAGTGGATACAGATGGAGGATGAAATTGTCTCTTCACCTGTAACTCAAATCTCAATCATCTTTCCTACTTTTATCAAGGTAAGTCAAGCTCATATCCAAAGGTCATGTTCAATTCATGCCTTTTCCATTTTATCATCAGCGTAAGTGAAAGAAGACAATAATCAATGACTTTTAGTTGGGGCACATTTATGAGCTTTTATCAGAGAAGGAAAAGTTTGACTAGACCTAGACTTGGTGTTAGCAAGGAGACAATTTTTCTGTCAGGTGCTTCTAAAATATTTCTTATAGAGACCAATGCAGTGAATGTAATCATTAACTCAATACCTATTTGCCTGGAACAGCAGCTCAATACTTATAGCAGATGCCATTGGTGCCCCATCCATATCTCCTAGACCTTTAGTGCACGCTAACTGGACTTCCAGCCACCAGTTCCTGCATGTCTATTCCTGAGGGCTTTTTATGACCGCTAAGGCTTCATTTGCCTCCATGTGATAGATCGAGGTACCAAGCAATTAGCACTCCCTGGGAGCAGCCATCAACTAATGAACAATAGGAATTGATGTATAAGTACCCTAGCTTCATTACCCTTGAGGCATAGTTTCCTTTTGGTTTGTAAAATTTCCCACAGTGGTTGCTGGCTTGATAATGCAAACTTTATTGGTGCCTTCTGTTCTCGTTCTGTGTGTCTCATCTCCCTAACCTTACTGATGTTTCTTTCGGCTCTGAGATGACCTATTTGCACCCTAATCCTAGTCTCAGACTCTACTTTTGAGAAAACCCAAATGGAAACATCAGAATGCTCACTATATTAGCAGTGGGGTCTCACAACAAGCTTCAGGAGAATCCACCTACGTCAGACATACAGTTGCAGGAAGCCTAGTTTCAGTAACTTTTTAAAAAATCAGGGTTTACTTTGTTGAGGGTTTTTATCATGAATGGATGTTGTACTTTGTCAAATGCTTTTTCTGCATCTATTAAGAGGATCATATGGTTCTTCTCCTTTCTTTTATTAATGTGATATATCATGTTGATTGATTTGTGAATATGGAAGCATCCTTGCAGCCCAGGAATAAATCCCACTTGATGGTAGTGAATGATTCTTTTAATGCACTGTTGGATTCAATTTGCTAGTATTTTATTGACAATTTTTGCACCCATGTTCATCGGGGATATTGGCCTGTAGTTCTCTTTTTTAGTGGAGTCTTTGTCTGGTTTTGGTATCAGGGTAATGCTTTTCTATACACCAATAATGAAGCAGCAGGAAGAGAAATCAAGAAATGAATCCCATTTATAATTGCACCAAAACCCATAAGGTACCTAGGAATAGCCCTAACCAGAGAGGTAAAAGATCTGTACTCTGAAAACTATAACACACTGATGAAGAAATTGAAGATGACACAAAGAAATGGAAAAACATTCCATGCTTATGGATTAGAAGAACAAATATTATTAAAATCTCTGTATTAACCAAAGCAATCTACACATTTAACGCAATCTCTATCAAAATGCCATGAGCATTTTTCACAGAGCTAGAATAAGCCATCCTAAAATTTGTATGGAACCACAGAAGACACTGAATAGCCAAAGCAATCTTGAAAAAGAAAAGGAAAGCTGGAGGCATCAGTTCTAGACTTAGAGTTATATTAAAAAGCTATAGTGATCATGGGGTGCCTGGGGGGCTTAGTTGTTAAGCGTCTGCCTTTGGCTCAGGGCATGATCCCAGGGTTCTGGGATCAAGCCCTGCATCGGGCTCCCTGCTCCACAGGAAGCCTGCTTCTTCCTCTCCTACTCCCCCTGCTTGTGTTCCCTCTCTCGCTGTGTCTCTCTCTCTGTCAAATAAATAAATAAAATCTTTAAAAAAAAAAGCTGCAGTGATCAAGACAGTATGGTACTGGCACAAAAATAAACACATAGATCAATAGAATAGAATAGAAAATCCATAAATGAACCCACAACTATATGGCCAACTAATCTTCAACAAAGCAGGAAAGAATATCCAATGGAAAAAAGAGTCTTTCTCTTTTTTTTTAAATTTAATTTTATTATGTTATGTTAGTCACCATACATTACATCATTAGTTTTTGATGTAGTGTTCCACGATTCATTGTTTGTGTATAACACCCAGTGCTCCATTCATTATGTGCCCTCCTTAATACCCATCACCGGGCTAACCCATCCGCCCCCCCCCCCCCCCCCCCCCCCCCCCCCC
>NW_023270314.1:12744597-12785823 GCF_011800145.1 Mirounga leonina
CCCCCCCCCCCCCCCCCCCCCCCCCCGCCAACCCTCAGTTTGTTTCTCAGAGTCTGTAGTCTCTCATGGTTCGTCACCCCCTCTGATTCCCCCCCCTTCATTTTTTCCTTCCTACTATCTTCTTCTTTTTTTTTAAACATATATTATTTGTTTCAGAGGTACAGGTCTGTGATTCAACAGTCTTACACAATTCACAGTGCTCACCATAGCACATACCCTCCCCAGTGTCCATCACCAAGCCACCCCATCCCTCCCACCCCCCACCACTCCAGCAACCTTCAGTTTGTTTCTTGAGATTTTTTGTTTTCAGATATGAGAGGAGGACAGAATTCTAAACAATAGAGCTTCTTAGAAGAAACTTGTTAAATGAAAATGAAGGCTGAAAACATAAGAACAAAATTTGGGTTTCTATTTAGTTACCATGAAAGTGTCCTTGCAAAGATGTCTGTAAGAAGCCCCCTTGGGTAAAGGAGAGTCTCATCAACAAAGTGTTGGGAAAACTGGATATCTACATGTAAAAGAATGAAATTGGACCCTTATTTTACACTGTACACTAAAACCAACTCAAAATGGATTAAAGACTTCAATATTAGACCAGAAACTATAAAACTCCTACAAGAAAACAGGAAATTTTATGAGATTGATCTTGGGAATATTTTCATGAATAGAACACCAAAAACACAGGCCACAAAAACAGAAATAGACACCAAACTAAAAATCTTCTTCACAGCAAAGGAAATAATCAACAGAGTGAAAAGGCAGCCTACAGAATTGAAGAAAATATTTCCAAACCATATATCTGATAAGGAGTTAATTTCCAAAATATATAAGGAACCCCTAAACTCAATAGCAACAACGACAAACAAAACAACCCTCTCCCCACCCCATGGAATTAAAAATTTGGCTAAGAATTTGAATAGACACTTCCTCAGAGAAGACATAAAAATAACCAACAGGTATATGAAAAGATGCCCAACATCACTAATCATCAGGGAAATTCAAGTCAGAACCACAATGAAGTATCATCTTGCACAATTAAGATAGCTATTTTTAAAAAAGATTTTATTTATTTATTTATTTATTTGGAGCATGAGCAGGGGGAGGGGATGGGGGGGGAGGAGAGAAAATCCCAAGCAGACTCCTTGCTGAGATTGGAGCCCGATGCAGGGCTCGATCCCAGGGCCCTGAGATCATGACCCGAGCCAAAATCAAGAGTTGGATGCTTAACCAACTGAGCCACCCCATATTAAGAAAGCTATTATGAAAAAATCAAAAGACAAGTGTTGGCAAGGATGTGGAGAAATGAAAACACTGTACACTATTGGTGGGAACGCAAAATGATTCAGCTGCTATGGAAAAAATTATGGAGGTTCCTAAAAAATTTAGAACTAGAATTACCCCATGATGCAGTCATCTTTCTTCAGGGTATTGTCCAAAAGAATTGAAATCAGGTTGTTGAGGAGATATTAGCACTCGGATACATACTGCAGCATTATTCACAAGAACTAAGATGTGAAACAACCTAAATGTCCATCAACAGATGAATGGCTAAAGAAAATGTGGTATATACATATGATGAAATACTATTTAGCCTTAAGAGAGAAGGACGTTCTGTGGTATGTGACAACATGGATGGACCTTGAGGACATTTTGCTAACTGAAATAAGCCAGACACTGAAAGACAAATATTGCATGATTTCACTTATTTGGAGTATCAAAAATAGTCAAATTCATAATCAAAGACTACAATGGTGGTTACCAGAGACCGGGAAGTGAGGAGAATGGGAGTTACTACTCAACAGGCATAAGGTTGTAGCTAAGCAAGATGGATAAACTGCAGGTATCTGCTCTACAACATTGTAACTTTAGTCAACAATAATGTATACTTAACATATATTAGGAAGGTAGATGTTAAGTAATTTTACCACAATAAAATTTTTAAAAATTGAAAAAGAGAAGTTCCCTTGGAAAAGCTGGATGTAACATTGGATACTGTCTCCTGTGGAATATAAGCATTAATCTTAAAATATTGCATGCTAATGTGTTGTCAGAGGACAGTGTATTCAATTTGGCATCTGAAAGTTCCAAAGAAATATATAATATATATTCTTTTTAGGAGGCAAGAATCTCAAACATTACCTCTTTCTTTCCACTGGCCAAGGAGAAATGAACAAATCAATGACTCTGTTAGACATCTAATCTTAAGATAAACTTTACAAGATACTTTCTTTCTACGAAAACAAAACATACTTGTCCTAAGCAGAATGAACCCCATCAAGAGCCAGAACTGGGGACTTTTGCCAATCAGATGGTGAACTGGAAGGGTCATTCCTGTTTCCTAGAGAATCATAGAACAATTTAAGGAATTAAATATAAATGGAAACTCACAAAAGCCAGTTAACCTAAACTAGAATCTGTTCTGCTCCATGAAACTTTATGAAGCAGATGTAGTTAATTCTGATAATCCCATATCTTATAGCTTTGAAAGCCTTTGATTCCTCTTGGAAAATCAAAAGTAATCCAGAAAAATCCTAGGCTCTATTGTTATAGGCCAGGCATTGTCAAGGGTGCCTCAGATGAATTAACTCTTGATCTTCCAAATAATCAAAAAAAAATGAGTGCTTTTATTATCATCCCTATTTACAGATGGGGAAATGGAGGCACAGAAAGTTTTAAGGTACGTGCCCAGGATTGCACAGCAACTCTACATGGCAGAAGCAGGATTCAATCCCAGGCCTTCTAATTCTGAAGCTGACATTTTTAACCACCTTCACTACATGGAAGATTATTGGTCAGTGTCCTAACTGTATTGACTGACCTGGTGTGTCATTACCCCATAAATACATGAAGAATTGGAAGGGAGATCCTTTTAAAAATTAACTTGACATAAATTACTGATTTTGTAAGAAACCTGTGTCAGTTATGAGTCTTAACGGTAATTGTGTTACTACAGAAGTAATACATCTCCATATTTTATTAAATAATGAATCTCTACCAGAATGGTTTAAAAGGCCATCAAAATATGACTCTCCTAGAATCCCTATAATCTTGTTGCTTCAACCTCACCAATTCCCTGAGACGTTAATGAAAATAACTTTGATAAGCTAAGCCCTGCAGATGATCATGTTCTGAAGAGCAGTGTGTCTGGCCAGCTGGTCTTACAAGACTTTGATATTAACTGCTGTTCTATCATCAGAGAAATGTTATCTATTAACAAAAAAGCAGTGCTTTAAAAAATTCTGGAATAGTTATTTTGATATACAATATGGTACATCATAAAAGTTTTTGCTAGGAGAAAATTATAGTTAAAATAGGGCAACTTCATTCTTCCCTGTTAGAACAGTGAAATCAAGATGTATCAACTGAGTAATGTCCAATAGCCTGGGATCTCAGAAAAGGAGGAGGAAAAGCAGTAGAATGACAAAGAGAGAACTAAGGAAGGATTCTAGATGGATTAATTGATACTTTCATGTATATGTTATTTTAAAATATTGTTTCTTCAGATGAACATTAGGGAAAAAAAAGAGAGAGGTAAACCATAAAACAGACTCTTAACTATAGAGAACAAACTGAGGGTTGCTGGAGGGGAGGTGGGTGGAGAGATGGGTTAAATGGGTGATGGGCATTAAGGAGGGTACTTGTGATGAGCACTGGGTGTTGTATGTAAGTGATGAATCACTGAATTTTACTCCTGAAACTAATATGTGTTAACTACCTAGAATTTAAATAAAAACTTAAAAAAATAAAAGATAAATAAAATTACATAAAAATAATATTGTTTCTTAATATGAACCCCTTTTTTGATAGTTTGATGCATATTTTCTTTATCTTTGGGCCCTACTCAACTCAATAAGGGTAAAAATATATAAGCATTTCCTTAAAAACAGAAAATAGGGTCTTTTATCTCAATCCATGGGTGGACTTCCATTAGTGAATAATCCTATTCCAATCAGTAAAATAGGACATGTTATAAATCAAATATTCCAAAACTAAAATCATTATTTGTGAAGATATCCTATAACTTTTACCTGGTGTACAGATAATCAGTCAGCCACTGATTCAGCAAATATTTATTAATTATCTATCATAGCTTGGGTACTCTTTTAGGCACTGCGGAGGTAGCGGTAGATGAAATAAAGTCCCTGCTGTCACAGAACTTACAGTCTAGTTGGGTGGGGATTGCCAGTCCACATATAAACAAGTAAACGTGTGTGTCTGGTGGTGACAAGTGCTAGGAAGGAAAAACCAGCAGAGTGGAAGTGGCATAGCTGGGAAAGGCCTTTCTGATAAGATGACAAGGAGCAAATGATGTCATTTGGTTTCCGTGGTGTACGTTTTGAAAATGGCCTTAGAGACCCTACCAAGCAGTGTCACTACTTAACACTAGGCAATACTATGGGTGCTTTATTGGGATTTTATGTAGTCAGAGTGATTGTCTACCTCTATTTCCCTTAAAGTTTTCTAGGCTAAAATTATGAACATGATATAAAACTCTATGGCTTTGATTTCTTATTCATCTCTGGCTTACAGTGGACTCAGTAAATGTTTCCTAGGACCTGACGTGTAGATATTAACTTTATTCACCTCCAAATAAAGTTAAGAAACCACCTGCCTTAGAGGTTGTCCTCATAAGCACTTCTGTATTTTCAAGAGGATCTCAGCTCTGCTCCAGCTCAATTTGCTATGAAGTCTTATGTAGTTGACAAATAAGAATAGCTGCATTGTGGATACTTGTCAAGGAATAAAACTTAGAACATTAATAAAAAAAAATAAAGATAAGAACTAACAGTGCTGAGTACTTATGGGCATGGTGATGTGTTAAGCATTTTATGTCTGTTTCTTTCACTTCATTATTACAGCCACCCTGTGAGATAGGTCCTTTTAACAGCCTCTGCAGGTGAAGAAATGGAGAGGCAGTGCCAATTTCTGAAGGTCAGACAGCTAGCCGGTAGCTGCACGGGACCCAGACCAAGGTCTGCGAGCTCAGCCCTGTCCACTTCTGGTGCACGGTTTTCCTCTTTCCTTCCTATTTGCTACTTCTAATTATGTGATCCTGATAGAACTCTCCTAAAATTTTCTTTGACTAAGGTAGGGCAAAAATAAATAAAATGTCTACTCTACAGGATTTTCTTATTTGTCCTCTGGGAGACTTCTTGGTCTGTGATCGGAATATTCCTCTAATAATCTGTTGCCTTGTCTAGTTTCCCTTTCCCAGCTACTGCTGACCCCTGCTTCCCACCCTTCTGCCTGCTCCCTCATCTACTCTGCCCTATTCTTTATGCCATCCCCAGCCTATTTTCTGGAGTGTAACTATTTAAGAACCTTGATAGTTCAAAGTTGTCCAGCTTTTGGTGAACATATTGACAGTCTTTGACTTCCTGTACAAGAATTTTAAGCCCTGCCTTAATCTACCAGGATCTGGAAAATTTTACCATTTTTACATATCAAGAGATGTCTACACCAAAGATCTAAGGCTATCAGGGAACTGAATGGAGCAAGATAACCCCTGAAAGCATGAAGTTAGGCAATTTTATAGGAGCTTTATTGGGATTTTATTTTTTTATTTACTCCTTTCTTTTCTTTGATCTTGTCCCTTAAAATTGTATTCACTTAAATTGATATGCCTGGATATGTATATGTATATTAAGGTTTTCATAATAAAATATTCCATTGATTAAACATTTTAAAGATGTAAAATAGCAGTGGAATTTCATGAGATATTTGAATAATAGATGAATAGAAATATCTTAGAATGAAAATATAATGTGAATTTGGTTATTACTACTGATTCTTATAGAAGTTGTTTTGAATATAAGCGCAGATTCTGGAAACATGATGACCAACCTAAATGCCTCTCCCTTCCCCTCTATTCCCAGTCCCGTCTAACTATAGGATCTGAGTGAGAGGTCTTGGGCTCTAGTGAGATGCCCTTCAGGAAGCTGGTGTGGGGCTTTCTCCTGGGGAGTACAGCTAGAGCCTAAGCCCCTACTGCGGAGCCCCAAGGCAAGAAGAGAACCAGGATTCCCTGAGGAATGAGTGTATCCCACTGGCAATGGGTCCATAAGAGTACATATGTTCTCAAGAATCCCTAAAAAGTACAAAGAACCCTGAGCAGCTGGGCTGGGTCCATACTGTATGAGGATGTAACAGAGTGGAGGGGCTTCCTTCTAGCTTTTTCCTCTGCCCCCGAGGCCCCCAGAGTTAGAAAATGCTTCGCCTTCTACTGGTGGACTACCACCACTTATGGTACTGGAGACATCAGACCTGAGTCTCAGTGAGCCAACAACAGAAAAGACAAGAATACAGCTATGTGGTACCATCATTCAGAGAAAGACCAAACCAAAGAGGTTGGTGCCCAGAGAAATGGCACTCCTGAGTACCTCCGGGGAGAGAGCTGTGAGCCTACTCCAGGGGTTTTCTGGAGTTGAAAAAACCAAATGTGATTTTCAAACAAACAAACCCAATAGGTGAATTGAAGAAAATACAGATTCTGTTGAATGACAAGAAATGCCAAGTAAAAGAAATCACTCAAAGAACAGAACAAAAATAGAGAGATGGAAGATGATGATGGGAAGACACGAATGGGTCCAGAGATTTAGTGTGTGAATAATAGGTTGTCCCCAAAGAGACAGGTGGAAAAGATGGGTGAGAGGCAATAATTTTATAGATAATAGAGAAGAACTTTCCTAGAATGAAGGCAAACATGAGTTTGTAGTTTGAAAGAAGAGGGGCGCCTGGGTGGCTCAGTGGTTGAGCGTCTGCCTTTGGCTTAGGTCATGTTCCCAGGGTCCTGGGATCGAGCCCCCGCATTGGGCTCCCTGCTCAGCGGGAAGCCTGCTTCTCCCTCTCCCACTCCCCCTGCTTGTGTTCCCTCTCTCGCTGTGTCTCTCTCTGTCAAATAAATAAATAAAATCTTAAAAAAAAAAAGAAGATACTTAATTCCAAACAGTTTGGTAAGAGGAAAAAAAAAAAAAACAGTATACCTGAGCATATTACAGTAAAATTCTTGAACTATAAGCATGAAAAGAAAAATGCTCATGCTTCCAGATAGAAAAAAACAAAACACCCCCCAAAAGAGAAAGAATTGAACAGTTTTTAGTGAAACAGCACATCATCAAGGTTAACAACCTAAAAGTCCAGTTCTGATTTCTGTTTCCTCCATTTACTTGCCTGAATTACCTTGAGTGAGTTACTTACCTGTATTTCTGTTTGCTCACATGTAGAATAATGATAGTGATCAGACTTAATCCATGAGATTTTTCTGAGGCTTAAATTAACCAATAATTAATTGATGTGCTGTGCTTAGAACGGTGCCTGGCCCAGAGTAGCAATGCTTGTGATTGCTGTTATTGCTCCATTATCTCAAAGCTGCAAGTCAGAGGCAGAAGAAAATCATCGGCAGCAAAAAGGACAAATTTCAGAGATCCTATACCCAGTTAGTTGTTCTCTGTTCTAGTGACCAGATGTCTGTCACTAGTAAGAGTTGAGAAAATATATCACCACCTACCCCATCTGAGGAATTTTGAAACATGGATGTTTCTTGCCTTAGAGGAATATGAAGAAGAGAGGAAATAGAGACCTCCTTCATCTTACACCACCTGGGCCCTAAGGTTTACGGACTCCCTTAGATCACAGACAGACCAAAAATAAATTTATCAAAGGACATTTGGATACCCCTAAATCTAGATAGCCCTGGATGTTGAGAGCTAGTGCTCATAGCTGGCACAGTACAAACCACCACTGTAAATATTTACTCTTGAGGGAAGCAATGTCCAGGGAAATGCTTCTCCAGAGCTTTTCCAGTGCATGGAGGATATAAGCAACACAGGTACTTACGTCAGAAAAGAAAATTTAATTTCTCAGATCCTTCCTCTCAGATAACATGAATGAAATAGTTCTTCCATACTGAAGTGTCATTTTCCACCAGCACCGAGGGTCTATTTTTTCTTGTTTCTCTTCCTGTTCCAAATTCTGGCACAAGAAATACTAAAAAATTAGCATGCTATTTGCAACATTTGCACATTGCAGCTGAGGAATATTTTTCAGAATTAACAATGCAAATAACTTCTTAATTTGCACATATGTAGATTAGACATAATATGAAGGAAGCATATATATATTGAAATCATTGATACTAGATGGATACTGAATACCAAAATTGGGCATAGTTTTAGTTTTGTAAGAAGACAGAATAAGATTTGTTAAATGTTTAAAGTTATATCAAAATTTAGCCTTTTAAACATAAGTTTGATTCAAAACTTTCATTTATTATAAATTCTATTTTATTTTTCACTTTAGTAGATAAATATATTTGAAGAATAATTTTTAAATGTTTTAGATTATTTTCAATTATTTTAATTTTTAATGAAATTATATTCAGGTTTTATATTTGTGATTAAATTACATTTTATTTTTGGTTGCTTAGGTTCTTGTATTATTATAAGAACATAATTTTTGGGCACCTGGGTGGCTTAGTTGGTTAAATGTCTGCCTTCAGCTCAGGTCATGATCCCAGGGTCCTGGCATCGAGCCCCACATTCCCTACTCGCGGGGAGCCTGCTTCTCCCACTGCCCCTCCTCCCTGCTTGTGCTCTCTCTCTCTCAGATAAATAAAATCTTAAAAAAAAACACAAACCCATAGACTTACCTACACTTTTTGATTTTGTCATTTTGCAGGTATATATTTCCAACATTGGAACAAACAGCATATTTTATTTAACAGTTTGTTAACTTGATTTATAACTTTCATATATTTATACATAAGGTATGTGGGCATCCATTTGTCCTCCTGTTGCAATGTCCCACAAACATTTAGAGTAGGCTTAGTAGTGAACAATGAAACTCAGTTAAATCCACATAGATGGTAGATTATCTGGGAGCATAGTATTAGTACCAAGAACTCTTAAATTTTGAGGGGAAAGCTTCAAGGAAAATTCCAATAAGAGCATGCATGGAACTATAACAATTAAACCCAGGAGTCGGTCTTTGGGAAAGAAGGAAAAAGTGAAGTTATCCAAAAAAAGTTTCATCTTATAGGAGTCTTGAGGAAGAAGCAGGGAATAATATTTGGTATCTTATTTTCAAACATGTAGGGAAATTTGAATCTGATTATGAAAGATAGGGATGGAAATATTTATTTAATTAAAGATAGAGTTTATACACACACACGCAGAGGGAGAGGGCTTTAAAAAGCACACCTGTGAAGAACATGCCCTGTTCATCAGATTTTATGTCACAAACAATCTAATAGTTAAATACATACAGAAGAAGAATTACAAATGCAAGGAGCACACAACAAAAACACAATTACAACAGCAATCTTCAATATATCTTATTCGGAACAAGCTCTAACAGCCCCAAATAAGTAACAATATAGAATATGTTGATTTATCAAGAAACTCAAATATGTGACATTTGTTACTATGTTTATGAAACTTCAATAAAAATTGCACATTCACTTGACCATAAAGAAAATCTTAATGTAGGTTTTAACATACATGTTATTGGCCATGGTTCTGATCATATTCAATTAGGTGGGAAATAAGTACTTAAAAGGTTACCAAAAAAATCTCTAGTACTTGGAAATACGCATATTCCTGGATAACCTTCATATCAAAGAAGAAGTCAACAATGAAGTTAAAGTCTATCTATATAGCAATTAGTGAAAAAATGAGATTGTACAATAACCCAAGAATGTAGAAAGTTAAAGTGGTTCCAGGTTTGTAGTACTACCTGGCTTCTGGCAGAAACAGACACTCTCTGGTGGAAAATATATTCACTTTAGGCCTGCAGGGTTCCTACATAATAAAACAAATAAGGGGTAGCAATAAAAGATTGCCAAGCTTACAAGGAAGCAAGGCACCATAAGAGATATTTAATGAAAACTGCAAATAGCAGATTTAGACCTCTGAGAACTTCAGATTTTGAAGCTTATGGAATACTTGAAAAAATAAAGATAAAATCACAAAAATAAACAACAGAAAACTTCTTTGTAGCAAAATAGAATGCTATACATGAGTAAATATTTGTTAAAATAAAAAAACACAGGGTAAGAGTTAACCTGCAAATTAGATACAATTGAAAAATTAGTGAACTAAAAAAAAAAATCAGAATAAATTATCCAGAATACAACAACCTTCTAAAAAGAAGGTAAAAGCTATGGCATATAGAATGGTAAATTTTAACATACCTAATCAGTCTCAGAGGAAAAGAATAAAATAAAGAAGAAGAATATTTAAAGGGAACATGGCTGTTCAGAGATTTACTCAGGATAAATAAGAAATGTACATCCAGACATATCATAATGAAACAGATTATTATCAAAACTAAAGAACAGAGAGAAAAGAGCAATCACCACAAGGGAGCAAGAATCAGACCAAAAGCAACTGTTAGCAACAACAGGAGCCAGAAGCCAGTTGAATAATGTCTTTAAAATGTTGAGAGGAAATAACTGTCAACCTAGAATAGTATATTCATCAAAACTCTCTTTTAAGAATGAAGGTGAGGGGCACCTGGCTGGCTTAGTCGGTGGAGAATGCAACTCTTGATATCGGGGTTGTGAGTTCGAACCCCATGTTGGCTGTTGAGATTACTTAATAATAAAATCTAAAAAAAAAAATAAAATAAAGGTGAAATAAATATATTTTCATATAACAAAAACTGAGTTTTATCATCAGCAGACCTTTATGAAAACCCCTTATAAAATGTGTACTCCAGAAAGAAAATGATCTCAGAGGGAATGTCTGGGATAGAAGGAAAGAGGATGAACAAAGATCATGATGAATATAGATGTAAATCTAAAACAAATATTGCATGTTAATTTGACAAATTAAAATGCAAACCTCAAGTACCAGACAGGGAGAGTAAATTAATTGGAAGTGGAGGGAGAAGATTGAAGTGTTTCAAGATTCTTGCTTTACTTAGGAAGCAGAGTAACGTAGTGTTTAATTTTAGACCTGAAGTTAAATATGTATTTGATGACCCACTGAAAACATAAAGTGAAACAAATGGAAATAGACTGTATAATTTCCTGATCATACACAGAAAATGGCCAAAAAAAAAAAAAGACAATTGGGGGGAGGGTGGCATGGGGTGGGAAATCAAATCCTACAAAAAGCAGGATGCATAGAAATCAAGGGCAAAAGGATAGAAACAAGCCCAATCCAATATTAATTGTCATAAGGAATATCATAAAACATGGTAGCCAGTTTAAAGAAAAGCTATATTCGATTAAAAAAATTCAGATATAAATTATTTTATAAGGGACACAGCATGTTCTTATAGTGTCAACTGAGTTTCCTCAGGAGCACATACAAGGAAGGAATCAGATGTGCAGAGATTTATTGGGGGGAAATGCCTATGAAAGATTTAGAAAGCGGGAGTAGGAGCATAAGGAGAGAGCCTTCAGACAGCCAGACAGCAAGGCAGGTTTGACACAGGTCAAGGAGGAAGAGGGGAGAGAGGAGAGTTGGATAGGAAGAGCCTCAGACGACAGCACAGTTCTGAGAAAGCTCAGTCAGACCAGTGCCATGCATGGCCAAGATGGACCATTAGAATGATCCCATTGAGCTTCAGTGGCCACTCTCTATGCCCCCTGCTGCTCTCATCATTGGCTGAGAGCATCCCTGGTGAAGTCTGTCCTCTGTGGGAATGCTGTGGTGGAGCTGAAAGTCTGGCCAGCAGAGCTTGTCCGTAACTGCTTCCTGGCCCCAGGCAGGCTCTCTTGCAGGGAGAGTGAGCACTGCACTATTGTGCTTGCCACACACAAAAATGTGAGACTGGGATGATGGAAAAAGATACACAGAGCTAAGACTAGCAGCAAAAATAAGGTGAGGTATCTACCTTGAGGAAGAAAAAAAAAAAGACAAAAGACAATCTTTATGAAAGTTAATCAGTCTCATTACTTTCTTGCTTACCCACCTTGTCAGCAGAAAGGGCCTAGAAATCAAGATACTACAATAGCAATGAGCACACCAGATTTTGGTGACTAAATGCCATTCCCCATTAGGAGAAAGTTGAGCTCCTTGGTACAATATTCGATCCTAAGGAAAAGTACAAGATGAGGCTCTGAATGTAGAGCATCATGAAAAAATAATGGGGATATGTCAAAATGATCTAGGAGCCAGCCTGAAGGGGAGGGGAGTTCCTGGATTACATCCTTACTTCTGCTCTCTGGGAGAAACTCTCAGTTCTCTGTGGAGCCTGGCACCATTTTCTGAAAAATTCTTTATATTAAAAAGTACTCTCCGGCCCATCTGTAGTGGGCCTCAGGAATTATTCAAGGGGTCTGTAGAGGTTTTGCTGTTTATGTTTTGCCCATGGAAGTTTGGGATTCCAAGTCCATTAAATACTCAGTGGACTAAGTGGTTTCTTGGGCAGTAAAGATCCCCCAGTAATAGAGTAGACTTCTGATCCCTTCGTTTCTAGTCAGTCTACATATCAAGAATCACATCCCAAACTCATTGTCTGTAGGTAGGGTCATATGACTGCTTAATCTCTTTCCTGTCCCCACATGCCTACCTTTCAACTTGATGGTGTCAGCTTTGGCGGCATTCAAAAGAATAGGCTTTGGGTGGCTTTCAATAGCCTTTGCTTGTTTTTGCCAGGGGACTGACTCGCTGTACTTAACTGAACAACCCCTGTTTCTCACAGGTTTTATTTTTCAGTTTTTCACTTCTTAGATTCTAGAGGAGTTCACTTTTTCATCTTTCTGATTTCCAACTGTGATTTCAAATCAGCCAATTTTCATGTAAGGTTGTTTGTTGTTTGTTTTGTGATGCCTTGCTCAAAGGAGCAAGAAAAGCCACCACACATGAATACTTTTTACAGCCACTCCTCTTAATGACATAGGCTCACTAAGCATACATTCTGTCTGAGTTATGACAGGTGGCAATTTCACCAAATATTTATCCTCTGTATAGTATTGGGTTCTATACAGTCTGTGTTTATCTATTTCCTCAGTGCCTACACTTGACCCCTAAGCCAGTGTAACTTGTTTTTTTGTTGTTGTTGTAGTAAGCGCTCTCTGTTTAGGTGCAACTTTCTATATTAATTGGAATAGCCCTACCTACTGTAACATACAGACCTTACCTGTTGGTTATGCCTGCCTAACATAATGGTTCAGTGAGTGCCCTGGTTGGTAGGCAGTTTTCCTTTACATAGTAAGTAATTCAGGGACTTAGATTCCTTCCATCTTATGTCTCTAGAGCCTTGGTTTCCTTACCTTCAACCAATGCAAGGGAAAGGAGATCATGAAACCTGGAAGAGACACACCTCACTCAGCTCACATTCCATTGGTGAGAAGTGGTCATATAATCCCTGCGTGAACGACAGCTCCACATTCCGAAAGAAGAAGCACAAATTGTATGTGGAGAGATGGCTTTCTCTCCCACTGTTTACAATAAATCCTGCAAACCCTTTGGTTAACCTTAGACAATCAGCTGCACAAACCTTGACTTGCTTGTCTGCCTTCACTCCCAACACTGGTCAAATTATCCTTGTTTTTTGTATAGTGAAGTCAAATCTCTAATGTAAAAACTGACATTTTTAAGTGTAAGGCTGTGCTTCTGTTAAACCTCATCGTGGCTGCAGCATCTCTATTAAGATGGAAATAGTTTAAGGAACGTATTTTATTGAAGTAAACTCCATGACAGTAGAAATAGTGCAGTTGGTGTTTAACTGTGCTTTTTAGGCTTCTCTTTCTACTTTGTTGTGTTGTTCTGTTGTGCCTCTTCAGAATGATTTGTTCTCTGGGCTCTCAAGTCTTAAAACACTCCCCCATTTCTCAGAGAGGTAGTGTAACAGTGAGTAGGCACGTTATGGATTGAGTTGGGTTCACCAAAAAGATATGTTGAAGTCCTAACCACCATCTTCTCAAAATGTGACCTTATTTAGAAGTAAGGTCATTTCAGATGTAATTAGTCAAGATGAGATCATTAGAGCAGGTCTTACCCCAAGTGACTGGTGTCTTTACCAAAAGAGAAAAGGTGAAGACAGACATACAAGAAAACAGCCTAGTGACGATGGGGTGAGGCAGCTGCAAGCCAAGGACTCGCCAGAAGCTAGGAAGAGGGAAAGAAGGATTCCACCCAAAGTCTCAGTGGGAACATGGCCCTGCTAATGCCTTCCTTTGGGACTTCTAGCATCCAGAACTGTGAGAGAATAGATTTCTGTCTTTGTGAGCCCCCAGTTGTGGTATTTTGTTATGGCAGCCCTGGGAACTGATAAGGGTACAAGGTTGGGGATTAAGCAGATCTCGGGTTGAATATCATTTTTCTCACTTGCCATCTCTGGTTCTGGGCAAGAGGCTTTACCTCTCAGAGACTATTCCCTCAACTATAACATGGGGGAGAATAATATCTATCTCTCAGAACTGTTAGGAGAGTTTTTAAAATCTTTTGTATTAGTCCTGACACACCAAATTCTGAGTTAAGGGGAAATTATTGTGGCACATTGTTTGATGGCATCTTGAGCGGCAGAAGTATTTGGATATTCTTCCAGATATCACTGCTGCAGCTTTAAAGCTAACAAAGAATTTTTTCTGCACAGTATGTATTTGTACATCCAGATATCTCTGTATTTTATCATTCAGACAGCAATAGCTCCATGCACAGACAAAATGATCTTTTTATCTTTGGCTCCAGAGCAGGTAAAATCTTCCACGTGACAGGATCAAGAAGGGTACAGTGATGTAGTTGATGCGTTAATTGGAGAATTAGTTATTGAGTACTTAGCATAGTCCTTGGCACTATGTCAAGTCCAAGTAATGCAACAGGGGAAAAGGTAACATCCTCTTACAGATAGTTTACAGGAAATGTCAGGTGATAGGTCTTTTGAGGATAGTACAATGAGAGGCCAGGGAACTCATACCAGGGACATCTATACTAGTCTGGGGGAACCAGGAAAGGCTTCCTGGAGAAGATGCTCCCTCAGCTGGGCCTGCAGGTGTGAGTACTAATTATTCAGATGAATGGGGAGTTTTGGGGGCACAGGTACTCCAAGCAGAGGGAGCAGATGAGGCTCAAAAGTCCTGTAATGGGCTAGCTTCCTAGTGATTTCTCAACAACACCTAAGAATAGTTCTGTGGTCATATTTGTATGTTCTTGTGTATTTGGCGATATAATTCCCTTAGACTTGGAAACTTTCGTTCTTCTAAGGCAACTGAGTGTTCCCTTACAATCTTGTCATCTATTCTGGTGTTTAATTTACTCCTAAAAATACTTTTACTACAGTTTTTCAGTTGAAAAAGCATCCTTCTGAATAAAATAAAATGAGCAGTACATCCCTTTTGCCTTTACTATGTTGTTAACAGGATTCTCTCTTGCCTAAGCAGTGGACGTATTCCTCCTTTGTTTCTTTTATTTTCCAAATATAGCCTTTAAAAATCATCCCTCTTTTTTTTTCTTTAGCAGTTTTCTTAAGCCTCGATTCATGATGTGCCTCAATTTTCTGAAAGCTACTTTTAAAAAAAGATTTTATTTATTTATTTATTTATTTATTTATTTATTTATTTATTTATTTATTTATGAGAGAGTGCATGATTGGGGGTGGGGAGGTGGGGGGAGGGGCAGAGGCAGAGAATCTCAAGTGGACTCTGCACTAAGTGAGGAGCCCCACATGAGGCTTTATCTCAGCGCTCATGAGATCATGACCTGGGCAGAAACCAAGAGTCAGACTAACCAACTGAGCCACCCAGGCACCCCTGAAAGCTACTTTTATAGGTTGGTTTTTCTTGTTTGCTTTTGTGTGAGAAGAATCCGAGTGCTGAGAGCTTCCTCCTAACTTCCCCCAAAGGAGTGCAGGGACAGGTGAGCTTTCCCTCCCTAAGCCAGTTGAGAGTACCTGCAAAAACATCAAACTGAAACAATAAAGAACCTTTTAACATTTGGCATGTGATCTGTAGCAAGCTGCTCTTTAGACTTGAGGATGGGGTGGTGTTGAGAATGGTCCACATGTCCAGATGCTGGTGAACCTGCCATGGATCACATGGAAGGGGATGGCTGTTTTGTCTTCAAAAGACCTTTTCTCAAGACACTGCTGATTTGTGCAAATTGACCTCAAGAGAGAGGGACTCCCAGTGACCTGGGGCTTAGAGAAGTGGTAAGATCTAGCAGAGGAGTTGTAGCCCACATCAAGGAAACTGTAGGTGAGAGATCACCAGCAGTGTAAGCCCTAAAGAGCCCACAAAATTACACGGTGGAGAAAAAGTCAACATTTGGCATTGCCACATCCAGAGAGCACCAATAACAGACCTCATCCGAACCAATCAACTAAGAAGTTTTTGCCCCATACCTCCTCTCCTTCCTTCAAGTCTAACTCTCAAGAAACTAAGTGCAGATGAGTGAATGGGGATAAAAAGTGGGAGAACAAGATGAATAAATGGAGAGGAAGCAGCCAGGGGCAGCTAGCGGTCCACGACAGATTGTGCTCCCTGCCATAAGTACAGCATGCAGGGAAGTGACTATCCACCGTGGGGTTAGCTTTTCTAAAGCCAATGCCCTTTGCATGCAGATGGGGGCGTGGACTGAGTTCTGCCCGGTGGAATGTGGATGAAAGTGATGTATGTTACTTGCTACCCTGGCCCACATTAACCTTCTATAAAATCGTCCATGTTCTCTCTTCCCCCTTCTATTAGCTGGATATTGATAACCAGGATATAGTAGACACTATAAATGCCTTACTCCTGTGCCGTTAGCCTTTAATATCTAAGTGTACACCAACCTATATTCCAGTGGTATGCACCTAAGTCTCTCTGCCTAAAGGCTTTGTCTAGCTGCTGGAACCTTCTTTGCCCATATATATGGAAGGCTGGGAATGCCAGGGAATTAGCACCCCCCCATCCTAAACCAATGACTTTTGGGAATTAGTGGATAAATACCCCAGCTTCCTTCTCCTTGGGTGAGATAACATTGAGGCAGATATTCTCCACTGTTTCCCAGCAGGATTAAGCTCTAGTTGCCCTCACTTATAACTTATGCAACCCTTATTGTTTTGTCTCCTTTCCCTATCTCACTTCCCTACCCTGTGGTATTGGCTGTGGTTGCCTCCGAAATAAAAACCACTTTTATTTAAATCCTTATTTCAGGATCTGCTTCTGGGGAAACCCAAACTAAGACCACGGCACCTTTGGAATCCCTATTACTGAAGATAGCTGAGCCTCAGATGTCTTGGATCCTTGAATAACTACCCCCGCCAACACCACATTGCCCCTCCCCACCACAGCTGATTCTACTTCTTATGAGCAAAACCTAAATGCTCATTCTGTTAAGCCACTGATGTTTCAGGATCTATCTGTTAGAGAATCTCAAACATGCTACGTATGCCCCACTTCCCCTTTGGCAGGTTTCCAAACATAAAGCAGATCCAGACCTGGGAAAGGAAGATGTTTTAAATTGGATGAGAGTGTGAAATCTTCATATTACTCTGGCTGGATTTTTTTTATCGTGTTGAAAATTAAATATAAGATTTATTATCTGAGAGTGGCCAACATTTCATCCAGGACTGGGGAAGAACAAGTTGAAAGAAAAGGTTTAAAAAAAATTAAGTTGCTCTGTGCTTGCATCCCATAAGTTCAGCTCTTCCAACAAACTGGTTATAAGTCACGTATATTTATTTGAGTCAGTGGAAGTAGCTGTACTGAGAGCTCAGTGTGAGCTAACAAAACAATATAAAAATATTTTTGCTTGGCAAGTGAAACATTGCTATACATTTAATTGTATTAGTTTTTCACTGGATCATTCATTGAAAGATATATATATATATATATATAAACTTTATTCCATCTGTGATATTAGCCTACCATCTTATTAGCCTACCATCTTATTTTACTTATATGGAGAGAAAGAAATGTTAGTTATGAACTTTGAGTTTGGAAGTTTTTATGAAAAATTTTAAGCCTCCTATTTCCTCCTCCCTACCACCCTAAGCCTGGTACCTAGATAGCTGTGTCTTTCTAGGTCTTTTTGTCTAACAGCTTTGAAACAAGTGCTTAGCTGTCAACTTCCCTTTACCTTCTGGGCAGTCTCCTGTTTAACACATGGTCCATGCTTTTTTGTTCCTTCCCCAACCCTTCATCTCATTATTAAGGCAGGGACCCCGAGGTCATGAATAGATCAGTCCTGTGGGGTCCCACTTTCCTGTCAAGGGAATTAAGACAGTAAATGACAGCAAGAGAACAAACTGGAACAGGTTCTGAGTGCTCATGAAAAAAAACAAAGCAAAAATAGCTATGGTTCATGAATGCAAAATAACAGAATGGCAAAGTTCAAAATGGAAGCCAACAGTTTCAGTCTTAGTTTTACCCTAAATATTTTTGTATCACAAAAAGCCACCTTCAAATTAAGTGAGATGTCATTTTGTCTACAGGGTGAGATTAAAAATCTAAATTTCTTTGGATTAATAAAAATATATTCCATTTATTGAGCATTTACTACATGCCAGGTATTGTTCAAAGCACTATGTATATTCTAATGCATTGTATCCTCACAACACATTCTGTTAGGCAAGGACTCTTCTGATACCCATTTTACAGGTAAGAAATTGAGGAATCGAGAGGACAAGAAAATTGTTCCAAGTCACACTGCTCTGAAGTTGTGGAGTCTTGATTTAAATTCAGGCAGGTTGGGGGGGCGCCTGTGTGGCTCAGTCTGTAAAACATCTGCCTTCAGCTCAGGTCATGGTCCCAGGGTCCTTGCTTGGCGGGGAGCCTGCTTCTCCCTCTTCCTTTGCCTGCCACTCCCCCTGCTTGTTTTCTCTCTCTGTCAATTAAATAAATAAAATCTTTAAAATTAATGAATTAATTAATCAGTTAACTCAGGCAGGCTGGCTGCTGAGCCGTGGGATTAACTTTGGCATTAACCACTCCTGCTTGTTGAGCCCCCACACGGTGCCCGACTCCGGGCCAGGCCTCACCTTGATTTAACCCTCATGACAGTCTTCAAGATAGCATTCTCAATTCACAGTGGAAGGTACAAAGGCTCAGAGGTTAAGAAACTTGCCAAGTCTATATTTATAATCTGATCCCCAAACACTCCTCCTTAACCTTAGGGTAAACATATAATTTATTGTCTAACGTCGAGGGCAGCTCTAAGAGTGAAGAGGGACATTATTACCAGTGACACTGGCACAGTAGGAATAAGCCAGGACTCTCCCAAGGGCAGGGCAGTGGATGGTCGCCCTCCATGCTGCCCACCTGACCAGCTGGTGATACTCTACCTCAAACCCTGGACCAGTTCTTCAGAATGACAAGAGACAGAAAAGTGTTTCTCTCCCCAGTGTTTTGTGAACTGGTATCGCCCTTCTCCGACCTTCTCCCTACATATTCATATCCTCTTTGGAAACCCCGTTCCACCAACTTCCTCTTCTCTAACTTCAAGTCTTTGGAGAAGAAAGACCACAATTAGGTTTTATAAATGTATTTTCTTCAAGTGCGAAATGACCGTTTTTTTGAGACTTGGAGAAAATAACATCTTTTCAACTAACAGAATAGAGCTGAGCAAAATGGGAGGAGAGCACAGCGAGGACTAATAATTTAAAGAGAAATGTATAGGTCTGCTGATCTCATGACTAAAAAGTAATTTGCTGTCTGCGGCTTCAGGGGCAAAGGAAATAGTGCTCAAAGCCAGCTGAGCATGGGACTCTCCTCTGGCATGAACAGCAATGCAGATGCCCAAGTCTCGTCCCAGACTTGCTGAGTCCATTTTAGAGGGTGAACTGTCCAGTGTCTGTCCCTTTTTAGTGCCTCACCAGGGCATCGAATTCACAGCCAGGGAGAACAAATTAAGTCCCCCTGACCCCAACAGCCCTTTCTTACATGGAGCAGGCATATTAACATTCATCTTGCACCATTAGAGTTACCAAACAATTCATCCTGGGTTTTCTTCAACATGTTTTTTAATCAATTAATTAATTAATTATTTTTCTTCAACTATTTTAGATGAAACTTTTTTTGGTTGTTTTTCTGATCTAAAATGGTCAGACCTTATCTTTCAGATCTGTTTAAGAAGTTTGTGCAATCTTTTGTGATTCCTTTCTTTTATTCTCCAACACCTCTTCATCCTTTACATCTTCTAATACATATGTACATACACATGTATATATGTATATGTATGTATATGTGTGAAATGATGGTTTATTGGAGCTTTGGAGAAAATAACATCCTTTCAATTCGTAATGGGAGGATGTATGCATATATGCATATACATATATATAGATAATCCAGGTGAATACTTATATATAATACATATATATAATTTTATACACACACACACTAATTTCCTCTTGAAATTGGAAAGACCTCTTGAAATTGTCTTTGATTTTTATTTAAGTATCTGGTAAAACAATTTTGAATAGATCTGTTAATATTTTTTTAACCATAGGACTATTTTGTTTTGTTTCCCACTGATGCTTTTTCCCAACAAGTCATTATGAAAAATTTAAAGCATCCATCATAGTTGGAAGAATTTTAAAGGAAACATATAGGTATGCACCATCTAGATTCTACTGTAGACAGTTTACTGGCAACATTTTATATCTATTCATCTGTCATTCCGCCCATGATCTTCTAATCCATCTTATTTTTGATGCATTTCATAGTATATTTACACATTGACTTTAATAAATGTTATTGCTATTACTAATGTTAATGGTGACAAAATATTTCAACTGCATAGTGTCATTCAGTTAAGCAAGTCTTCATTCAAAATTACTCTAGAGGAAAAGATACCACAAGTTAGATTCCCTCCTGAGGAAAATACAACAATATTATCTTTTGCTGCTAAGGAAATTTAAGGATTAGCATTAAATATCTATGTAATGTAATGTGTATGTTTATTTTAACATTTAATTACTTTTATAACAACTTGAAAATGTTAACTTTTTGACCAAAAATATTAATAAATGATTACTAACTTGGCCGGTATCATTTAGGATAAAGCATCAAGTGAAAGTAAGACTGTTAAGTATTAGCATGCATCTGATTTTTGTTCTTGTGCCTTAAATGTTGAAAATATAAGGAACAGATGGTTTTCATTAAATAAGGACCTTTGGTATTGGTTTTATTTAAGGACACCAGACAATGGTTCTCTTCTCACTCAAATATTTCCCACATCTGCCTGAAATCCACTCTCGTTTCATGGCTTTTGGGGGAGATTCTGTAAAAATGCTAAGACTCTTCAATGCCAAGAACTTCCCTGCTTTCCTTGGTCCTTCTGGACAATCTGACCAGGATAGGAAGACCAACAGATGCCACATGCCACCAACAGGTGGAAGGTAGAGTTAGTCTTGCTGCCTGGTATTTTGGTGTCTTGGAAATACTCAGCTTCACCCAGGTGCCCACAAAATCAGCCTTTTGCCAGCTCCCGTGTACTTGGTGTCCATATGGACTGGATTGTCACACTAATTTTCGGCCTCTTTCTCCAGTTTCTTAAATCCCAAGTTGGCTTGATGAGGTGGGGAGGGCAGTACTGATTCCTGTCTATCCCTTACTTGTTCCTCTATGTCAATTGGCCAGACCCTTGGTTTCATAATCTCAGTTCACTTTGGAGATGCCACTTAATATAGATATATCTCACTTAAATCGTGACCCAAGTACTAGTGTGAACCTAAGGACAGCTTATGTTTGGATTTCCTTCCATCCTGTGCCCCCAGCCACTGGATTAGATTCCCTGCATACACATGCTGATAGCTACTTTGAATGGGGCTTGTGTTTGGGATAGTAGAGATTAAGCTTCTGGTTGCTACCCCTCTGGGAGCCAATCCCTGTATCATAACCTAAATGATCTTGGTTCCTCCCTTCTGTTTTGATCCATAGGAAGGTCTAGGCCAACTGAACCTGTTTGGCACACCCAGGGTGTGAGAGCATGAATGCTGCAGTCAAGCAGTGTTGTGTTCAAATTTCGGCTCTGCCACTTATGACTGTGACATTTTGCCAGTGTTTTAATCTCCCTAAATTTCAGTTTCTTCATGTGGAAAATGAGGCTACCATAATACCTTCCTCATTGCATGTTTATGACTTTTTACTAAGATAAATGTTTGAAAAGTACCTAATATATTATGGTATATAGTAAGTTCAAGAAACGGAAGCTTAAAACAAAAGTTGAAAGTACCAATATTATTCCAGACACTTAAAGCCATTTCCAAAATAAAGTGAGTTCTAAATAAATAAATAAGTAACTTAAAAATGTATTTTTATTCATTACTATTTTTTGACACGTTGCTACGCAAACATTATTCAGACACCTGACAAAGCTCTGTGAAGATAGTATATGGGAGAATTATGGACTCTAAAAATGGAATAAGTGTCTTTTAGTCCTTCCTATTCTCTTCCCCCTACAGTTCACTAACCATTTGCTCAATCTTTTAGTCATTTATTTGTTCATCCAAAAATATTTTGTACTAGGCACTGTGCCAGGATAGGCAGAAAAGCTGAGGTGAGGCATGATGAGACCCACAAGTTATGTTAAGGAGCTGGACTCTTCCTGAAGGTGACGGAGAGCCATTAAAGAAACTTGCTCATGGAAAGACCTTCTTTGTATCTGCATATTAAGAGCACCACTCAGGTGACAATGTGGAGGATGGATCTGTAGGATCAAGGGCAGCAACAGGGAGACCACCAGGCCTCATGTGTGGCAACACACACTGTGCTGGTGAAGGCCATGTGTCTTTCCACGGCTTGGGATGCCCTTCCCATGGCCCTTTCTCACCCTCTCCTCTCCCCCAGGGAGCCTCCCCAAAATAAGCCAAGTTGTCATGCTCTGTACACTCCAGAACTCTGTGCTTAGCATTTACTAGAATATATCAAAATGATCTATTTTCCTGTTTGACTTTCACACCAGATTATAAACACTTTGGGGGTAGGATCTGTATCTTAGTCATCATTGTATTCCCACAGCCCATCTTTTTTTTTTTTTTTTTGAGACTTTTTTTTTTTTTAAGATTTTATTTATTTATTTGATAGAGCGAGTGAGGGAGCACAAGCAGGGGGAAGAGTAGAGGGAGAAGGAGAAGCAGGCTCCCCGCCAAGCAGGGAGCCCGATGCGGGGCTCGATCCCAGGACCCTGGGATCATGACCTGAGCCGAAGGCAGACGCTTAACCATCTGAGCCACCCAGGCGCCCCTCCCACAGCCCATCTTATACACAGTGCATTCTAGATGCTCACTCAATATTCACTTAATAGCTACATAGGCTGGACTGGTAGGTGAAGGCTACATTGAATGGTTCTACAGGTAGAGGTCATGAATTAATAGACAAGACAGATACAATGATAAATATTATAAGTACAATAACTGGGTTATTTTATGAATGAGAATGAACAGCTGGGTAGGAGAAATTAGGGAAGGATTCCCAAAGGAGGTGATAGCCTCTGCATCTTGAAGGTGAATGGCAGTGTATTAAGTGGTCACACGGTATAAGACTTCAGACAGAAGAAAGAAGGCAGACAAGGAACAGATGAGTGAAGACTGACTGGCCAGTGTCCTGCCTGGAACTGGGGAGCAAGGAGCCCATGAGGCATTCAGGCATGCTCTGTTCAACACCATCTTGGGATTCCACCTTCAAGGAGCAAGGAGTTCTTTAGGTTTCAGATAAATTTCCTATTGGCCCAGAGCCTTAAAGGGACTCAGTTTGTAGGTGGTAAGTCCTATTCTTGGAAAGGGAGCTGGACCATAAAAAGCAGGGGAAGACCACTGCTCAATTAGCTGCTCTAAAATCATGTTACAGGTTAAGGGCTCCCTGGTTTGCATTCTTAAAAATCTGTTTTAGTTTTTAAACTTGAATCCAGTCCTTTAGCATTATTTCTGTTCTCTGTGTTTTCTCAAAGATATATGGCATTGGTTTCTCATGTGATTTCCCTGAGAACCCTTGGATGAAATATGTCTAGGATTGGCATCTTCAACTCATTTAGAGCTGTCCCATGCATTCACACTTTCTTCTAGAAGTTTTGTTACATTTTTATTTTTAAAATTAATTTTATTATTAGGGGTGACTGGGTTAGTCACTGACCCCTGGTTCAGTTGGTTAAGAGTGCCTTTGGCTCAGGTCATGACCCCAGGGTCCTGGGATCCAGCCCTGTGTTGGGCTCCCTGCTCAGCAGGGAGTCTACTTCTCCCTTTCCCTTTCCCCCTCCCCCTGCTCATGCCCCCCCCTCTTGCTCTCAATAAATAAAATCTTAATTTTTTTATTATTATACTTATTTTGCTTTTTTATTACTTGGGTAGATTGGTTTTCTGATAATATATGCTAGGGTAGTAGATCACTGCTTTATATTTTAGAGCAACACTTAGTGTTGCTCTAAATGGGATTAATATTCACATCTCAAAGGATCATTTAGTGGAAAAACCAAGGTGACACGATAAGGTGAATAAAGAAGGGATGAGGGGATCAGAAATTGAGAAGTGGGCAATTATTTAAAACATTATAATTTATGAAAATAAGAACTCTTTTTGTTTAAAAAATTCTAACTTTGGATGTATATTGGACTTCAAAATCATCCTAAATGTGTTTATCTTACACTTTCTGAGTAAAAAAGACAAAAATGAAGTATTAATTGACCCTTTCTCCTTCAGACTGCCACAGGTTCTCATTACATCTTCTGCATCAAGAGGTGGGCTTACCTTTCTTTTTATTTCTTGATATGAATGCAGCCAAAAACATACATACATACATACAGACATACATACATGCCCTCCTGGCTGTTCTTGCCTCCTCGGCAATTCCAACACACCTTTTCAACCAACCATTTCTTTCTCTTTCTCCCTTTCTCTTGTCTTGCCTTTCTTTTTCTCTTTTTCTTGCTCTAAGCATTTGCTTTTCGGGTCAAATTGCTTGTGTAGATTTGCTTTAGTATCATGTATTAGTTAGGGTTCTCCAGAGAAACAAAACCATTTCATAATGTATATTTCAATGTACATATATATGAAAAGATTTATTATGGAGAATTGGCTCACACAGTCATGGAAGCTGAGAAGTCCCACAACTTGCTGTCTGCAAGCTGGAGGCCCAGAAAAGCCAGTGGTATAATTTCAGTTTGAGAACCAGGGGCGCCAAAGGTATAAATCCTAGTCCAAGGGCAAGATAGCAATGTCCCAGCTCAAGCAGACAGGCAGGAAGCAAAAGGGCTAATTTCTCCTTCCTCTGCCTTTTTGTTCTATTCAGTTCCTCAAGGAATGGTGACCATTCATATGGGAGAGAGCAATCTACCTTACTGAGTCAGTCAGTCCTCTGATTCAAACGCTAATCTCTGAACCTGCCTCACAGACACACTCAGAAATCAGGTTTAATATGGGCATCTATTGGTCCAATCAAGTTGACACATAAAATTAACCATCACATTTCAGTAGAGTGAGATGAGTTGAAGAGAGAAGTTGGAATATGAGAGCTGTTTTGGACCAAAGTATGAAGATTAAAGAGGAGCAAACTTCAGTTACAATAGCCTTTGGTTCCAGCCTCTGCCACTAGGTGTCACTAAGTAATCTAATTAAATACCAATTTATGACTCCAACAAATAAGACACTGAACTAAATGAGGCAGAAGTAAAAATTAAGGTCATGTGGCCTAAATAAAATCCTGTAGATTATCGATAACAACTATTTCAAAACAGCAGGATGAGTCCCTGGAATATGAACTGGAAAGTTCATGAATTAACAAGATCACGTGAGAGGGCTTAGTCTTTATTGGGGAAAATGAATAAATCCTTTATAGTTTATGTGCTCTTCCTTTTTTCTCTCCTATTAAATTGGACATCCTGCTGCTTGCATTTCCATGAGCATAATTAGATTTTATGTGGCCTAAACGTTTTGGCCGGGCTGTTAGCATCTGCTAAGGCAACTGTACTTCCCTTGATCCTTTATTCGTTCAGATATTTTATTGTTAAACTTTGTTAAAGACTGTTTTTGAGGGTACTGACCTGAACTACCTAAAAAGCAAACTTGATCAACGTAACACCTGTCCTTAGGAATGTCCTATTTATCTTTCAAGATTCAGGTCAAGTGTTTTCTAGTTTGTCAAGCCTGGTCCCCACGCAGCACTCTGTTTCCTTTGCCCCGTGGCATAGCTGCATATTCTTCCATGAAGCATTTTTCACCTTACCTGGTCATTATTTGTTTATGGATCCATCTTCTCTCCAGACTGTGAGATCCCTAAGGATGGAGGCCAGCTCCACAAAAACTCAGGACTGCTGCCCTGCCCCTTGGCTTCCAGCTCCAAGGTAGAGATACTATGTCACGCTAATGCTAATGCGGTGCAGGATAAGTCAGTAGGCAATTACAGAGTCCTCTAAGCACTTCCCTAGAATTGTCTCCAATGTCATTTCAGCAAGAGATAAAACGGGTTGTGTGTGTGCTGTGTTTTATAATGCTATGTGCTTAGAAAGAATAATTCAGGGCTCACTAAATTAATGTGAAAAGAGGTTTTTGGGTTGTTTGGGACTTTTTTTGGATGACATCTTCAAATATTTGTAAAAGGAGTTGCTTATTATTCATCCATTGCCAATCCATTTACAAACAGTTACACAGCATTGAAGAGGGGATTGTATTTATAAGGGATACTAAATCAGTATTTAGCTCAAGGGGAAGTTTTTAAGCAAATCACTTCATTTTTTCTTTCTAAGAGAAGTAATGAGATTGGGAAACATTTTCTTAAAGAAGTTAATGGACTAGCAAATTCAAACAAATATTTCAAAATGTTACAAGTAGTTACGTTTAAATTTTCTATAATATCTTAACTTTATAAAATAAGTATGAACTACTTTAAGAAACTTATAGTGAAAGGTAGCACACATTTATTTAATGCTTCTTCTGTGCCTGGTACTATGCATGACTGATGTCTCTACCTCCAGAAGCTTACACTTGGTGGAGCCATGTATACAATGAATCTAAATATAATTTGCTAAGAGCCAGGAACCAAGAGATTTGATTAATCCCTAAGGGAGGGTGAGATTGTCAGGGAGGTTTCAGAGAGAAACATGACATTTGAACTCGAATGTTACCATCTGTGAAGTCAGGAAGCTTTACAGTTTATACTTCATGGCTTAGTTAAATTGAGGCACTAAGGGATTTGGGCAATATTTACAGAGTGTTTAAAAGCCTAGGTTTGTAAAATTTTACTAACTGATCAGCTGTATCTTTTAATCTACTTTAATGATAAAGTTATGAGAGTAAATCAAAATGACTGTTTTCTGTCATATTGACATCACTCGAACATAGTAGGTTTCAAGCGTCCTTCAAAATCATCAGCAAGGCTGTTAAAATACAGGTTCCTCCCAAATTTATTGAATCCAAACCTCCTGAGTATGGAGAGGCAATGTGTTCTTAACAAGGCTTCCTTGTGATGCTGGTAGAAGTACCACTACATAAGCAACTTGGCAAGTTAGAGGTAAAACTTGGCTTTGTAGGGCAAGCTACGGTCTCTGATTTTATCTTCTGATCTGCTAATGAATGTTCTTCTTGAGGAGAGATAAGGAAACTTACCATTTATTTGGTATTCTACTCTTTGTTCTAGGGCAGCATCTTGATCATTTTTTCAAAAATTGCAATACCACCAAGACCCCAGTTTTAGAGATGAGAAAATTGAATGTTTAGAAAAGTTAAGAAATTTGATTAGGGCCACGCATCTAGTAAGTGGTGAAACCAGTAATAAATTTGGGGACCCCTGTTCTTTGCCCCCTTGAGTATATCCAGTTTATCTCAGCCCCAGAGGGATCAATTTTTAAAAACCATTTCCTACAAGATAACTATTTAAGTCATTTCCATTAAGAAGAAAAGATGATGGTGATTTTCTCTCTCCTGTGCTCTGACCTGGCTGCTGACAACTTAATTTCCAGAGAAGGAGAGCACCAAGTTCTGTAACTGACAATCTCTTCCACCTCCATCCAGACCTCAAGCCTTTCCCGAACATTCCTGAATCAGAACTGAAATATGGACAAACCTAAATCAGTTGTGGAAAAATCTAAACTTAGCACTCAACCATGTCTTGTAGTTGGTGTTAGGGAGTTCACTTCAGCATGCATTTTGGAGGTGGGACATCTCTTAAAAATAATCAATTTGCTGATATAACAGATTGATTACATTTGTACAAATCACTCCTTTTGCAAATGGACAATTAGGATTTAACCAAATCCTAATTGGCAAAGTAGAAAATGGACACACTTAATCCTTTACTTTGGCTAGTTAACTTATTATACCCGAGGGCAATCTTGGATGTAACCAGGGTGAAGCTTGGGAGCACTAATTCTTGCTGACCTCTGAAGTGTTAACCCCAGGGCCTGAGATAGGTCAGCCAAGTTCAACCCTAGATGATCCCAGGGACTAAAGACACAGAAATTCTGATCTTCAAGCTACAGGGACATTGCAGCCTTCAGAGATGGGTAGCACTGTAATTTCTGTTTTATTTTGTTTGTTTTTATTTATATTGACAATTGTGGTTTCTGGGGACCCTGAAGTACAAGAAAGCAGGGCTTTCATTGTTATTCCTTTAATAAAGAGAACCCTCAGTTCAAAAGCAGATACTCTTAAATAAAACACCCACGCTCATGGTTATGGAAAACCAACAGGAGTATTTAATACAACTTTAAGAAGTGGCAACTGAATTTTCTTTTTTTTTTTTTTTTAAGATTTTATTTATTTATTTTGAGAGAGAGAGAATGAGAGAGAACACATGAGAGGGGATAGGGTCAGAGGGCAAAGCAGACTCCCTGCCGAGCAGGGAGCCTGATGCGGGACTCGATCCCGGGACTCCAGGATCATGACCTGAGCCAAAGGCAGTCGTTGAACCAACTGAGCCACCCAGGCGCCCGGCAACTGAATTTTCTTAAAATTAAATTCTTGTTAGACAGATTTAAGTGTTTGTGTCATTTTGAAAAAGGAGATAAATATCATCCATTATGGATCATAAACTTTTTTTGCCTTGGCTTTTGCCCACTTCAAAATGGGCCAGTTTTTGCATATTTGTAAGTATATGTATACAGCTCTCTTCCAGGAACAGTTTAACGTGTCTGTGTTAATAGAGTTGCAGGGCCATGTCCCCTTGCTTCTGGGACAATGGTCACAGGGGGTTCCACTGCCTCGTCCAGAGGATACCAGCAGAAGTTCTCTGCTGCATTTCTTCCCAGAAACATTTGTTATTCCTGCTTATAATATGATTCATCATTTTCTTGAGAAGGATAACCAATAGCTCTAGCTTTAACAGTGGGTTTCAGCTTTATATTTATGAAAGCTGCTATTGCAGTAGCCAGAGAAGCTGAGTTAGCTGGCACCTAAAGAGACTCCCCTCCGCGTGCCATGCCGGCGAGATAAACCAGCTGACTGTGTAACAACAGAAATCCCCCTACACGAACAGTTCAAGAGCTGGCAGAGGTGGTGGGATTTTTCTGGGCAGCGTCCCAGATGGCCTGGCCTGTCTGGTCTGTCTCTCTCCCATTGTTTTCTGAAGCTTAACCTCCACACCAGTGTCTCATACTATGATGGACTGCTCACCCTGTAAGTAATTTTGAGAGTTAACTTAGTGATAGGACTCAGAGGAAATGCTGAGCCCCATCTATACTTTAGGAAATGTCCTTGTATGGGAACAGACTTGGGTTATTAATTTTTTACAGTGGGAGCTCAGTAGAGTTGGACTGCATTCACACACACACACACACACACACACACACACACGGTGCTTGACTGGAAGATACAGTTGCAAATGGGAGCATTTTCCTCCCCTAATCATGTTCCTTTCTTTGTGTTTGCCCCTGAAAAATGGGTCCATTTTTGCACATGTGTGTGTGTGTGTGTGTGTGTGTAACAGGGTGATAGTCCTATTTTATTCAGAGATATCCCTCTGTTTTCTACTTATCTTTAGATCACAGGGGAAGGAAAGTTTGCCAGTTCTTTTGCTCTCTCATGGATACACTGGGGACTGAGTCTTCTCTTTCCATCTTTTTTTTTTTTTTTTAAAGATTTTATTTATTTATCTGTCAGAGAGAGAGAGCACAAGCAGGGAGAGTGACAGGCAGAGGGAGAAGCAGGCTCCCTGCTGAGTAAGGAGCCTGATGCGGGACTCAGTCCCAGGACCCTAAATGATCTGAACCAAAGGCAGATGCTTAACTGACTGAGTTACACAGGCGCCCCTCTCTTTCCATCTTCTACTCTTATCTCCCCATGGGATGAGATGTGATTAGTCTGATTGGTCCCTGGGACTAATCAGTCATTTTCCACTTGTTCCCTACTAATATGCTGTGACCTGTATGCTTTTATTTGGGCCAGCCTATGTTGAGGTAATAGACCACACATCCCAACTTCCCTTGTGGCTAGAAGTGGCCAATGGGAGATAAGCAGAAGTTGTGTGGAGCTCCCCTGGGAGCCTCTGGTTCAGCTGGAAGGAGTATCTTTTGTTTCGGACCCTTTTTCTTTCCTCCTTCCTGGAATGTTGATGGAATGTTTAAAGCTATAGCAGCTATCTTACAAACTCAAGGTGGCCTTGAAAATAATAGCTGTAAGCTAAGGATGTGGAGTTGAAAATAGATCCTCAGTCCCCAATGATTGTGGAGCACATTATCAGTACCTGCTTACCTATCTTCACACTTACTTGGGAGGAAGAAAAGTAAACTTGTATCTTTTTCACCACTGTTACTTGGATTTTTGTTCAATGCAGAACCTAATCTGTTGCAAAAAAGTATGTAAGTCACCTAATCAGAAATAGCTCCACCCTGCCTCTTTTTCTCCACCTTTTCCCTCCCACTTTATACCCCTCCGCCCCCAATTTTTGTTCTGGTTTTAGCTTCTCATCTCCAACTAATAAACCCTGTCCTTGACCTGCTTAAAACATGAGAACTGGAAGCACAGAGGATGTCTACCATCACTGAATGTAGGTATTAGCATTTGTAAACCCTAGAGTCCCATGTGCTTTTAGGTATCCAGGATGGCAGCAGGATCTTATCTCTTGATAATCACTTCCATTTCCATAAGGAAGAGCAATTAAAGAGAGATCAAGAAGGGTGGATATTTCCTTTATATTATTTCTAAAAGGGTAGTGTTGGTGGAAATTCATCTGTAGGATAAGAGGGGAATGCAGGAGGAAGAGAAAATATCCCCAAAGACACAAATCCTCAACTTCATCACGTATGTTTCGATTTCTACATCAGTCTTGGCCTGTCTGTCATTTCTACTTCTCTAGGTTTTTAAAGGGAGGAAAGGACTGGAGTGAAGAGCTGGGTCACTGGGTCCAGCGCCTTTCAGCCCAACGTGCCACCCAGCTTTAGGTCTCCTTCAGCTGGTGGCTCTGAGGATGAGCGAGGGGATGCAGGAAGCAGGAAGGAAGCAAGCACTACTCAGCGATGGTGCGCGTGCTCTCTCCCATGTGCGTCTGGGTAGCAGTGGGGGGCAGGGGTGCACAAAGGGCTCTGTGGGGAGAATATGCCATGGTCCTGTCTCCTTGCATTTTATAGTGAATTAAGGAAAGGCAGTTATGGTCTGCGATGGCTGTTTGGAACTCAGGATTCAAGGCACGGCTCTTCCCAGACTGCCTTCCCTTTTATAGAAGGTTAAGCTAACAATGTTTACTATCTAGAATAGGGTAAGGTACCCTTTCCTTATTTCAGTATCTTATTCTCGCCGTCTGCTGTCTTAAACGAAATCTGAAAGAAGAGGATTAAGAACCTTTTCATTGCACCAAAAGTGATTTGAACAACACCTCATAAGCATCATTTTCCTTCCCAGCCAGTTGAAAAATGTTCTGTGTTATTTTCTAGAAGAGTCATCAGAGTTGAGAATTTTGTCAAGATTGTCTATTTTGAAAACAGAATTGAATATTCAGGATGCCATGATGACTAGAGTAATAACTTAGAGCTTAAATCTCAGAGCAGTTCATGTGTGTGCACATGTGCATGCATGTGTGCATGTGTGTATGTGTGTGCGCATGCATGTATGTGTGTGCACGCATACGTATGTGCATGCACTCGTGTGTGTGTGTGTGTGTGTGTATGCATGTGTGCCGGGGAGGGGGGAGTGGGTGTCTCAGGCTTTGCCCTCAACAGTGATCCACTTAAAGCCAAGGTGCATCACAGGGGCCACTCCCTGGCTGTGAGAAATGAATACCTGCCCATATGTTTGAGATTCCGCTCCCACATTGTGACTCTATTTAAAGCTACCCAGTGTTTGGTGTTGCCTGTATTCATTGCCTTGTGTTTGTATGTCACCTTTTGCTGGAAAACACAGGCTTTTCAAAAAAATACTCTGGTCTTACCACAAGTGTGGGTGGCAGGTGTTGTTTCTTTCTTCCTCCAGGGGAGGAAAATGCAGAAGCAGAAAGGAGTTATGTGACTCATGCAGGCTCACTAAAGCCTTTGTAAAACGTCACTCCCATTTACTTTCAGTGTAATAAAGTATAATGTGTTAAATCAGCAATAGATTTTTCTTTCAGATAACTTATTGAAATCTAAATCCCATGTCATAAATTCACCCTTTTAAGTATACAGCTTGGTTTTTAACAGTTACAAAGTTGTACAGCTATAACCACTATCTAATTCCAGAACATTGTTATCAACTTCAAAAAGAAACCCCATTCTCATTAGCAGCTGATCCCCTTACCCCCCTTCTCCTCCAGCCCCCCAGCAACCACTGATCTACTTTATGTCTCTGTGGGTCTGCCTATTCTGAACATTTCTTGTAAACTGAATCATACAATATGTGGCCTTTTGTGTCTGGTTTCTAAGTTTCTTTCACTTAGCATGCTATTTTCAAAGTGGCTGAATAATATACCATTGGATGGGGATATACCACACTCTGTTTATCCATTCATTAGTTGATGGACCTTTGTTTGGTTGTTTCCACTTTGGGACTGTTATGAATAACGCCTTTGTGAACATTCATGTACAAGTTTTTGTGTGGACATCATTTTCGATTCTCTTGAGCCTATACCTGGGAGCAGAATTACTGAGTCATATGGTAACTCTGTGCTTAACTTTGTGAGGAATTCTCAAACTGTTTTTGCAGAGAAGCTGCACCTTTACACCCCCACAGCCCTGCATGAGGGTCTCCGGTTTCTCTGCATCTTTGCCCACATTTGGTTTTGTCTCTCATTGTGATTATAGCCATCCTAGTCAGTGTGGTCGCTATTGATTTTTAAGCAATAACAAAAAGATATGCAGGCAGAGACATTGGGTCACTTTCTAAGTCAGGAGAGTGGGTTATGTGGCCCGTGGAACAGAAACCCCTTTCCTCGCTAGACTTCTGTCTTTCTTCTAGCGTCTGCACTTAACAGAAGAGAGAAGAAGCTGCTGGAGGCCTCGCCTCCTCTCTCTCTTCCCAGTGTACATGGAAGCTTCTCCAATTTTAACTTCCAACTCTCTACAGAAACTCTTCTGCTGTTAACACTCAACTTAATGTATTTATTATAATCATCTTCTTCAGCTGTTCTGGAATATTCTTTACTTCCCCATTTGATGTGTTACTCATATTAATAGTGAAGCTAAATACCACATATACCGATAGTATTTATTATACATGGTATTATTTAATCTTTATAACATCCCTGTGATGCATGTTGTCATTGTCCTAGAAGTTTGGAACATGAGGAAATTGAAGGTGAAGAGTATAAGGTCAATTTCCTTGGACACATGGCTAACGGTGATAAAGTAGGACTTACTAGAGAGGGATGTAATGTCAGCCTCATCTACCCTGGGATTTATTTCTTCTTGGCCTTTTCTCGGGCTCTGAAAGTCTGGAAGGCTCCCTCACACTGGAAAATCCTGAAAAGTGATTTCTTCTTCCCTTCTCCCTCAAATGCCACAATAACCCTGGAGGGAATTACAGAGCTAAGTAGGCTTGGGATGACTTAGTTTTATTTAATTATAATTTTAATTATTCCATTAGGCTACTTATGTCTCTGGAGTCATTTCTCCTCCTCAGATATTTTCTGATAATTAGAAAATAAATTTATAACTATTTTCTTCATGATTTTAAGCAAGGTCCTATCATTTGGGCCAAATTAAGCTTGGGGTAATTTCTTCGCTTGGCAGATGAGAATAAACAAGTCTAACTCTGTACACACAGCCCAACTATCATAACTTTCCTTGCTTATGAAACAGAAGCCAGCATTGTCACTTTATACCAGGTGAAGGATGGTTCTTGCTGAAACAAGATAATCCCTCCCGCCCCCCAATCCACACACATTCTGTGCTTTGGCTGGTTTGTAAAAGGCATTATCAGAATACATCTAGTAACAATGCTAGAGTGGACTCTGACTTTTTGATGGCAAGACTGCCATTAAAAGGGAAAAGAGAATGCAAATCTCAACATTGCATCAGAAATAGAAGCAGCAAAGGAGCCTCTATTTTTGAAGCTCTATTTAAATTGAACTAGTATCTCTCTTTGGATATTGAGTTTTGAGTCATGTATTTTTTATATAGTTTAAAACGCCCAAATGAAAAACCCAGAGAGGGACCAAATATCTGAAAACTGTAGACATTATTTTGCATGGGCCTTGAGCACTCATTTTCCATTGCGTGCCCTTTCTCCTTCTCATCTTTGAGCCCTCCTACCTGCAAAACCGTGTATCAGTCCTCTTCTCAGTGATGGGATAGGGGGTAAAATGTTTTTTACACTTCTTCCCTGGCAGGGGAGTGTGTAAGGTTTATATGTGGGTGTTTGCATGTGTGTGTGTGTTTGAAGATCTTCAGGAAAAGACTAAAGAGTAACTATAGGGAATGATGGCAAATTAATTTTAATTAATGTGCTGTAGTAAAGCCCACCGCTGAGAACTCTTCACCTGTAGGTTGTCATCAATAACACTCGATTCATTACACAGGCAAACAGGAGCGCAAAGTGAGTCCATTGAATTTTGTTAAAAAGTCATTTAACTCAGGGTTTTACTCAGGTTCTATTTCTTTAAAAAAAATTCTCCCCTTTAATTCTAGTTCCTGGTAACTTTCGGAGGAAATGTATTTCTGAGTTGCAAGAATCTTTTCCTGGAGATTTTTTTCCGGCCGCACTCATTCTCTGATGCGAATTGTCCGTGACTGAAATTTGGATGATTCTTATCACTAGCACAGTTTTAAAATAAAATGGGCCTGAACTGTTTTCTATTTAAAAAAATTAAATTAGCATACATTGGGACAGTTTGGGGTTATATTCAGTTTCGAGTACAACCTTGTTGTATCTGTTATTAAAATGCACCAAAAATGCCCCACCAGCCAGGCTCTGTGTTCTTCCTCGTGCCTCCACTTGGACGTGGCTTCACACTGACTGCTTCCAGCACTTCGGTCTGCCCCTTGTCCGCGCTTCAGTAATCTCGGAGGCAGCCAATTCCACCCACACCAAGTCAGAGAACCCGAGCTCTATCGTTTGTTTCTGCTCTAACTCCCGGTACATTATTTGACGACTCTGAGGTAATTTCTTCTTCTATAAAAGTGGGGAAATGCTTGATGTTTATTATTATCATGAGGCCTTTAATCTAATTTTCTATACAAAGCTCTACTATCCTAATTCATTTAGAATCAATGGCGGCTTGAAAAATTAAATATACCTATAATTTCCCTCTGGTCATTGCCCTCATGCCCCATCTCCACCACGTTCACCATTGATATCAATATTTGTCAGTGTTTAAACAAATTATAATGATCTTTCCCTCACCAAGGGTTTTTACTATTTTTGTGGTTCCTTATTGACATTTTTTTGCTTCATATCATTTTTGGAAGTCGTGAGTAATGAACAAAATGAGTATCGATACATCCTTATGAAACAAATCGGCCACTTTGTTTCAGGAGAAGGGTGCTGGGACACTCAACAGGGTTTCTCAAAGGATCCCTGGGAAAAATGTATGGGCAAGATTGCTCCAGGACATCACTGAGAGGCTAATCCCCACGGCAAGAACCCAATTTCCTTGGATCTGTGGGACTCACAGAATTATCAGGAAGGTCTCTGAGACTACTTGACTAGGGCTGAGAGTGCCCGCTAAGAAGGATGGCCACCCTAAGAGGCAGAAGATGCCCTGGGAGGAGCCAGAAGGTGTCCTGCTGGCATAGGACACAGTAGCCAGCAAGACTGGGGAAGGGCAATGTGCGTGGCTCAGGCCAAGCTGACCATGGAAGGCCTGTAGTGAGGATTGAGAGCTCATTGCCCCAACAAAAGCGATGCTGCCACTTAACTCTAGTATAGAATTATTTCAGCCACCTAAAGTAACAACATTCCTCGTCGGTCACTAAGACCCTGTAAAGCATTTCATTCCTAGCAAGTGGTATGAACCTAGTAAATGTTTGATGAATTTACTCATTCCTTTACTCATTCAAAAATATTTATGAAACTCCTCTTATAGGCCCAACAGTGTTTTAGCTTTGTAAGGGTACGGTAATGAACGAGATAGGTCAGTGCCTGCAATCCTAGTGTTTATATCCCAGGAGAAAGAGCCAGACAATAAACAGGTAAAGAAACAAGCAGGAGAATATCAGATATTGATAAATGCTGTGAAGACTTATCTAGAGTGATATTTTCAATAGAGTGGTCAGCCGAGTGGTTTGAGGTCTGAGTCATGAAAATTAGCTATCTATTCTGAGATCTATGCAAAAGGAACTTTAACTGAATTCAATAACATATGTTTGCTGATTTGTTCTATCTCTTAAGTAAACCTCATCCTAACATACCGTAGTCATAAAACTTCATTCAAAATAGTTATTAAACATGCTCTGTATTTCAAACTGTGTTGGTGCTAGGGATATAAAAGTAAAAGCATGGCGCCTGCTTTCAAGGACTTGACATTCTGGTGTGGAGAGCCAGAGGTATGAACAGCTATAATAAAAAGTGAGAATTGCCATGATGGAGTCATGGTCAGTATTCCATGGGGGGACTTGTTGACGAAGTGCCTTTACTGTAATTGAAATAACAAGGCTAGCTGTGAGTTGGGAGAAAATTCTCCATGGGTCTCTCATTTTCTACATGCTTTGTCAACAGAGAGACCTTTGCTTTATTATTATTATTTTTCATCATGATAATTATACTCTTTAATCCCCATCACCTATTTCCCCCATCCTCTCACCCACCTCCCATCTGGTAACCATTAGTTTGTTTTCTATAGTTAAGAGTCTGTTTCTTGGTTTTTCTCTCTTCTTTTTTTTCCTTTGCTCATTTGTTTTTTTTCTTAAATTCCACATATGAGTGAAATAATATGGTATTTGTCTTTCTCTGAGTGACTTATTTTGCTTAGCATTATTCTGTCTAGCTCTATTTATGTTGTTGCAAATAGCAAGATTTCATTCTTTTTTACAGTTAAATAATATTCCATTATATATGTATATATAGCACATCTTCTTTATCCATTTCATTCTTTTTTACAGCTAAATAATATTCCATTATATATATTTATATATATAATCTTCTTTATCCTCTCATCTATCAGTGGATACTTGGACTGCTTCCATAGCTTGGTTATTGTAAATAATGCTGCAGTAAACAGGGGTGCCTGTATCCCTTTGAATTAGTGTTTTTGTATTTGGGTAAATACCCAGTAGTGTCTGGATCTAGGATAGTTCTATTTTTAATTTTTTGAGGAAACTCCATACTGTTTTCCACAGGGGCTGCACCAGTTTGCATCCCCGCCAGTGGTGCACAAGGGTTCCTTTTTTCTCCACATCCTCGTGAAAACTTGTTTTTTGTGGTTTTGATTTTAGCCATTCTGACAGGTGTGGGGTAATATCTTATTGTAGTTTGGATTTGCATTTCCCTGATGATGAGTGATGTTGAGCCTTTGATTGAACCTTGAACTGTCTTTCAAGGATGTTTGCATAGCTAGCAAACACCTTGGAGGTTAGAGATGTTTTCTCCCTCCAGGGTAGAGAGATTTGTTCCTTACTAGGATATTAAAGAAAATGTTTCCTTCCAAGGCAAAGGTTGGGCAGGTTTCCTTGCTGCCTCTTTAAAAGATTGGTGTTTCCTGAGCTGGAGTCTCCTTGATTGTGATGCAGACCCACTGTGTGTGCAGCATCTACGTGGACTGTTCCGTGTCGCTCTCTAGGATTTAGAGGCCAAGGAGAACCAAAGGAACATGAAGCTTATGCTGTCTGCTGTGCCATGAGTCATAAAGCCCTTTGTCTTTGACTTTAGAGTCTTGTCTATTCTGCAAGAATCCATGTCACTGTGACAAGCTACCTTGTTAGTTTGGAAATGGGTAAAATTAGTAGTTTTTGACATGGTGGTGATATGCAAATTATTTATTGTTTTTAGCCTTTTCATCTTTCCTACAACACTATTTATGCTTTCTGAGTTTTAATTTTCTCATTTGTAAGTTTGGGATGAAAATCCTTACTTCAAAAAATCATTGTAAGGCTCAAATTGGATGTCATATAAGTGGCAGAGACTATTGGCTATTTTTTCTTTCTCTTATACCATAGAAACTTCATAGTGTAGCAGTTGTCACCAGATTAAGGAAAACTACATATTCCAGCCTCCCTTGTACATAGGTGTGATCAAGCAATCAAGTTCTGGTCAATGGGATATGAGCAGAAGTTATAAGTGCAACTTTCAGATGATGTTCTTGAAAGGGAGAATTCCCTCCCCTGTCCCTCTCTCCTTCCTATTGACTGGAATGTAGACATAGAGATGAGAAATCTTGGGCCACATGGATGGGAAAACACCCTGCATGTAGTAGAGGAATAAGACAGAAGGAACCTGGGTCTCTATCTTTTTGGAGAAACCATTCTAATTCCAGACTGCTAATGTACAGACTGTTATGTGGAAGAAAAATAAATTTCTGTTTAAATTTGGTATCTCCATCGGAGCAATGAACCTGTACCTTAATTAGCGGAGGAGTGAGAACAGGGATGCGTTAGAAAGATCCTGCTGGTGATGGCGGAGAGGAGAGAATATGGGCAAGGAAACTGGGAGAAGGGAGACCACCCAGCTACCCAGTTGTGTGTCTCTTTCTCAAAGATTTTGACTGTTGGCAAGTCTTGCCTGGCCTATGGATTTTTACAAGAATGTTGAATTCCATAGACAAATAAATTAGAGACACACTGAGTCAAAGTTAAACATGATTCTTCATGATAGGTATGACAAGTGTTTTCAGCATTAAAGAATTCTGTGCCTCTTTAAAAGGGCTGAAGATACAATGTTCCTCAAACTTATTTGAAAATGAGCCCTTTCATCATAAAACTTTAGCATCCATGACTACGAATATTCTAGAGAACACAGGGAAACGTGATCCAGTGCCTGTTAGACCTAACGGCATCTATCCTGCCCTGTAGAAATTTTAAATCTGAGATGACATCCAAATATCAATAGTCCACAAGGCATTTCACAAAGAAGGATGTTTGTTAGATACAAGAACCAAATAAACACGTGCACATGCACACATATCCCTTTCCACGATTGGAGATACAACAAATACCATTAGGTATCGATCTTCCTCTGCCCAGGGTTAAGCTTTCAGTTTTGTTCCAAGGTATGAACGAATAGGACAAGAAGGGAAAAGGATACAAGGCACTGGTTTGACTGCACTCGGGAAGATCTTCATGAGGAAAGTTCTTGCCCAAACCTAAATTGCTTGAATACTAATTCTCATGGCAAGAGATTAGACTGCATGGTAGATGACCTCCTTGCTCCGGGAATTCATGACACTCCAAGAGGCAAAATGAATGGAGGCAGAGCAGAGCATGTAAAATCAGAATCCTGTGACTTTGGCCTGGGGAGTGTTTGCTCTGGCAGAAGGCATTTTCCATGAGTAACCGAGTCCTGTATAGCACTTATGGGATCAAATGGCAGTATAAATTGGATCAACAGTTAACATCCTAATTCTCTTCCATGACCAATGTGAGGAAAAGTAACTCTATTTCAACGCTTCATTGAAAAATACTTTGTGCAGAGTCCTTGGGGGAAAATTTTTTCTAATCACAATCCCAGGCCAAATATCTCTACAGTTTTCTCAACTGTACAGCTAATCCTCTGTGCCGCCAAAACTCGGTTTTCTTTCATTAATTTGACCCACACTGGCAAAGGAGTTCTTAGGTACAGAGGAAACACACACAGAGGTGTCACACCACACTTGACATTGTGACTCTGGTGACAGGGTTTTCTCCAGCTGTCGGTTTCAGAAGTCTTTCGTTTTGTTTGATACTGCGCAGCTCCGTGGTGAGAAGTGGCAGCCAAGTGTCCTATCCTTTGTAACATCTTCATTAGTAACAGCAGTAACAAATTACCTGGAGGAAAGAGGGGCCGTGTAAATGGTAAATGTTGTAAGCAAGGGTCTTTATGTAAATATCTTCTATTACCTCCCCCAACTGGACTTGAATTCTTGAGCGGTAGGAGTTCTGAATGCTGGAAAGGTAGGGAGAAGCTTCCATGTCTTCTCTGCGTGTTGATCACATAAGACATCCAATATTCATGCACAGTTTCCTCATTTTCTTCTCTGGGCTGGGTCATTACCTGCCTAACAACCCCCCAAACAAGTACAAATTGTGTCTCTGGGTCTATACAATGAGAAGGTGACTTCTTTTCAAGGGCCATGGAGAAATTCTCAACATCAAAGAGAGTCTCTTTTGGGAAATTAATAGCAAGATTTCTCAACACTCAATGGGACACTAGTTCTGTGGTATGATAACATGCATAGTAAAAACTTAAGGGTTTCTTGATCAAATCTTAATTTGGAGAACAGCACTTTATGTAAAAATAATCAGGTTTCTTTTTTTGTTTCTGGAGCCTTTAGTAAGATGATGCATATTGTGAAATTTCAAAGGAAAAAGAAAATAGTTTCCTGAGTTTATTTCATCCAAGAAGTCTTTGCTATGGGCCTAGATAGTTCCACAAACATCGATTTTTGGAAAAGGCTAATGGAATCAGCTAATCATCAGCTTTCATGTCTAAGGAGCACATACCAACCAAAAACTAAAGGTTTTCAGGAAAGGCCCAGTAACCTGGCACTATGACCAGAGTCCACATTCTTGGTGAGGAGGTTAGGCCTAATGATGTTTTAGCAGAGCAATAATTTGATGCTTGGGACTATGAAGAACCTAGCAGTAAGGGTTGCTCAAAGACCTGTGGCAGAGATGGGCTGTGGGATTTGTGCCATTCCTGCCTCACTGGTGGGAATTCTCCCTTCTCTCCTCTTTAAGAAAGAAAATGCAAACGGGCAAGGGAGTCTTCACTTGATATCTTGGATTTATTGCATTTGGAAAAATGTGACATGCAGTTAAATGTCTTTTTGGGTACAAGGTCAACCAGAACTAATGTTTTGAAAATATAAAATGAATGTGATAGCTTAGCATAGTGATT
>NW_023270314.1:12785833-12878960 GCF_011800145.1 Mirounga leonina
AATGTTTTGAAAATATAAAATGAATGTGATAGCTTAGCATAGTGATTAAGAATATGCTAAGAATAAGAATATTAAGATTATTCTAGGGGTGCCTAGCTGGCTCAGTTGGTAGAGCACAGGACTCTTGACCTTGGGGCTATAAATTCGAACCCCACATTGGGTGTACAGATTACCTAAAAATAAGATCTTTAAAAAAAAGGGAGAGAGAGGGGCACCTGGGTAGCTCAGTCATTAAGCGTCTGCCTTCGGCTCAGGTCATGATCCCAGGGTCCTGGGATCCGGCCTCACATTGGGCTCCCCGCTCAGTGGGAAGCCTGCTTCTCCCTCTCCCACTCCCCATGCTTGTGTTCCCTCTCTTGCTGTGTCTCTCTCTGTCAAATAAATAAATAAATAAATAAATAAATAAATAAATAAATAAGAGAGAGAGAGAGAAAGAGATATGTATTCCAGAGCCAACCTGTCTCAGTTTGAGCTTAAGCTCTGTGCCCTTGGGGCAAGTTGTTTATCTGCTCTATGCCTCAGCTTAAAATGGGAATGATAATAGTACCCACTTCAGGATACTCAACTTGTCATAGGATGAAATGAATTCATATTTGAAAAGCTCTTAGAATAGTGTTTGATATTTAATAAATGTTTATTACATTTAAAAATATTTTAAAATGTGTTTTTCACTTTCTCTCTTATACGTCATGATACTCAAATCATTTCAGTCTAGCCCCGTGTATGTCTTTCAGGTTCCTTTTATCCTCCTCATAAAAGCAAAATTGCTTCCTTTCCACAATTGCAAGCTTAATAAGGAAGACACACCTCAGTGTGTCCTCAGAGCTAGGTCTAAGTGACTGTGTGGGGGAGAGTTCTCACCCACCCCAACTTGGCAGCCAACAGGAGGCCATGAGTGAGAAGTGACACTTTTCTTGTTAAATCATCAGTGTGTAAGGTGTTTCTGTTTCAGCAGAGAATGTTATTATTTACCTAAAAAATACAAACGAAGATTAATTAGACTCCCTAGTTCACACTACCCAAAACCCAAGAGGGACTGGGGTAGCTTGCAGAATGCCAGTTTATTCATTCAAATTGACAAGTGTATCTGTCAGACAGACCAGGAAGGCTCCCATTGGTGTGACGCGGGCCTTCTCTCCCTGTCAGACTCCCCGAGAGCCAAACTTAATCCAAAGTCACTTTACCTGCTCGCCACAAGTGACTAGAAACACATGGAGTTCATACAGTACACATTCTTCATCTGTATGGGGGTCAGAGAGGAATGAGAATATCGTTTGGTAAGCATGAAAGCAGATCAAGAGCGATGAGATGAAACAAGGTTTAATGGCAAAGAGCTAGGGTATTCGGAAGCATCCATCTCTTAAGATCACTTTCCTAATGTGACTACAAAGATTTCAAGCCTGATAAAGATTCCCTATTTGAGAGTTCTTAGATCAGTCCCACCACTTCTTGTTTCTCCTTTTCATGCTTTCATACAGATGCTTCTTTTCCACCTCCATCCCCACTGGAAGGACATATTCTCTCACTAGCTGTGTCCACATGTGTAATCAGGGTATCATTCTGTCTCTCCTCACACTGTGTTCATTTAAAGTCCCTTAGATTGCAGTTGAAGAGGGCAGTTGGAGAAACCTTTTTAAGGCTTCTAAGGAGGACCAGCAGCTGACACCATATTAGTACTGCGATATAGAGAGGAATAAGCTGGGCACTTGCCTTCTAGGGGCTGGCATCCCAGTAAGGGACACAGACAGGTAAGCACATAACACCGAGGCTACACTGTGGTGTAAGTACAACCATAGGAGCAGGTACAAGAAACAGCTAGGGCATGCAGGAAAGCATGATTAACTCTTCTTGGTCCATGGGCATAAGAGGAAGTAGAAGGAAGGCTTCCTGTAGGAGGTGATAATTGAGCTGGAACAGGGATAGAGGTGTTCCAGAAAGAGGGGAATAACATAACTAAGGAAAAAGGCAGAGCATGGTATGAGCTGTCCAGGAAACTAAAGGAGTTAGTTACTTGGTGGGGTGAGTGTGTCAGGGGGGCCTATGAGAGGAAGGACTGAAGCGGTCCTGAGGGGGTAGGCAGTTGTTTTTGCCATGAGAGGCCTTTTAATGAAGAACACCAGTGTATTAGTTCACTAGGCCTGCTGGGACAAAGTACCACAAACTAGGTGGCTCACCAGAAATTTATTATCTCACTCCTCTGGAGGCCAGAGGTCCAGGAGCAAGGTATCAACAGAGTTGGTTACTTCTGAGGGTCACGAGTGACAGTCTGTTCCAGGCCTCTCTCCTTGCCTCTGCGGCGATTTCCTTGGCTTGTAGAAGCGTCACCCGGATCTCTGCCTTCATCTTTATGTCACATTGACGCTCTCCCTGTGTGTGTCTGTGTTCACATTTCTTCTATGACACCAAATTCAGTCCTATTGAATTAGGGCCTACATTATGCCCTCACTTTAACTTGCTTATCTCTGTAAAGGCCCGATCTCCAAGTAAGGCCACATTCTGAGGTACTGAGGGTTAGACATTCAACAGAGAATTTTGGAGGAAGATACAATTCAACCCATTACAACCTGTGTTTAAAAGACAACTAAAGAAAAAGAACTACAGGGGGATCAACCAGGAAAGTAGGAAGAGAATACAGTGTCTGGGAAGAGCAGGAGATGGGAGTGTCTGCAAAGCTGATTGCTCCTTGAGGGCAAGTAATTGGAGGCACAAATCCCAGCTCTGACTTTTGCACTTCACTCATGTGCTTCTCACGTTTCTCATTGCAAGATAGGGGTAATACTTCTTCCCCACAGGGTGGCTGTGAGGATTAAATGTGATTATGTACATAAATTCCAAGCACACAGTGGGCATTCATGCATGCATACGTAAATAGTAATATAAAAAGTCACACTATTGTGACCTCTTTAATGTCCACAGGCTACATAATGCCAAAGGGGTTCTAGACTGTTATCAATTTACTCCCTAGATGCACTACATCATTTAAAAGCTGACACCTTGGGGGGCTGCTCTTGTCTCCCTCTATGTGTAGAGCTCATTAAATTCCATATTTGCTTCATGTGACCGAAAACCTGTGGGAACATACAAGTACAAAGAGTGTGAATTATGGCTGTGAAACAGGATTTCAAAATATTCCCCTCTTGTACTTTCTGTGGAAATTAAACATCTGCTTTGACACCTCATGAATCTTTCTCCAGGTTGTTTGGTTTGAATTTCACATGGTGGCTGATCTGCCCAGGGTTGCCAAACAAAAAACTGCCTTGCTCTGTGCATCAGGCTGACGGCATCTCCGAAAGGTGAGTTCCCTTTCCTTGGTCATTCCTACCACCGAAGAGATACCAAGATCCTTCATCTAGCATAGTGTCTGCTTTTTTTTTTTTTCCCCAGTACAGTTGAGAACGAGTTTAGATGCCACAAAAGCTCTCTTGAGAGTGTATATTCTATATTCGTGGCACATTCGGATGATGTTTCAAAGGAGCAGCTATATCATGACTTAGTTGCTTTAACACAACTTAGTTTCCCAGACCTGTGTCTGGCTCTCAAAGTGTCCCAGGCTCCAGGCCCCCCTTGCACTGCTGATACTTTGCTGGTATGGTTAAGAAGCCATGAAAAGGAGCCTTATTCCCTCTGGTGGAATTAATTTGAGCATTATTTCTGAAAGACACAAATATTCTGAACATGTCCATTGTCTAAACATTTGTGAGATATGGCACTCCATATAATTTTTTTCTTTCAAAACAACTTCACCATATTTTCTGTCAGTCCTTACCCTTTTTGTTGGGAGAGTAGAACTACTCTTTTGCTTTGCTCATCCTCACCTCCTCCAGGCATATTTACAAGCAGCTTGCTCGGAACAAAAGGAAAATCCCCAGGTGCTGCCAATCATCCTCAGTTACCCACATCGCTGCTGCTATTTGTAATATGCTGGAGAAGACCAAGATGCATGGAGAAAATCTTTCATGTTGGCCCCTTCAGCTGTGGGCTTCTGAGTCATGGAACATCAGGCCAAAGAAATGCATCAGTCAGCATTGATCTGTTTCTTCTGTCTCTTGCTCTGTTCCTCTCCCCCCACTCCTCCTCAGTGAGGCCGTCATCCCTCTCGTATGGATTCTTGTAATGGTCTTGGAAGGATCTCTCCTCCATGTCAACATCGTTGTTAACATAAACTCTTAAGGCCCAGCACTTCCCTGGGCTTCTGGACCCTCATTGGTCTCCATTGCCCTCAGAATAAAGTCCATACATCCTTACATCTCTCTCAAGGTCCTTCACATCTGTCTCCAGACTATAATCTCACACTCTTATTCCTTGACAATCTTCCATATAGCACTTGCTTTAGCTAGACAGAATTGCTTTTGCATAGACACATGTACCATGGTGGTTGCTTTACTCATTCTCTCCCCTCTGAGTGGAATGCAGGACCCTATCACTCTCAGGACTCAGCCTACCTCTTCCATAAAGGCTTTCATGAGAGCTTTACTCAGGGGTGCCCCCTGTGAATTCCTGTAGCCCCATCTCTCTGCCTTCCTGAGGGCTCATATTGCTTTCTACTTGATATCACGTTTATTTGTGTATCTGCTCAGCTCCGATGTGTCTGACTGATGCCCCCAAAGTATCTGACACAGCTTCTGACACACACAGCAAGCAGCTTATGAATGTCTGGGAGGCAAGCAGTGAGATAGACATGGGGGCAAGGAAGACTCACAAGAGATTCTTCCAAAATCTCAGCAGATTTTTACATATAGTAGCTGCTGAGTTTTCTCAACTGAAATTAATATGGAAACAGGAGTTTAGAGAGCAAATTACTTTCATATGAATTCAGACTTGCAGCTAATAAATGAAGTGAAAACCTCAAAAATCTTCATTGCGTATTGTCTAGTCAGGCACAACTTCAACCACACTTTCATAAGCAACATTTCCATGCAGATCTGCCAGATAATTTACCCCCCTGTGACAGCCGTCTTTTGCTTTCTCTCATATATTCTTAGCACAGTCCCCATGGTAATAAAATTTTACTCAGAAAGCAAGACGAGTGTGTGGAGGAAGGAGGGAGGTGAGCAATGTTTTTCCGTCGGACTTGTTCTGCTGTTGCTTTAAGTTCATGGCTTACATTTTACCTTGGTTTTGATAAACAAATTGTTATCAACTGTCTTGTTTTCTGGAAGCTCCGCTGAAATGCATTTGACAGCAGCTCATAGCTCTTGGTGTTCTCGTTTCCAGAAATCGACTCTTCTTTGGGACTTCATGATTTTTTCCATGGAAGGCAGAGGGGCCTCATTTAGTTTGTATTCCCTTCTGTGAACAACTAGGTTTCTAAGGAGAGAGTTGGCTAATGAGAGCAGCAAATCGAAGCAGGCACCCTGGGTTCTGTGTTACGCACATGTGTCTCTGTGTATGGGTTCACCTGTGTGCGCATGTGCGTATATGTATGTGTACATGTGTGCGTGTAAAAGAAAGAGAGAGAAACTGAGAGACAGAAAGGAAAGGAGAAAACAAAGGCTTTTGGGCATCCTTTAAATTGGACCATATCCACCATCGTGCCGCCTAACTTTAGAATCCGTCATGGGAAGGCACTAGGTGGAGGTTGTTTTAACCTGGTGGTGAGCTCTGAGGCGTGAACACAGTGAAGGAGGAAGAAAACGGTTGGAGATGCTTGCAGCGGGTTGGCGGTCTGAGGTGCCCACACCCACTCCCGCGCCAGGTGCCTCCAGCTTTACGCCTGCTGACGCGCTGGCCCCAGAGCTGGGGCAGCGGCAGAAAGGGCATTTGTGAAGCTGCTAAACGCTCGTTCCTTTGCCAGTTGGTAGTATGTGTGTCCTGCACGTTGCATGAGAGAATTACCATCGTCCAAAATTTAGTAGAGCTGCAAAGGATTTGGTCACGTGTGCTCACCTGAATGTTGAATATACCACTGCCTGATATGAGGAAGCCATCAGCTCTTTAGTCAAGTGCCCTGCAAAGTTTAGAAAACCCTAAATCTATTTCATTTCAAATGGCATGAAGCAATTTTTGTTTGTTTGTTTGCTTGTTTTGCATGAAGTTTTGTAACTGAAGTCTTGAGAATCATGTCTAAGATTAATTGGTGGCAGTGATGGAGGTGTGAGTGTGGCGTTCTGTCTAAGATATTTACAAAAGAGAGTTTTGTACATTTTTAAAAACGCGATAGCTAAAACTAAGCTAATGGTGTTAGCTTAAAATTAGAAGGCTGGAATTAAAGATGCATATGGGAAAGACAGAGCTTATCACTCACATATCTTCAGTCTCAAGCATCTAGATGCCAACATTTTAAAATATAAGAAAAAAAAGTGGTGCAAAGTGATTCTTTCCTTTAGATGTCATTTTCCCCCAAAAAGATTTGTAATGAATGCAACAACTGTGTTTTTTTTTTTTTAAATAAGCCCTTAAAAGGTATATTTTTCTTAAAAGTATCATATTTTATACAATTGCTCTAGCATTTTGGAATTATTGCTTATCAAATATCTCATTTTGTCCTTACAAAATTGTCTAAGACAGATTTTCCCATCCCCATTTGACATCAAGGAAACAGATGCCAGGTAGTAAGAAAGATAGGGCTAGATTCTAGATGTTTTGATTCCCCATTTGGTGTTATTTTTGCTAGCTCATAAAAGAAAGGAAAAAGAAATGGTAATAGCTGAAAAGTCCTGGCAAAGGTCCACATTTCCCAAGTGTGGGTAAGATGCTACTGATAGCTTAGGGGTTCAAGTTCAAATTCTTTCTCTTCTTTTAGATCATTTTCTGGTGATAGTTTTGGTAGTCTAACATAGTGATAAATAACTTTTTAAAATTTAAAATTCCTTTAATAAAGCAGCAAAAGAAATTATTTTTACAAATAAACTTTTACATAAATAAATCTCAGCTACACTTTGGGACTTACTGGATAATACTAATTGATAATAATAAGTTATTATCAATCATAGCTTAATTTAGCCCTCAAATTTTCTCCAGATTTTTATTAGAATTTCCCTTCTTAGTCTACTTCTTTTAAGAATTGTTTATTTGCTCAAGAGAGAGAGCAAGAGAGTGAGTGGGGGGAGGGGCAAAGGAGAAGGAGAGAGATTCTCAAGCAGACTCTGTGCTGAGTGAGGAGCTGGACGTGGGGCTCGATCTTAGGGCCCTGAGATCATGATCTGAATTGAAACTAAGTGTCAGGCACCTAACCGACTGAGCCACCCAGGTGCACTCTCTTAGTCTATTATTGATTCAAATGGAGCATTCTCCTTTCTAAGGTGGCCTAAGTCTCTTATACTTGAGGTCACTTTAGTTTTAAGTTTCTTCTTAAGATATACCAATGTGTTAGATTGGCAAAACTCTGAAATGGTAAGTTTATGAGTCTGTTCGTTTTCTTTTTTGTTGTTCATTTGGATTTTCTCTTTTTTTTTTAATCTTCTCATTTTTTTACAATGGGAACATATTGTACTTTTATGACAGGAAGATATTTTTAATACCATTTTAGATAAATGAAGTTATGAAAAGGAAAGAGTAAGGGAGGAAAAAAGAAAGAGGGGGGAAAAGAAAGAGACAAAAAAGAAGGAAAGTCATGTTCCATAAAGGAACACATGTTCCCACTGTCAGCCATCTTGGGAAGAAGCTAATTCTGGATCTGAACATGGGGTTAAGTTGAACCTAAACTGTAAGGTGTGGAAATGTCTAGAGGGTTCTGATGGCTAATGGTTGAGGTCATCCCTACCACAGAAGGAAGGACGCTGGCTGTGAACTGGTCTCCATAGAGTCACCACATCTAGTAGCAACTGAAGGCTGGAATGTGCAGAAGCCCCTCAGCTGGGCTAGATTGAGCATATATTCCCTACGGACTGGTGTCCCCGAAGAGCAGTGATGTCACAAGGATGGTGGGCTTTGAGACACAGTGAAGTGGCAAGATCGGAGCCAGCATGGAGACACTGGACAGGGAGGGAGCTGGCCTGTTCCTGGGACTGCAGGACACTTGCCCGGAAAACGTGCCAGGAGACCCCTGGAGGCAGCTGGTTCCTGGGACTTAAGCTTATGGGGGTGAGGGTTGGGGGCTCACATTCTGACAAGTTAGATATAAAAAGTGTAACATTTTGTCATGCTTCAGACTTGTGCCACCTGGGACATTAAGTGGTGGGGAATAGACATGGATAAAAAGACCGGATGAAAGGAAATGCATCAAAATGTGGAATAGAAATACATCTAAGTTGTTGAATGCTAAGCAATTTCTTTTTTCTTTTCTTTCTTTTTCCCTGTAATTTCCAAGTCACGTGCAATTTCTTCCACAATTAAAATAGCAGCATCTTATAAAAGTTATCTGTTACGTTTGGTCTTAGCCCCCTAGGCACTGTTCAATCTTGGTGACATTGCAGCCTCTCCTAGTCCTGCGGTACATGGAATCATTCCTGTTATTCCATTCTGTGAATCATTCCTTTGTCTGCTCTCAGATACCTGCTTCTAACCTGATACCCAGCAAGCTCCAAGGCCTTCGGAGCCCCCCTTTCCCCCTTCTACACAGAAGAACAAGGAAGACTAAAGTATCCTATCTATATACTCAGAAGAGGCAAAGCTGGTTGTTATTTGTAAAACCATCAGGAAGTAACTGTTGACTGTGCCTTCAAAGAATCTGGAAACATCTTAACTTACACAGCATATTTTCAGGATTCAGTAAATATTTGTTGAACAAACAGGGTAATCAATCAATACGTTAATTCTCTAATTCTCTCTACATGGTAGATATTTACTTAGAATTTGAATATTGATTCTTTTTTTTAAATTTTATTTTATTATGTTATGTTAGTCACCATACAATACATCATTAGTTTTTGATGTAGTGATCCATGCTTCATTGTTTTCATATAACACCCAGTGCTCCATGCAGTATGTGCCCTCCTTAATACCCATCACTAGGCTAACCCATCCCCCCACCCCCTCCCCTTTAACACCCTCAGTTTGTTTCTCAGAGTCCATAGTCTCTCATGGTTCATCTCTCCCTCCGATTTCCCCCCCTTCATTTTTCCCTTCCTTCTCCTAATGTCCTCCATGCTATTCCTTATGTTCTATAAGTAAGTGAAACCATATGATAATTGACTTTCTCTGCTTGACTTATTTCACTTAGCATGATCTCCTCCAGTCCCATCCATGTTGATGTAAAAGTTGGGTATTCGTTCCTTCTGATGGCTGAGTAATATTCCATTGTATATATGGACCACATCTTCTTTATCCATTCATCTGTTCAAGGGCATCTTGATGCTTTCCACAGTTTGACTATTGTACATTGCTGCTATGAACATTGGGTGCATATGGCCCTTCTTTTCACTGCATCTGTGTCTTTGGGGTAAATACCCAGTAGTGCAATTGCTGGGTCATAAGGTAGCTCTATTTTTAATTTTTTTGAGGAAACTCCACACTGTTTTCCAAAGTGCTTGGCTGTACCAACTTGCATTCCCACCAACAGTGTAAGAGGGTTCCTCTTTCTCCACAACCTCTCCAACATTTGTTGTTTCTTGCCTTGTCCATTTTTGCCATTCTAACTGGTATAAGGTGGTGTCTCAGTGTGGTTTTGATTTGAATTTCCCCAATGGTTAATGATGATGAACATTTTTTCATGTGTCTGTTAGCCATTTGTATGTCTTCTTTGGAGAAGTGTCTGTTCATGTCTTCTGCCCATTTTTTGACTTGGTTATTTGTTTTTTGGGTGTTGAGTTTGAGAAGTTCTTTATAGATCTTGGATACCAGCCCTTTATCTGTGGTGTCATTTGCAAATATCTTCTCCCATTCTGTGGGTTGCCTCTTTGTTTTGTTGACTGTTTCCTTTGCTGTGCAGAAGCTTTTTATCTTGATGAAGCCCCAAAAGTTCATTTTTGCTTTTGTTTCGCTAGCCTGTGGAGATGAATCTTAAAAGAAGTTGCTGTGGCCGATGTCAAAAAGGTTACTGCCTATGTTCTCCTCTAGGATTTTGATGGATTCCTGTCTCACATTGAGGCCTTTCATCCATTTTGAGTTTATCTTTGTGTATGGTGAAAGAGAATGGTCGAGTTTCATTCTTCTGCATGTGGCTGTCCAATTTTCCCAGCACCATTTATTGAAGAGACTGTCTTTTTTCCACTGCATGTTTTTTCCTGCTTTGTCAAAGATTATTTGACCATAGAGTTGAGGGTCCATATCTGGGTTCTCTATTCTGTTCCATTGGTCTGTATGTCTGTTTTTGTGCCAGTACCATGCTGTCTTGGTGATCACTGCTTTGTAATATAGCTTGAAATTGGGCAACCTGATGCCCCCAGCTTTGTTTTTCTCTTTCAACATTTCCTTGGTGATTCGGGGTCTTTTCTGATTCCATACAAATTTTTAGGATTGTTTGTTCCAGCACTTTGAAAAATGTCATTGGAATTTTGATCAGGATGGCATTAAAGGAATAGATTGCTCTGGGTAGTATAGACATTTTAATTATGTTTGTTCTTCTGATCCATGAGCATGGAATGTTTTTCCATCTTCTTGTGTCTTCTTCAATTTCTTTCTTGAGTGTTCTGTAGTTCCTAGAGTATAGATCCTTTACCTCTTTGGTTAGGTTTATTCCGAGGTATCTTATGGTTTTTGGTGCTATTGTAAATGGAATCGGTTCTCTAATTTCTCTTTCTACAGTTGCATTGCTAGTGTATAAGAAAGCAATTGGTTTCTGTGCATTGATTTTGTATCCTGCCACATTACTGAATTGCTCTATGAGTTCTAGTAATTTGGGGATGGAGTCTTTTGGATTTTCCACATAATGTATCATGTCATCTGCGAAGAGAGAGAGTTTGACTTCTTCTTTGCCAGTATATAATATAAAAATACTTTATATTTCTTTTTGTTGTCTGATTGCTGTTGCTAGGACTTCTAGTACTATGTTGAACAATAGTGGTGAGAGTGGGCATCCTTGTCGCGTTCCTGATCTTAAGGGAAAGGCTCTCAGCTTTTCCTCATTGAGGTTGATATTCGCTGTGGGTTTTTCATAGATGGACTTTATGAACTTGAGGAATGTTCCCTCTATCCCTATACTCTGAAGAGTCTTAATCAGGAAAGGATGCTGTATTTTGTCAAATGCTTTTTCTGCATCAGTTGAGAGGACCATACGGTTCTTCTCTCTCCTCTTATTAATGTGTTATGTCACACTGACTGATTTGCGAATGTTGAACCACCCTTGTATCCCGGGGATAAATCCCACTTGGTCGTGGTGGATGATCCTTTTAATGTATTGTTAGATCCTATTAGCTAGGATCTTGTTGTGAATTTTGGAATCCATATTCATCAGGGATATTGGTCTGAAATTCTCCTTTTTGATGGGGTCTTTTCCCCAGGGAATCCATCAGGACCTGGACTCTTGTTTTTTGGGAGGTTTTTGATCACTGCTTCAATTTCGTTACTGGTTATTGACCTATTCAGGTTGTCAATTTCTTCCTGTTTCAGTCTTGAGCTCTGAATGACACACTGGACCAGATGGACCTCATAGATATTTACAGAACATTCCACCCTAAAACAACAGAATACTCATTCTTCTCGAGCACACATGGAACTTCTCCAGAATTTGAATATTGATTTCTTAGCAATAACTATTCATTCTTAAAAATTTTCAGTACTATAGATGGAGGCTCACCAAAAAAGCTTCCTGAAAGACATATCCTATGTTACGGACTTAAGCTCTCCAATATGGTAGCCAGTAGTCACATTAAAATGTGTGTAGAATGCATTAAGATGTTGTAAAAGTAAAGTACGCACTGGGTTTTGAGTGATCTTATTAAGAATGTTTTTAATTTTGGTTACATATTAAAATGATAGTACTTTAGGGCGCCTGGGTGGCTCAGTTGGTTAAGTGACTGCCTTCGGCTCAGGTCATGATCCTGGAGTCCCGGGATCGAGTCCCGCATTGGGCTCCTGGCTTGGCAGGGAGTCTGCTTCTCCCTCTGACCCTCCCCCCTCTCGTGTGCTCTCTCTCTCTCATTCTCTCTCTCTCAAATAAATAAATAAAATCTTTAAAAAAAATAAAAAAAATAAAATGATAGTACTTTGGATATATTAGGTTAAGTTGAATATAATATTAAAATTTGTTTCATTGGCTTCTTTCTATTTTTTTAAAATACGGCTGCCAGAAAATTTTAAATTACACATATGGCTCATAATATTTCTATTGGATAGCATTATTTATAGCACAAACATCTTTAAAGGGAGGAGGATTTACCACACAGTTTTAATGTGATTTTATTGTTGTACTGAACACCTTTCTCATTCTTCTGCTATAGGTTCTACTGAAAACCCTCATTTCTTTTTTTGGTAATGTAATGATTACTTGACAGAAAGAAATAATAAGGCCAGGCAGCAATGCCATATATATTGACTATGGAACGTGAAATAAGTTAGAAGTTCAGGCACTAAAAGTAAAAGAATTTTGTTTAAGGAGCCTGATGGGAGGGTAGTGAGCCCATGGGAGCAGAGAACATTGAGTATGTGAACTGTCCTGAGCCTCTGAACATATTTCCAGAAGGGACGGACTCTTATTAAGAAAGATTATTGCAAGCTGGTGTTGTGGAGCATTGTCTTTTCAGGTATGAATTCACCATTTGGTATCTGAAAATCCTACAGATCTCTCTTCAGGTAAGATGGACCATCTGTAGTTGAGATACTTTTCAGAAATCCCGATCTTAACCTACTGTCAAAACCTTGATTAAAAATGAATGATATTTGCATACTGCCAAAGAAAATACTACCCGTCCATCTGATAACATTCTGATCAGTAACTGTAACACATTTGGAACACATAAGCCCACTGCCCCATCCAAATGTCTTCACTTAACCACAGTTACAGACTGTGATCTCAGTTCTTTTAATCAAGACTTGACATAAGAAATGGCCATTTGAAACACACGCAGAATGTTTTTGCAAAACAGATATTGTCCATCTCAGAGTCTCTGCGGTTAGGATCCATATGAATAATTTGCTCCTTGATTTTAGAACCTGTAAAAAAAGTTGTTCTCAACTTAAAAACTCATCTTTCTTTTTACTAGATAAAGAGGTCCCGTGACACTGCTCTTTTACCTTGGGTAATTATGAGCTCGGAATCAATTAGTACTTAATTGTGGTAATAGCTTAATTCTGGTTCTTGATAAAATTATCTTTCTCTAGCTTCTTCTCACTCTTTTTTTTTATTTGAAATACGCTGGGTACATAATTATAGTGGTGGCTCTTATAGGGTGGAGGTTTGTGTTCAGGTATCCCGGCATGAGAAGTAATCACTCCCCCTCTACCCCTAATCCAACCACATGTGATCCCAGGGAAAGCTTTCACTCTGTCCTCAGTTGGGGTTTTGCCATGTACTGATTTTTTCTGATGGAATATGTAGGGGGACATCAGAAGCCAGACTGAGTAAAGATATAACATTAAGAAGAGTCTGAATATACTCTATCCCTAGAAGAAAACAACTCTCTCTAGACTAGTGAAACAAATGAGGAAGAATTATCAAGTGAGAAAAGCGACAGTTATAAAATCTTGAATTAAAGGCTCAGTTGTATAGCAGAGTTGTGTCCTAGTACTTTATGTAAATCCTTACTAATCTACAAGGACCTATGTGATTGATTTTTAACCTACCTCTCCAGCATTATCCTGCCTCCCTTCTGCTTATTCGGTGCTACAGGTATACTGACCTTTATGTTCCTCAACTGTGCCAACCTTATCCCTGCCTCAGGGCCTTTGCACTAGCCATGGCTTCTACTTGAAACACTCTCACCACATCTTTATACATCTGGCTCTTTGTTCTTATTCAAGTTTCAGCTCAGACAACACTTAATGAGAGAGAGCTTTTCAAAACAACCCATTTGAAGAAGCCCTTGTACCTTTAATCCCTCTCTATCACATCACCTCCTTTTATTCATTGTCCTCCTCACTACCTAAAATCACACTTGTTCATGTCCACTCTTTAGAATGAAAGCTACCTGAGATGAGAGATGTTGTTTGTCTCATTCACATCTCTATCCTCAGCACTAGGAGTGCTAGGCATATAGAAAGTTCTCAATAAATATTTCTTGTTAATTCATTCATTTACATATTCATTAGTGTCTTGGGTCAGGTCCCCCATGAAGCAGACTTTCAGATGGATCGTTTATTGACAGGAGCCTTTGGGATCAACACCTGTGAGCAGGGAAGGCTGTAGGATTGGAGAGAGGGCAGAGCTGGCTTGTGATCTCGTCACAGCAAAGCTTCAGTCAGTCCCACAGGAAACTGGAGTTGGGATAGCCCTTCAGGATCATCCCACCTTGAGGTAAGAGTGCTGGTTCTCTATACCTCTGGAAAGGGGACAAAACCTTGGGCCGTTCAGCTCTCCTCAGTCAGGGCAATTCCTGGAATGAGACCCAGCTGGGAGCTCCCAGCCCCCAGCACCCATTCCTCAAGGGGGTGGGGAATCCGGGACGCACACCCCATCAGCCACTACATCTCAACACCTCCTGCGAGCCAAGAATGGATCTAGATGCTGGTGACACAACAGTGAACTGAGGGAACATAGAACCCTGGTCTCGCACAGCTTACATGTTAGTAGATGGATGACTCGGTCAATCTGTCACCTGTGTCTACATTGTGTCCTCACTCTGAGAGCACACTTTTAGAATTGCAAACCATTGAAGGACCTCAGTGCTTCAGGGGCATAATAAAGAGGGAGAACCCCTGAGTCCTTTGATGGAAACTAGCATAAACCAATATCCCTAGAACAGTGAGAGCGTCATTGAGAGATGTTCTCCCGACATCCATCCCTCCAGCCTCTCTTCCATTGTCTCCTTGTTGCAGAGGGAGGTCCTAGGGGCCCCAGGGCTTCACACTATCTCCATACACAAAACCTACCTTTTTGTAAATCCATATTTTATCTTCTTTTCATTTGTCCTTTACTCAAACTTTTGATTTATATATCTATTCTGTCTACCTACATACAATATACATATTTTCAGACATCCTGGGCTTTGGAGTTCTTTCCTTTCATTTCTGTAATATGCTTGAGTTCTCTCTTTTTCTGAGAAACTCATTTTAAAACTTGTGTGCCACAGAACACTGGTTCTAAGAGATGCCATGGGAAAAAAGAAGGAAGAATCTTAGGTCCAACATGTCTACTTCTTGGATAATCACAATCTACATCAGGCTCTGGAAAGTCCTGCAGAAAAGAAGTGTATTTTAATTTGGACTACTGTTTCTCAAACTTATTTTACCACAGTGCTTACGCCCATAACTTTTTGTTGGTTTTGGTGGTGGTTGTGTTCATTTTGTAGCACATCTGTCAAAACCCTAGAACAGTGAGAGCATCATTGAGAGATGCTCTCCCCATATCTATCCCTCCGGCTTCTCTTCCATTGTCTTCTTTTGGCCCATTGTATCACGCAATCTCTCTTCTTAGCCTCTGCCACTCCAATTGATATGTCATCATGCTACAGGATGGAACCTTATTCTTAAGATAGAGTTTCCTCACAGCTCATGGAAATAGGGAATAAAATAGTGCTTACCAGGGGCTGAGGGGTAGGAGAATGGGGAGATGTTGGTCAAAAGTTGAAACTTTTGGCTATAAGATGAATACATTCTGGAGAGCTGACCTACAGCATGCTACCATGAACAATACTGTATTATATACTTGAGAATTGTCAAGAGAGCAGTCTTTAACATTATTACTATAAAAATGGCAATTATATGAGGAGATGGAGGTATTAACAAACCCTATGGTGGGGAACATTTCACAATATATATATGTATCAGATCATCATGTTGCACACCTTAAACTTAACATATGTCATATGTCAGTAATATCTCAGTAAAGCTGGGGGGAAAATATACAGTTTATTCAGTTACTTTCCTTGTTCATGAGGCTCCGTGTTGCCTGGCCCATCACATATAAATACCATAGCCTGACATTCCAAACTTTCGATCAAACTCCACAGTCTTCACTATTATAACTCATGTCTGTCAATCTAATCTGTGTGTGTTGTTTGTCCCAACACATGGTTGACTTATTTCTTTCTTTGCATATATTATATCTCCTACCTCTCTCTGGCAGATTATGTCTTACTTCCCTTAAGGTTCATTTCAAAATTCACCTCCTGCAGAATCTTTTTTCTGTCCCAGCATAATTCTATTTTATCTCTTTAATGCAGCAACACTTAGGTAATCCTGGGCAAGAGGGTTTGGGAATACTGGGAGATATAACTGAATGGGAATAGTTCCTGGCACATAGCAGGTGCTGCTTTTAAGCCCCTTCTATGTAAATGACTTATACTAAATATTATGCATTGTAGCAACAACAACAAAAAGATACATGCATACTTTGCCATTAATAAACCCAATTCATGGTGTACTGAAGTTAGAAGGGGGAAAAAGAGATTATCTGGTCCCATCATCTCATTTTCAAGATGAGCTAATGGAAGCATGATGACATTAACTGAATTGTCTAAGGTCACATTTGTGGCTGAGTTGGAACAAAAGTTCAGGCTACTTGATTCTTAACCCAGTGCACTTTTCACTTCGCCAAGCTAGCTGTTTCGGTCACCAGCTGTCCATGTGAAGAAATTGCCACCCACACTGTTACATGAGATTTGCCAGATGACAAGAACTTGAGGTTTTCATAAAAAGGTAGAGAACACTTTGGGCCATGGCATTAGGAAGGAGCTAGGGACAGTGAAGCCTCAAAGCAAAGGGCTGGGAAGATCTGGAAAGGTGGAGGTTGTGGGGTGAGGTAGGACAGTCATTTAATTTGGCAGAAATCAAAAGAAGCAAGTGTTGGGAAAGGAGAGAGTATAAGGTATATTCAGCAGGAGATGCACAGACAACCTGGGGGAAGATAAGAAATAAGACTAAAAGCAGCCTGTTCTGTCTGTGTGCCTTGGGCACCTCCTAACGTGTCAGGAAATGATGCTTTCATTTCTCTCACCAGAATTCATAACGGGAAGCCTGAAAAGAGTTCTATAATGGCAGCACTAAACATTTTCTAAAGGCAGAGAAGGAGTCCTCGGTTTACTCCATGCTGCTGTTCACAAAGGGGCCTGCTGTGTTGTTTTATTTTCCAAGAACCAGAGGCGGGCTTCCCCACCCCACTCCTAACGTGGCCACCATGCACTCTTTTCTCTTACTGTGAATACTCACGTGAGATCCTTACAGCTATTTTAGGGACTTTGGGTAAATGGGCCTTCCTGAATAATGCTTGAGCTTCTCAAATTCTTAAAATTAGCTTCTGGTTGCAACTTTTAGGATGCAGTGCCTGCTAGTAATTAAATTCTGATAATAGCCAAGAATGGAAGCATTCCAGGAAAGCAAAGCTCTGCAGAGGTGAACTGCGCATGGGCATTGCAAGTGTGACCTGTCGCACGTTCATTTGGCAGGCACCCTCGGGCTCCATGACTGCCACGGAGCATGAATGCATGGGCACCGAGGGATGCTATCAGGGATACCAAATGTTGTCAACACTCAATGGTGTCCCATCAGCAGGGAAATCCTGAAACAATCCAAAATCATTTATCCACACGTGCCTCAAAGCCAATGTGAGAAATTCGTTTCCTAAGTGGGAAATATCTATTCTGTGTTGTTGTTCCCAGACAAAGCCCCTTCTTGTATAATGCCAGATGACAAATGGTGCAGCTGCTCTTCTATTGGATGCGTAGACAGAACAGCCAAAGAGGGGCAGTTGCTACATTTACCATATGTAATCCCTATCCAATGGGCTAAGAGAACTGCTTTATTTTTTATGTGTCATAAATCAGATGACATGGGAAGGTCATTTTTAAAATAGTCCCTGCATGGTAGTGAATAAATTCATTCATCTCAAGAGGCCAAGTGTTCATTTCAATTAAAAAAAAAATCAAGACAAAACTATCACTGCCTTGTGTGTGGTGTTAGGAGAAGGTATGGCATTTGAATGTGAGTGCTGAGAGAGTTGGAATTCTAGAAAAATAAGGCATTTTAAGTAATACATGAAGAAGAGGTCAAGGTCCAGTATACTGGTCCTTAATGGTCCTTAATACTTAGTAATACAAGAGTGGGAGATATCCATTTTCTGGATGACTCTGATCATTCAGATAAGATCCATAGATTAGAAAACTAAGGACCAAACACATTGTCCCAGCTCTCCCTGTGTGGACCCTTGATATAGCCCAAGGTTCCAGCCAACGTTCTCGTGGCTTTCTCATTGTGAATGAATACTTCTTGGTTGCTGTTATTGCTGACTCTTCTAGGTCTAGGACACGTCATAATAAACTCCCATCCTCTCATTCATGTAACAGGTTCTTATTAAATCAGCCCTGTTGTGTGGGGATTCCAACAACTGATTTCCTATCTTGTGCCTCTGTGCTTGGGTACCTGTGTTGGTTTGCTGGTTACTAATGACTTCTTTTGTGGCTGAGATTTAGTTTTTCCCTCCTACTCATTTCAGAGATAGGAGAACTTCCCCAAAACTCAGATTGCCTGATGGAAGACCACAATCTTCTCTTGGGTCTCTCTAGGATCTCTGTCTGTGGTCTAATACTTTGGTCTCATCTGATTCTCTTCCAGCTTTGTAGGGCCTCCTGGGTCAGGCTCTATCTGACTGATTCCCTTCATCCACCAAACCTCAGTTTTAATGACCGAGATTGTAGGACACAAATACTTCCTTTGTTGTAACTGTTATTCCTAAACATTCTTTTAGCTTTAGCTATCACCTTACTACTTTCAATGTTTATTTGTTCAGCCAAAACCATTTATGATTTCTATTTTGTGCCAGGAACTAAAGCTGGTACCAAAAAAATAATAAGACGTGGTTCTTCCCTTGAACAAGCTCAGTCTGAGGTAACATTCTGGATGATCATATCTGATGCTTGCATAACACTTTAATGTTCACAAAGAACTTGCACATATGATTTCTTGACCATTATGCTTTAAGCTACAGATTAATTGACTTATCATATTCAAAACCACAACTATTCCAAAGGAGTCATGAAACTAGCTTTCCCATGATGTAATTCAAATTCATACGGGAGAGAAACCTTATAAAGGTAATGAATGTGGGAAAACCTTCAGCCAGAATCATCACCTTTTCCAACATGCAAGAATTTGTACAGGGGAGAAATGCTATAAATGTTTCATTGCTTGAGCAAACTGGTTTCTTGACCTATATTAGCTGGTGGGTTTTCTATTTAAAGAGCCTCATTTCAGGGCCATTTGGGGTTTTAATACCAGGTTCATCTCTTTTACATTGAGAGATTGCAATTTATGCTTTTGAAATATGATTTATATAAGTAGCTTAGCACAATCAAAATTATTAAACCTGCAGAAAGCCTGATGGGATCACATAATGTTATTATTTTTTGTACATTTTGGTGAAAGCCAACAGATTGAATATCACTATAATCAGATAAGGCATAGCCATATCACTGGAAAGTATGAAAACAACTAAAAATGTTTTGTTGTCTTTTTGGTCAACTGAAAGACATACTTTTGAGATTTTCAAGAAATGGGGGTCAGTGACATCCAGTGCCAAATCCAAGAAGGTGTGATGGCAGCATCACTTTATGGAGCTACATTTTTTAAAATTCAAATACCCCAGGCTCTTATTTACTTTTAGATAATTTGCTATAATTACAGGGTAAGTTGCCTGCCAGGTGCAGGTTAGTGCCATGTATGTATGTATATAGCCTTGAGCTCAGCAGGTGGATGAGAAAGAGGAAAACAGGGAAACCAAGATCAAAACATTTACTGCATCTTGGCAACCTGGGTATGCTCAGACCCCTGAGATGACTTTGAAGTTGGTTCTTCAAAAGCTAGAGAGATATAATTGGCTTCTAAATAGATGCACTAATAAGAGCAACTTGAGTTGTCAGTCATAATCATAAATCCCATTGTTTTGATATGTATGTTAAAGTTCAAAATGTTGCAATTATCCAATAAATTATTTTAAAATCCATCTACTCCTTTGCAATTCAGTCTTTAAAGTGAGAGTTAGAATAAATGTTTATGAAATAGCCTTTACCTTAACAAGTACCTTAAAAGAAGGGGCCTCTGCAAAAGCATAATCTTCGGGGAAAAGAATCAAGAATTTGGGTATTGGATGATGCCACTGTACATGGGAGTTTCATTGTAAAACTCTTCTCCCTCCATCCCCGCCCCCAAAGTAAAGCTGTTTCAAAGGAATGTCTGGAGATGTGAGCAGAGTGCTGTGCCTAGTCACATATGGCAATTCTGTGTCAGAACATGTGTTTAATTGCACACAGCATATTCCTAGGCACTATTCTTTTTTCCCTTCTGTCTTATTATTACAATCTTAAGACAAAGGGATGAGTTAAAGAAACGAACCTTAAGGATTATTTCTTCTATCCCAGCTGTTGACATTCGTGTTAAAATATGTTGTCCTTCTAATCATTATAGAGATCGTGTCGTGGAGGTATGAGACTCTCCTTCCCCATCTTGGCTGTTGTGGTGAGTGCTGCAGCACAAAGGCAGTGTTGGGTTTTCTACCCACCAGCAATAACCATTAGAAAATGCAATTTTTTAAAAAAAGAACTCCACTCGCAGGGGCCACACAACCATAAAGTACTCAAGAATCAACTAAAATATACCAGAACTTTATAGAGAAGACTATAAAAGTATACTGAAGGAAGTGAGAGAATGTTTGGATAAATGGAAACAAGAGTTACAAATGTAAGGACTCAATATTATAACGATAAAAGTTCCCAAAGGTATCTTCAAATACAATGCATTCCCAATCAAAATTCCCACAACATTTGTCATAGAAGAGTGTATGTGCAAAAATTGCAAAGATGATTTTCAAAATAGGATATTATGAAGTATTGTAATGAAGATAATGTAATTGTGGCTTAAAATTAGATAAATAGAAACATGGAACAGACTAGAGGGTCCAGATGGGTGCACATATATTTAGTTACATATATGATTTTGTTAGAAAAACAATAAGAGTTTCAACTCCCTGTGGAAGGGATGAACAGCTCAGTAATGGTGTTGAGATAACTGATAATCCATTCACAAAAATAAATTTTTGATGGATTGAAGAACTGTGTCTTTATATGTGTATGTGTCTGTGCACATGTGAGCTACACACATTTACCCTGAAAAGTATTTAAATGTGTGCACAGGGAGGCTTATACAGGGAGATTCATGACATGATCATTTTAATAATGAAATAGCAGGAACAATATCCATTATTTCTAGAATTGTGAAACAAACTGATACACCCAAATACAGAATGCCATGCAATATATAAAAGAATGAAGTGCACTCATATGTAATCACATTGAAAGATTGCAGAATCAGAGAAAATTACAGCCTGTTCTCTCTTCTAGGATTTTTATGCTTTCAGGTCCTACATTTAGGTCTATAATCCACTTTGATTTCATTTTTGTGGATGGTGTTAAGAGGTGGTCCAATTTCATTTTTTTGCATGTAGCTGTCCAGTTTTCCCAGCACCATTTATTGAGGAGACTGTCTTTTCCCCATTGTATATTCTTGTCTCCTTTATCATAGATTAATTGACCATATAATCAGGACTTTATTTGCAGGCTTTCTATTCTCTTGCATTGATCTATGTGTCTGTTTTTGTGCCAGTACCTTACTTACTGTTTTGATTACTCAGCTTTGTAGCGTATCTTGAAATCTGGGATTGTGATACCTCCAGCTTTGTTCTCCTTTCTCAAGTTTGCTTTGGCTATTTGGGGTCTTCTCTGGTTATTGAGAGTGTAAATTGGTTCAGCAAGCACTGTAGAAAACAGTATGGAGATTCCTCAAAAAATTAAAAATAGAATTACCATATGATCCAATAATTCCACTATTGGGTATTTGCCCAAAGAAGATGAAAACACTAATTTAAAAAGATATATGCATCCCTATGCTTATTGCAGCATTATTTACAATATCCAGGGTATGGAAGCAACCTAAGTGTCCGTCAATAAACAAACAGATAAGGAAGATGTGATATACATATCATGTATATATGTGTGTGTATATATGTATGTATGTGTATATATATGTATATGTATGTGTGTGTGTATATATAATGGAATATTACATAGCCATGAAAAGGATGAGATTCATGCCATTTGAGACAAACATGGATGGACTTAGAGGTTATTATGCTAAGTGAAATTAGTCAGACTGAGAAAGACTAATATCATATGATTTCACTCATAAGTGGAATCTTAAAAAAAAGAAAACAAATGAATAATAAAACAAAAGCAGAATCAGACCTATAAATACAGAGAATAGACTGATAGTTGCCAGAGGGAAAGGGGGTGGGGGTTGGGCAAAATGGGTGAAGAGGAGTGGGAGATACAGGCTTCCAGTTATGGAATGAGTAAGTCATGTGGGAATAAAAGGTACATCATAATGAGAGTAGAACACAAGTTATAGGAAATGTTGAAGGAAATGTTCTATCATTTATATAAATCAATTTAATATATATCCATATACATCCATGTGAAGCAAGTAAATGTTTTAATATATATTATATAAATGTTTTAATACTTATTAATATATATTTTATGTATATAAATAATTGATAATTGACTACAATGTTTTCCTTCCTTTGGGGAGTGGACTGATCAGGGTTTTCAAGGCTGACTGGCAGAAAATTACTTTGTGCATCAAGTATTACATAAGGAGGCTATATTGTTTGTTCTTAAGTTTCCTAGGCAGAGTAATGAGAGGAGCGGACCTTATCAATCTCAGAAGAACCTTTGGAAATTAAAAGGTCAAGACATTGAAGGCTAATGAATGAAAGGAGTTATGGAGGCTAAAAATCCACTAATTTTCCATTACTTTCAGGTTAAATATTTTGGAAATATGAATATGAGGGGCAAGAAGAAAAGAAGAAAGTCTAAGCATTTAATCATATTCCTGAAAGGACCATAGATTGCTTTGGCATAATCATTCACAATCTATTTTCCTATGGGATTAGGACATGTATTAGTCTAATATTTAGAGAGAAGGCCAATTTCCATCTAAAGATGGAATCACACAAGTACACACAGTATACTGTTTAGATGGGTCACAGAAGTATACAGAGGGGTTATACAAATCCTCTTTTGTTCTCCGAATAAGTGTCAGCTAATGCTTCACCCAATGCATATGGTCAGAACATATTTTCTGATTGGCTGGAACCACATCTTTAGGTTAACATAGAGTTAAGGTTCAGGAGTTATCTCCCCAACTACAAAAGGACTAAAGAGAAGCCTGAACCCACCCCACCCTTCCACGTGATACATCACAGAAATTCTGATCCTATAGCGTTCTCTTACTTGAATAATGTGAACTGCTATATATGGTGAGAAACATAGTTAAGAACTTCTGATGTCCTGTTGAATATTTATATGTTGTATAGATCTCACTGTTAAACTCATCCACTCAGTGGAGGCATTTGTCAGCTCTCCCGGTTAACCTTTGGGGAAGCTGATCCCTGAAAGGAAAGGAGTAAGAAAAATTGTAGCTCTGACATTCCAGATAAATAAGCTCCTAGCAGTTGAAAACCACTGAAGTTATACTCTGAAATACGGATCTGTCTTGAAGACTTAACTGCTGGATTGAGAAATGAACAAATACTGAAATACACTTAATCCTTCTCAAAAAACACCCAGTTTTAACAGCCATCTTTGGATCTTGTAATGAGAAAACTTTAAAAATTTCAAGAAGTGCTTCTTGGTGTTAAATGAAAAATAATCCTGTAGCCTGCATGCTGTGAATGTTTCATTTGTTTTCTTGCAATAAAACAGCAAGAGAGTATTTGTTTTCAAACAGATCTTTCTCCATTCTTGCCTTCAGGATATCTGATGCTTAGTTTATTTCCCCATCAGTTTATCAGGTCATCAGAACTCTCTCTCTAACACGCTCCTCCCAAATTCTCACATTAAAGGGGTAAGACAAACTAATTTTTGCCACATATATTCTCTGTCTTATTCATTGTCTAGCTGGTTTTTTAGCAAATAGTCTTGGAGGCTTTGCTGTCCTTTTGTAATACAGAGTCCTATGCAACACACTTGAGGCAGAGCCCTCAGCTCTGCTGATCCCGGCTTCTAGGAACATTTTTTGCCTGCCCTTTAAATCCTCCACTACAAAGCCTTTATTTTCAAGAGAGTACATACAATGGACGACTCTTGCAATTTCCACTTGAACTTTTAATAAGCATCTAAAACAAAAATGTCAAACGCAGATCTCTTGCTTCATGCTCTTCCCACCCCTGTCAAGCCTGCTCCTACCCCCCCACCCCCACACCAACCACCCTCCTCCCTCTCTGCCCCCCAGCCTAAGGAGACTCCGGCCAATATCCTTGGAGTCATCCTTGATCCTTCTCTTTCTTTCAAGCCCCATATCCAGTTATTAGGAAATCTTGTCATCAAAATATTCCTGTGATCTCATCCCTCCTCACCAACTCCACTGCAGGTCTGAGCCTCTACTCTCTCTCAGCTGGGCCCGTGCGTGCACTGACCTCCTCACTGGTCTCCCTGTTCCTACACTCAACCTTTTGGAGTCTATTCTCTAAACAACTGCTTGAGAGCCTCTTTTAAAATGTAAATCTGATTGTGTCATTTCCCTGCTCAAATCCCTCCAGTAGCTTCTCATCGCACCTAGAACAAAACTCACAGGCCTTACTCTGGAAACTAATGTTTTGTATGACCTGGCTCCTGGCTTTTCTACAGCCAGATTCCTTCCTCTCTTGTTTCCCCTGCCCTCTCAGCTTCAGGGACACTGCCTTCCCAGAGGGAGGGCCAGCATTTGTCTGCCCCAGAGCATTCATGTGGTTCACTTCCTCACTCCATTCAAATATGACCTCCTCAGGCGCCTGGGTGGCTCAGTTGGTCAAGCTTCTGACTCTTGGTTTTAGCTCAAGTCATGATCTTGGGAAGTGGGGGGTGGGGTTGCTGTGAGATCCAGCCCCATGTCCGGCCCTGCACCCAGCATGGAGTCTGCTTGAGAGTCTCTCCCTCTCCCTCAGCCCCTCACCCCCTAAGATAAATAAATAAGTCTAAAAAAAAAGACCGCTCATTTTCAAAATGAGGGGAAAAAAAATTTTGATTGAACGAATGAATGAAAGCAATACTTAATCGACTATGTTTACAAAAATAAAACGAAAAGCATTGATTCATAGAAAGTCATGTTTCTGGTTGTAAAGTTTAATTTGATCCAGTGAAAGGCTGTTTTTTCCCCAGTGATATGTTTGGAAGTTTGAGACGCATAATCTAGTATTTAATAAAAATTACTTACATATTTGAGCGGTTTCTGAGTGCTCAGAGACTGCTAGTTTGCACATAAGTACTTTATGTACTCCTTTGAGGCAAGTACTATTACACTCTCGTGATGAGGGTTGTGTGGTTTACAGAGTTTGTTTCCAGCCCAGGGTCACAGTGATTACATGGGAGTGCTTGGATTTGAACCCAGGCATTCTCTGGAAGTAATGCTTATTAGGGACTGAGATAAAAAGACAGAAAAATTCAATGAGATGGAGTCCAAACGGCCACCTTGAGCACTTTTGTAAGTGCTAGGGGACTCTAGGATGTTTGTTTAACTCCTGTTGTCTCTCACCCATTGTTCTTTCTATCCTGAGCAGGAGGGCCGTGGCGCCAAGCCAAGCCCAACATCATTACCCTTTTCCATCCAAACTGCCTTCACGGCAATGTGCCACACATTTTATGATTCCGATAGGGTTGCAGCAACTCTTTATCAAACAATTATTTCTTGGTCTCTACTAGAGTATATGCTTTTATTCCAGATTTGCTTTAAATATAAAGAGGCTTATGGGTTCATCCCAAACAATCCAGTGTTGTCAACCCCATTCTGTCCCGAACATTACTGTTGAACATGTTCTTCTGCATCAACTCTCTTGGCCTATGTAGCTGCTGCTCAAATCCCCCCAGACTTTTTTCTCTGAGGCCGTCATGTAAGGGGAGAAAATGCACCCTAATTCCAGTCAGTGATTTTCTAGTTCCCTGCAGCTCAGGATGGGCATTGGTCTTTGCTCCTGTCATCAGGAGTAGTTCTCAACCCCAAAGTATCTTCCTAAAAGCCAGGTCCGCCTCTGCCTTCTCACTACCGCCCTTACATCACACGTCTTGACTTTCCCAAATCCATCATCTCCATCCCCTCCCTCTACTCCACCTTCTTTAACCCTTACTTTTTGGTTTTTCCACTTTATTTGCAACCTCTCCCATCTGGTATTATCAACCTCTTCTCAAATTTAGTCACGTGTTCTCAGACGTCATTGTGTTTTGCAGTGAAACAAGATCCTCTTTCAACAGTGAATGATCCCCATTATACCTTGCTTTTAGATAGCATTTTATGGTTCTCAAAGGCGGTTCGTGTATCCAGTGTAAGTAAACATTTGGAGCAATACTGGGAAGTAGGTATTACCATCTTAATTGGAGAGAAAAGGAAATGGAGTTACAGAGTCTTGTCCCTTGCCCCATACTACCCAGAAATGTGGAAATGGGAGTAGAATAAGGTCTGTTTTTTCATTTCCCCACAGCATACCACTTGTGAGTTTATTACAGCAGAATGTGGTAGGATTTGTGCTGTCCATTTTGGTAGCTACCAGCCACATGTGACTACTTGAATTTAAAATAATTAAAATGAAACAAAATTTAAAATTCAGTTCCTAGTCACATCACCTGCAATTTAAGTGATCAGTGAACACATATGAGAAGTGGCCACTGTACTGGACGGTGCAGATGTTGAACATTTCCATCATGGTGGAATGTTCTACTGGATGGTGCTGACTAGGTCCCTGTCATGCTATTGATGCTGAGAGAGAAGTAGAATTTCCACTCTAGATGCCCTTGCACTGGCGAAGGGTCCTGGAGATCTGAAACCATCTCATCATAGTGGAGAGCTAGTTTGTTGTTCCCCAAACTGGATAGGTCATCAGAATTACAGATTCCTGACCCATTAATTCTTGAATGAATCCATAGTGCTCAGAGATGGATTATTAACTCCTCATCTGCTAGTTGCAAACCTTGTTATTGATAAATCAAAGAATCAGAAAAGGCGAACTGACCTCAGGGCACAGTGGACATTATCTATTGCAATTCACTCCATGCAAAAATTGAAGTCCAGAGCGATCAGGTCACTCTTTCAAAGTCACCCAGTTGGTGGCAGACTCGAGAATAAAATACGAATTTCCAGATTCCCTATGCAGGGTCTCTTCTCTCAGCCACAGTATTTTGTTGAGCATTTGTCATTTACCAAAGCCTGTCCTAGATGATAATCAGGAAAAGAAGTCAGAGAGCAGTTTCCTCCACTCTCTATCCATGCCTTTCCTGCTGCATTCATTAAAAATGGAGGGGCTGTTTTCCTAAGGCTATGCCAAAAAGGAGCAGCCTTGTGAGGCTCCCAAGACAGCTGGCCAACAGGATTACAGAGCCTCGCCTTGGATAATGAGACTATGGCTCATACCCTACCTCACGCAACTTGTTCCAGAATATGTGTCTGCTAAGAACACCTGCCACATCGCCCTTCCTCCATCACCCACTGTGTGCAGCCCTGATCTCCTTCCCACAGGAGTTCTAAATAAGTCAGTGTTGGGGAGCTAGAGAAACCTCTACAACTCCTTGCCTACGAAGTCATAAAGCAACAGCTGGGTGTGAAAATATAACCCCTGTCACTTTTCCAAATAGCATAAGACCTGGCCTGAAGGGGCCCGTGCAAGTTCTTGGGCATGTTGTAATTCACAGCTGCCGCCTGGAATAACATTTTTCCTCCCTGAGGTTTCGGGTGGCAGAGGGTAGTGATCTTTTCCAAGCGCTGCTTTTCTTCCTCAGGACTCTTCTGTCATAGCAGCACTGGGCATTTACTCCCTCTCGACCTAAATGTCTATATGTGACTGGGTGTGAAGTTCAGTGACTTGGGAGGCATAACGTCCTGAAGCCACTTCTTCATTACTCCTAGAAGGAAAGCCGAGATCTCTTAGGCAGGAGGCAGAGTAAGAGCAGAGCTCCTGGCTCGACATTCTTTTGTGCTTGAAAACATCAGCTTGCTAAATTTGGTGCTGCTTCTTTTTTTAGTGGGGTAATACAAAAGTCTGAATTTCCCATGCAGGGAAAGAGCATCAACCAAAGGCAGTGCCTATTTGAATTTTTTTTTTCCCTAGCGTCCATTCTCTTTTGCCACTTCCGATTTGATTTCTCGCTCATAAAGAATAATTATGGGGTAAAATGGATTGTGAGTTTCCTTAATACAAAGCAGACTTGAATAGTTAGCAAAAATCCAACAGCTGCTCATGTTCATTTTTATCCTCGGAATCTGATGAACAGAAACAGGAATGAATATGTTTAAGTAAACAGCCCATGTTCAGACGGGACCTTGGTGCTGGGAATGAAATGGAGCCTTGGTCCAGCTGAGCTTTATAATCAGCAAAGCCACCGCCATCTGTCAGGGCTGGTGTCCTCTCCCTTGGGCTCTGGCTCCCGGGGCCCAGCTGACAGACGGGCATCATTAGCTGGCTTGTGCACTAGGTCACCCCACTGAGACTGGTCACCTTGTGTCTTCGGGGTGGTTTATTCCCCCCTGTTCCCAATTCTGATCCTGAAAAAGGAAAATTGAATTTTAGTCTTAAGATTAAATGATGACAGTATGCAATCTGTCAGCTCCTTGCTGGTCGCCAAGCAGGTTTGCTAAATTAAAAAAGAAGGGGGAAAATATGATCCAGCCTCTTCTTCAGTCCTCTGGGATCAGAAGCAGGGAAACCCTGCCTGCGTCTAGCCCATTTAAATGCAAACACCTCAAAGATGCTTTCAGCCTTTACAGAGCTGTGTGGATTAATGAGCAGGCATGGAGATGTCATTTATTCTGGCTAAAATGCGGTGGAAATGAGAGAAACTGGCATGAATGGAGAATCAAAGAAAGAGACTCAACGTGCTGGTGAGTGGTCGCAAGGTCCACTCGGGGAACCACTTAGAGGAACAGAGCGTAAGTGGAAGCTACAAGCAACACTCTGCCCCCCGACGCCCTAATTTCTTTCAATCAGTCATCTGTTTCATTGCCTTAGTCAGTTGTACAGACTTTCTTTCACAGTTCTTTTCCCCGCACAGGTTGTTTCCCCTTAATCTACCCAATGATGTGAGCCCTGCACGTTTTCCACTTTCTCTAGAGGCGGCTGTCAATCACTGACTCCTCCCCTGAAGGATGCCCCTGACCCTGGCTTCTTGACCCTCATGTTGAACGCACTTTTTTTTCCTCTTTCTCATTTTGGTTTCTGAGGGCTTTCTCATGAGTGACAGTGACCCAGTTCTGGACCTCACTTTAGACAAGTTCTGGCAAGAATTTTTTATTAGTCAAATCTCAATGTGATCGATATTCTCTTCTGAGATAACTCAATTAATTCTCTTAATAAAGGAACACACGTTTTGGACAGGGATATAATTATGGAATCAGCTGCATTTTAATTTGGATGGAGCAGGAGGATTGTTAGAGCCCTAAGATACATGATAGAGAATCTTCTAGATTTCAGTCCTGTAAAGAATTTGTGCCAGTGCTGCCCTTTCATCAGAAAAGTGCTCCACTGTGCATATGGGGGGTCATCTCGTAAAGTGCATAGATTTTAGTTTAAGGTTCTTGAAGCTTTTTAAGTCATGGATATATTTTAGAAATACCAAAATACAATGAGAACGTAGCTTATCTACTGATTTCTTAAATAGGTGCTCAGCAATACGGGAGAAAACCCTATCACAAGGCAGACTGAGGCCTCTACACATGTGGTCTTTTGAATCTATACATCCTGTGCGGCTTCTGGTCAACTTCCCCTCGGTTCCCTCCCAGTGGTTATTTCAGACCTTCAGCAATGCACTCAAAATCTCTACTCTGCCCTTTCTCCTCTCCACTGAACCATTTAACCTCACCTTTGACTTTGCTGAAAGTCCCTTCAAAGCCCTATTCTGGCGTCCTCTTGCCTGCCCTTGTCCCCTCTTCCTTTCCAGCCCTCAGTGGAAGAGGGGACCTTTCTCGACTCTGGTCACATCCCAGCCTGCTTCCTTCAGGCCTAGGGCCTCCATTTGTTACCGTCTCTCATCTCTCTCGTTAGTGCTACTTCCCGCTGGTTTCTACCCTTCCCCGACTCACACTTCCACCCCTCATCTTTGCCCACTTTAGTGCCTTCTTCCTTCATTGAAGAAAACAAAGGCTTACACTTGATGTTTAAACTTTCTCAACTCCCAAGTACTTTTGAAACTCTTCACTGTGTTTTTGGCTTTCCTGAGATCCTCTGACTAAAGGTCATCATTGACATTGGAGTTTTCAAATGGAAAGAATTAGGGAGGGAGGGTGGTAGAAGGTTGTCACTTGCCTTGATCTTGTGCAACTTTGGAAACTGCAGCCCACTGAGATCAACTTGTTCTTCAAATCCCCGTGCTAAATGCAAAGAGGCGGTTCTAGGTTCCAATAACACCTCAGACTACTTTGGCTACATCCCTTTAGGGAAGTTACTTATTATTTTAGCTACAAATTATTACAGCTAATAGTAATTAGCTGGACTGAGGATTGATTCACAATGAGTGGTCAGGGGCAGGGCTAACTCTTTCTATGTATTAATTCTTTCTCTTTGACATTTTTTTTTTTATGAACATATAATGTATTACTTGTTTCAGAGGTACAGGTCTATGATTCATCAGTCTTACACAATTCACAGCACTCACCACAGCACATACTCTCCCCAGTGTCCATCACCCAGCCACCCCATCCCTCCCACTGCCCCTCCACTCCAGCAACCCCTCTTATGGTTTGTCTCCCTCTCTGGTTTCATCTTGTTTCATTTTTCCCTCCCTTCCCCTGTGATCCTCTGTCTTGGTTCTCAAATTCCTCATATCAGTGAGATCATGTGGTACTTGTCTTTCTCTGATTGACTTATTTTGCTTAGCATAATACCCTCTAGCTCTATCCACGTCATTGAAAATGGCAAGATTTCCCTTTTTTGATGGCTGCATAATATTCCATTATATATATATACACCACATCTTCTTTAACCACTCATCTGTTGATGGACATCTAGGCTCTTTCCATAGTTTGGCTATTGTGGACATTGCTGCTATAAACATTGGGGTGCATGTGCCCCTTTGGATCACTACATTTGTATCTTTGGGGTAAATACCCAGTAGTGCAGTTGCTGGGTCGTAGGGTAGCTCTATTTTCAACTTTTTGAGGAACCTCCATACTGTTTTCCAGAGCGGCTGCACCAGCTTCCATTCCCACCAACAGTGTAGGAGGGTTCCCCTTTCTCCGCATCCCCGCCAACATCTGTTGCTTCCTGACTTGTTAATTTTAGCCATTTTGACTGGTGTGAGGTGGTATCACATTGAGGTTTTGATTTGGATTTCCCTGATGCCAAGTGATGTTGAGCACTTTTTCATGTGTCTGTTGGCCATTTGGATGTCTTCTTTGCAGAAATGTCTGTTCATGTGTTCTGCCCATTTCTTGATTGGATTCTTTGTTCTTTGGGTGTTGAGTTTGATAAGTTCTTTATAGATTTTGGATACTAGCCCTTTATCTGATGTGTCATTTGCAAATATCTTCTCCTATTCTGTTGGTTGTCTTTTGGTTTTGTTGACTGTTTCCTTTGCTGTGCAAAAGCTTTTTATCTTGATGAAGTCCCAATAGTTCATTTTTGCCCTTGCTTCCCTTGCCTTTGACATTGTTTCTAGGAAGAAGTGGCTGTGGCTGAGGTCGAAGAGGTTGCTGCCTGTGTTCTCCTCAAGGATTTTGATGGACTCCTGTCTCACATTTAGGTCTTTCAACCATTTTGAGTCTGTTTTTGTGTGTGGTGTAAGGAAATGGTCCAGTTTCATTCTTCTGCACGTGGCTGTCCAATTTTCCCAACACCATTTGTTGAAGAGACTGTCTTTTTTCCATTGGACATTCTTTCCTGCTTTGTCAAAGATTAGTTGATCATAGAGTTGAGGGTCCATTTCTGGGCTCTCTATTCTGTTCCATTGATCTATGTGTCTGTTTTTGTGCCAGTACCATACTGTCTTGATGATGACAGCTTTGTAATAGAGCTTGAAGTCTGGAATGGTGATGCTGCCAGCTTTACTTTTCTTTTTCAACATTCCTCTGGCTATTCGGGGTGTCTTTTCTGGTTCCATACAAATTTTAGGATTATTTGTTCCATTTCTTCGAAAAAAGTTGATGTTATTTTGATAGGGATTGCATTACATGTGTAGATTGCTCTAGGTAGCATTGACATCTTCACCATATTTGTTCTTCCAATCCATGAGCATGGAACGTTTTTCCATTTCTTTGTATCTTCCTCAATTTCTTTCATGAGTATTCTACAGTTTTCTGAGTACAGATTCTTTGCCTCTTTGGTTAGATTTATTCCTAGGTATCTTATGGTTTTGGGTGCAATTGTTAATGGGATCGACTCCTTAATTTTTCTTTCTTCTGTCTTGTTGTTGGTGTATAGAAATGCCACTGATTTCTGTGCATTGATTTTATATCCTGCCAATTTACTGAATTCCTGTATGAGTTCTAGTAGTTTTGGGGTAGAGTCTTTTGGGGTTCCACATAAAGTATCATATCATCTGCAAAAAGTGAGAGTTTCACTTCTTCTTTGCCAATTCAGATGTCTATGTATTAATTCTTATAACAACTCTGTAAGATAGTGATGAGGATGAGGATGAGGATGAGGATGATGGTGTAAAAAATGAAGAAATGGAGGCAGTGGAGCAATTCACTGCTTTAGTCACACAGCTAGTAAGAAGTAGAAATAGGATTCTTAGGCACCATCTCGTACTTTCTCTAAGCCCCTGTTCACTCAGAGTAGTACACGAGCTAAAATACAAGCCCCTATGCCAGTTAGGTATGTCTTCGTGAATGTCCCAAAATGCAAACCTGTACCATGTCCCAAATGATATGTATTACATCCCTCCCTCTTCTGTGACTCCCAGTCTTGGTGAGTGGACCAGACCCCCTTTCCAGAAACCTAAGAATCCATCTACATTTCTTTCTCTCCCTGATCCCCTCTCCTTCTCCCAGTATCCGGCTCCCCTCCAGTCTACCTCCCTCATGTTTCCCATGCCAGACTCCTCGTCATCTCTTCTCAACATTGGTCTGGTTTCCTGACCGCCACTGCTGCCTTGGGTCTGGCTCTGCTCTCATTGATTCTTTATGCTGTTTCCAGAGGAGTTTCCAAAACACAAATAAGATCACATCCTTATCAGTTCTCTCCAAACAAGACACGGAGAGGTTAAGTCACCTGCCCACATTCAAAAAGGTAAAAGTCAGAGCTTGACTCCAAGTCCAGGGAGTCTGGATGAAAAACCTTCACTCTTTTTTTTTTTTTTTTTTAATTTATTATGTTATGTTAATCACCATACATTACATCTTTAGTTTTTGGTGTAGTGTTCCATGATTCATTGTTTGCATATAACACCCAGTGCTCCATTCAATATGGCCCTCTTTAATACCCATCACCAGGCTAACCCATCCCCCGCCAGAACCCTCAGTTTGTTTCTCAGAGTCCATAGTCTCTCATGGTTCATCTCCCCCTCCTATTCCCCCCCTTCATTTTACCCTTCCTACTATCTTCTTTTTTTTTTTTAAAGATTTTATTTATTTATTTGAGACAGAGAGAATGAGAGACAGAGAGCATGAGAGGGAGGAAGGTCAGAGGGAGAAGCAGACTCCCTGCCAAGCAGGGAGCCCGACGTGGGACTCAATCCCGGGACTCCAGGATCATGACCTGAGCCGAAGGCAGTCGCTTAACCAACTGAGCCACCCAGGCGCCCTATCTTCTTTTTTTTTTTAACATATAATGTATTATTTGTTTCAGAGGTACAGGTCTGTGATTCATCAGTATTACACAGTTCACAGCGTTCACCATAGCACATACCCTCCCCTTAACTCTTAACCACCTGCAGCCGTGTCTCCCTGAGAATGGAAGGGAAATTTCAGTGGAGTTCTCCTGACTGCCTGCTTTCTCTGCTCAGGACTTCCTCAAAGCTTCTGCAGTGATGATTTCCTTTACCTGATTCTGGCTCATCATCAGAATCAGATAACCACAAAATAACACATCAAATCCACTGATTTTTATTGAACTATTTCTTGTCCAAGTCTATATACACTCAGGGAAACTCACACCAGAATCAATGCAACAGATTTTCCCCAAATCCAACAGACCAAATGCCATTTTTGAAAAGAAAAATCTGAAAATATGAACTTTCTAATGAGATTAATATCTGACTCTTAATTTTTTTGTATTGAAGGTGTCATGGATCATTTATGGGTCATTTTTTAAAAGTAAAATAAGAAGAAAGGCATGTGTCGATTCACTGAATAGTTTTAAGGTTGGACTGAAGCTGCGATTCAAAGAGGCTTTGTGAAATATTTGCATTTGTGGTCACCTTTTATGTGGGTTTATGAGTTCTCATTTGCTCTTTCAATAATACTGTGTGAAGTAGGAATTTTCTTTCCTATTTTATGAGTGTGTATACTAAGGCTCAAAATATTCAACCAACCTGCCTCAAGTCACCCTGTGGGATGGTGGTGGAAGCAAGATTCAAATCCAACCTTCTGATATTAAGATCCAAGCTGTTCCCACTGCCCAGGTTCTCAAGGATCTGAAAATATTTTTAAAAATTTTTTATTTAAATTCAATTTAGTTAACATATTCTGTATTATTAGTTTCAGGGGAGGAATTTAATGATTCATCAGTTGCATACAACACCCAGTGCTCATTACATCAAGTGTCCTCCTTAATGCCCATCACCCACTTACCCCATCCCCCCACCCCACCCCTCCAGCGACCTTCAGTTTGTTTCCTAGAGTTAAGAGTCTCTTATGATTTGCTTCCCTCTCCGTTTTTATCTTATTTTTCCTTTCCTCCCACTGTGTTTATCTGTTTTGTTTCTTAAATTCCACGAGTGAAATCACATGGTATTTGTCTTTCTCTGACTGACTCGTTTTGCTTAGCATAATATCCTCTAGTTCTATCCAGTTGTTACAAATGGCAAGATTTCATTCTTTTTGATGGCTGAGTAATATTCCATTGTGTGTGTGTGTGTGTGTGTGTGTGTACACACACCACATCTTTATCTATTCATCTGTAGATGGACATCTGGGCTCTTTCCATATTTTGCTATTGTGAAAGTATTTTTTCTAAGATTTTATTTATTTGAGAGAGAGAGAGAACATGAGAGAGAGAGAGAGAGAGATCATGAGCAGGGGGAGGGGTAGAGGGAGAAACATACTCCCCACTTAGCTGGGAGCCAGATTCGGGGCTTGATCCCAGGAATCTGGGATCATGACTTAAGCTGAAGGCAGAGGCTTAACCAACTGAGCCACCCAGTGCCCCGCGAAAGTAATTTTTAAGTAAAGATTTTATTTTGGAATAATTTTCAACTTACAGAAAAATTGCAAAGATGATACAGAGAGTTCCTGTGTACCCTTCACCCATTTTTCCCATTACTGACATCTTTATAGTGTGATCATAAAATTATCAAAACTAAGAAGTTATCATTCGTACATTACCATTAATGAAACTCCAGTCCTTATTCAAATTGCATCTGCTTTTTATTAATGACTTTTTCTGTTCCAGGATCCAGTCCAGAACACTACATTACATTCTGTCATCATGCTTCCTGTTTCTCCTCTAATTAGTGACAGTTTCTCAGTCATTCCTTGATAGTTTTAAAGAGTACTGGTCAGGCATTTTGTAGGTGTTGAAAATAAATTTTTTGATACTCAAAAATGTCACATTTCTACTTACAGTACTTTATTTCTATACCTATTTGATTTTTGTAGGCCTATTTCAAAAGGCAGATTTCCAGTGCTTTTGCTCGGCAATGATTGCATATTTCTTCTTGACATTATTAGGGACCCAGAACTTTGGTTTCAACACTGCTTTTATCTTGCAAATCGTTGCAGTGCGTACCCACAGATGAATTTAATGCCTATCCTCATATTCCCAGATAATTGGATCCTTGAGGTCTAAAATGGTAACTAAGCTGAAATCATTGCAGAAAAGATGATGAATATACATGCAAAATTAAGAGGCCACTTCACAGAGAGAATAGTAGCTAAACTAAATGGATGTAAAATTTTAAGAAAATTTAAGAAAAAAGTTTACTATAGCAGAAAACAAGTTAAATGAATGTTAGATTTAATAGACCTTGCTGACTTGTCTTAGAGTTGATCATTCTTTGTCATCAATTACGTTGGGCTTGAGGAATATTTAAGACTAAATTCTGATATTATACTATACTTCATATAGTAGCAGCTTATAGGATAAAATGATAAAGAGGACAGCTCACACTCAGTACCTGGCACACAGTAAGTGCTCAGTAAATGTGAATTTCTTTCCAGAGAACACTTACCTAGTGCTTACTGTGTGACAGGCCCTCTTCTAGTGCTTTACACACATGAGCTCATTAAATCCTTCCTGCCACCCATTTTACAGTTGAGGAACTGAGATTCGGAGAGGTGGAGTTGCCCAGCGTTTCACAGGGAGTAGGTGTTATGGCTGGAATTTGAACCCAGGCAGGCTGGCTACCATATCCACTCCTTTAACTATGGTTTTCCACTGCTCCTTTGTTATCTATGCAGACCAGTCTGAGAAATGAGCGTTGCCCATGAGTGAATGTTCAAAATGACCGAACTGAAAATAGTTTATCCTTTGCTGCTGGAACACTTTCTAGAATACATCGCTTGTCTTCCTTGCACAGATATCATTTCCTTAGTATCAGAGCATTATTAATGTAAACACCAAATCTTGCACTTTGCGCCACTATTTTCTTTTCCCCACACTGATAAAGGGTGATGAGTTATTTTCCCTGCCGTTCTGATTTATCGGTTTCCTTTATCACCGTTGGCTCTCTGTCACTTCTGGCCGCGTCCAGCAGCAGGACTCTAACAGGATCCGTTTTCTCTCTTTGCTATCACTGGCTTCCAGTTTGCTATGAGAATTACATCGAATGCAGAAGTAAAGCTAGTGAGGGGTGCCCTCAGGCCCTCTCCCAGGAGCTCAGAGCGTGGAAGGGCGTGGGATTTGTGCCAGGTATTTCCGTTGCTCACATATCTCTTAGATGGTTTCTTTTCTGGTTTCCTTTGCTCTACTCCTCACCATTGAGATCACTTCTGGATAAGGGAACAAATATAGCCCACATCTTGAACACCATGTCTTAATAAAATAGATAATAAATTACCACTGGTTACTTCGTATCTTCAACCAAATTACTAAATGCTATGCCAGTTGTGGCAAATAAGTAAATAAATAAGCAAGCAAGCAAGGAAGCAGTTTATCTTCTAAATAATAATGCAAATGTGATCAATTATATCATTTAAAGCCCCATTGCCTTCATCATTGGAATTGAGGCGCAGTGGCTTTTCTTTAGCTTCATAGAGAACTTCTCCCCTGGGGGCAGATGTTCTGACATCCATGGCATTTGGGGGTTCAGGGTGGAGTGTGGATTGTTTCTTAGCAAGTATCTGGTACCCCGTGGGACGCATAGAGGTGGTGATCTCTGATGGATGCCATTTTCCATCCTTACACTTAAATCCTTATCAGTGAGACCAACCATGAGGTTTCTTTTTTTTTTTTTTTTTTTGTCTCCCCTGACCCTGAAATTCTTCCAAACATTTTCAGATGGATGGAGTTTTTGCTCTTGGCTCTTTCTAGTGGAAACAGAGGAGTCCTCCGTCTGGGCAGGATTGGGGCCAAATTGAGGAAGGAGCCCCTTTCAGCTGTTATTTTGGACCCAGCTGTGTTTGGGAAAGGGTGGCTAGATTCAAGCCCAGGTGTTTGTTTTTAACTCCCAAATCTTCCATGGTCTTTGGTCCTGATTACCTCTGTTACATCCCACACCATCCACATAGAGGAGGAAGCTCAACCAGGTATCACTAGGGAAACTCCGCAGAAGCAAATGGTTTCCATTGCTTAGAACTTTTCCCACATGAGCACTCAGCAGGTGGGCACTCGACAAGCAACTAGGGGGCTCCTAGTTCAGAGTGGGTGACTGTGCAATGGCAGAGTCACTTGGTTCTCAGGTTGTAAATACCACACTCATAACTCATCACGTATTGATCTCATGCATGGTGACTATTTTTTTCTTCCGTAAATGGGACTGAATAGCTCCCCGGGGTCTTAGTTCATCCATAATGAACAATAAATACTCCTATTAATTATGTGGTCAGTGAACTTGCAGTCCGAGAGTTAATCAAAGTTTATCAATTAACAAATATGTGGAATTAGGAAAGGATTGCCCATTTCAGTTCTTTAAAACTATATACTTTCTATCCTTTAACAATACCTAAAGTCCTCCCAAATTTGATAAACGCATGTTTAGATTTATTTTCTAACCACAATTTTTTATTAACATATAATGTATTATTTGTTTCAGGGGTACAGGTCTGTGATTCATCAGTCTTACACAATTCACAGCGCTCACCACAGCACATACCCTCCCCAGTGTCCATCATCCAGCCACCTCATCCCTCCCACCCCCCTCTACTCCAGCAACCCTCAGTTTGTTTCCTGAGATTAAGAGTCTCTTACGGTTTGTCTCCCTCTCTGGTTTCATCTTGTTTCATTTTTTCCTCCCTTCCCCTATGGCCCTCTGTCTTTTTTCTCAAATTCCTCATATCAGTGAGATCATATGATACTTGTCTTTCTCTGATTGACTTATTTTGCTTAGCATAATACCCTCTAGTTCCATCCACGTCATTGCAAATGGCAAGATTTCCTTTTTTGATGGCTGCATAATATTCCATTGTGTGTGTGTGTGTATATACACATACCACATCTTTATCCATTCATCTGTCGTTGGACATCTTGGCTCTTTCCACAGTTTGGCTATTGTGGACATTGCTGCTATAAACATCGGGATACATGTACCCCTTTGGATCCCTACATTTGTATCTTTGGGGTAAATACCCAGTAGTGCAGTTGCTGGGTCGTAGGGTAGCTCTATTTTCAACTTTTTGAGGAACCTCCATATTGTTTTCCAGAGTGGCTGCACCAGCTTGCATTCCCACCAACAGTGTAGGAGGGTTCCCCTTTTTCCACATCCTCGCCAACATCTATCATTTCCTGACTTGTTAATTTTAGCCATTTTGACTGGTGTGAGGTGGTATCTCATTGAGGTTTTGATTTGGATTTCCCTGATGCCAAGTGATGTTGAGCACTTTTTCATGTGTCTGTTGGCCATTTGGATGTCTCCTTTGCAGAAATGTCTGTTCATATCTTCTGCCCATTTCTTGATTGGATTATTTGTTCTTTGTCTAACCACATTTAACTAATTTATTTCCAACCCTACCACCGTTACTTTGTGAACCACATGAAGAGGTGGTCAATCCTGACACTGAGTTACAGTCAAGGCAGTTTCTTAATGGATGAATTATGAATATTCAAGATGAATTGGGTTACCAGGAGACTTTCCAGCATGACTTTTAAAAGCAATAATAGGGCTTCCCAGAAATGGCACCGTGGTCCAACTTTTTACCCATCAGCTGTCCCTGGTTTTATGTGTGATAAAACACAGCCATGAAATCCGGACTCTATTTTTGAGGTAGCTATCCAAACACCAGTAATCTCTAAGAATAGCAGTGACCATGTATTAATAACCAATTAAGGCATTAATCTGTGCTCACTGCCTGCTTATAACTTCTTCCTCAATCAGCCCAGAGAACAGGGCTATATTTGAATAACAACAGAAGGGAAAGGTCCTGCTACTATATATATATATATATATATATATATATATATATACTATATACTACATATATGCTAATATATATATACTATATATATGTATGTGTATATATATAACTTTTATATATAGTTATATAATTATAATGTAATTTTATATAATTTTTCCCAGCAACTGATTCTGGGTAAGAAAATGAGTTTTTCTTGCAAGGCCCCCAAAATAAATAGCTAGCTTTCAAATTTTCCCTTTCATGGTGATATCTGAATAAGGAATATGGCTGGTTTATTACTCATAATATGGTGACTTTCTAAGAGCAACTGGCTGGAAAAAAAAACTTGTTCTCTAGTTAATAAATGAATAAATTATTTATTTATTAAAATCTAATAAATAAATAGAAATTTAATTAAAACATTGCCCTACATTTGTTCTCTTTTTCTTTCTCCTCCCATTTTTGAGACTTTTTCTTCTCTTAACCTCTCACTAACACCCACTCATTTCTCCTTACCTCTCTTCTGGTACCAAAGGAGACTTACCTCATTATCAAATATTTTACTCTGCTTAGTCCTGTATCAGTTGGGTTGTCACTGAAAGGCTTTATCCAGAGTGACAAGCACAGTGCCTGGTTTGACTGTCCGCCTTTGGATGGAAGGAGAGAAACTGTTTTAGTCAGCAGATTACAGCTGAGGCCCTAGTAGGGGGCAAGAAGGAAGCAAGAATTTCTCCCTTCATTTGCAACTCTCATGGGCTACACTGGATTGTGGTCTTTTCCAAAAGAAAGACCGGCAGGCGCGGGGTGGGGGGCGGGAAGGAAGGATTTGCTCATTTGATTTCACAACAACCCTGCCAAGGACAATCATTTTTATTTTACAGATGGAACTTGTGAGGCTCGAGAGTCTAAGCAACTTGTACGGAGACACCCAGCTCATAAGTTGCAGGGTCTGAATTTGAAACCAGGTCTGTGTGACTCAACACTCAGTTGCTTTCCACCATTCCATGCTGGGTCCCCCATGGTGAGAGTGAGAGTGAATCTGGCTCCTAAAGTGCCCTCACCTGTGCTCTCCTCCCCCAGAGTCTCAGTCATTAAGGGGGAATTGACAAACTAGGAGCCAGATTCAGTGAAACCCTGGACTCCCACCTGCTACTTTCCTCTGAGGAGGCAGAGCACTTGCAAACAGGGCACACTCTGCTAGCTGGAAGGTGTTGACGTTCAGATGTGAAGATGACTTTGCTGCCCCCTGCCAATCAGACGTTTTTTTAAAAAAAGATATATTTATTTATTTTGGTGGGAGGGGGTGGGGCAGAGGGAGAGGGAGAGAGAGAAACTTTAGCAGACTCTCCTTTAAGCACCCATCCCTGAAGACGTGGGGCTGGATCTCATGACCCTGAGATCACGACCTGAGCCGAAAACAAGAGTCCGATGCTTAACTGACTGTGCCACCCAGGTGCCCCAATCAGACATTTTTAATAAGCATTTTTGGTCAAATAACAGGGTTAATAAATCAGAATTAATCCAGCTGCAATCTTCAAGCTTGTATGTGAAATGGCTTGATGATGGTAATAATGACAATAAAACTAAAACCAGCTACGTTTCATTGAGTATAAGCTATGATCCAGGAACTCATATCATTTCTCATTACTGTGACCACCATTGGAGATACTGTATCTCCATTTTGCAGATGAGAAAACTGAGGCTCTGAGGAGTTAACCGCCCAAAGCCAAGCAGCAAGCATGTAGCTGAGAACTAACTAGAAGTCAGGTCTGTGGGCACGCAGACCACAGACCAGCCACTGTGTCGCAGCTGTTCCTCTCCTGTGCCTGCCAGGTTGGAAGGAAGCCTGGCAAATTGGCCTTGAGCGTCCATGCTTGGGACCAATCAAATTCCCACCCGTGATTAAATTGAATAATTGAAAATTCTCTGTTTCATTCTTATACTAGGTTTGATTGCAAACTCTCTGGCCCTCACTGTTGCATGTTAATAAGCTTTCAGTGGCTCCGCATTACCCAGAAATTAGACATCCAAATGCTTCTGTTGCAAATGTGAAGGCCTCCACAATCTGAGAGTCCCCATTTCCATTTTATCCCTGACCACCTTCTCACTAAACTTCTGTTTTACTTTCTTTACGAAACACCAGATGCTTGCCCACTGCCTGAGTTCGGCCCAGTTCTGCCTAGCCTAAAAGCTGCCACTTACCTTCCTATTGAACCCAGCTCAAATTTCACTTCCCAAATCATCTGGAAAATTCATACTGAAGTACTGACTCTCAACCATATACTCTAAGTTTTTTTTTTTTATTTGAGAGAGAGAGTGAGAGAGAGAGAGAGCACAAGAGGGGGGAGCGGGAGAGGGAGAAGCAGACTCCCCGCCGAGCAGGGAGCCCGATGCGGGACTCGATCCTGGGACTCCAGGATCATGACCTGAGCCGAAGGCAGTCGCTTAACCAACTGAGCCACCCAGGCGCCCTCAACCATATACTCTAATAGTAATTATTTTCGGGATAGTTCATTTGCCAATTAAGGTGCATGACTTAGAGGCCTATCTACTTCAGGGCCTTGATCCACTACTTAAAACTTAGCATGCTTTTTAACTTTTTTTATTTCATCCCAACTAGAGAGGAATTCTGTCCTACGCCCCTTCATCTCACCTGTGCAGCACAAAATGTGTTGCCTGGCAGACAGCAGTCACGGAGGGTCTCGGGCACAGGCTCTGTCACAGCAACGCATCTGAGCTCCAGCCGCTCAGGCATGTTTCTATAATAATGTCAGTGCTATAAGGAAAGATAACCGCCTGCTGACCGCGTGACCTGGATGAAAGTCACAGTTCGGTCCTTGATATGGCGCCAACTTTCATTTAACCTGAAAGGGTGAGAACGGAGCAAAAGATGAAACGAGACAGGATTTAACCCTGAAGAATGAAAATGAAATTTGACTTGGAAACAAGTCCTTGTTTTCGCACATTTTGATGATTTACAGCACATTACAGCACAGTCTCTGTGTGTTTGGGTGTGCACCTCAAAGGCTGGGGGGAAAGATCAAACTTTGGATTAAAAGAATTCCTTTAAATTTTGGTCATTCTGATGAACTGCCTCCCTGAAAACACATCTTACCTTCAGGAGCAGACAGGGGCAACGGGGCGCCATGGGGACACTGTAAGTATAAACAAATTGGGCTTGACGCTTCCTTGAAGGTTTGTTTGTTTGTTCACCTGCTTGTGAGTCAGCGGTGGAAAAAGCGACTCCAGCGCTCAAGGGTGGCCACCTTATTTGCCTGTGAATCTATGACCCCAAAGTTCTTTTCATCTTGAATAAATTATTGAGGTAAGGAGAACAACAGCAAACTCATCCGGAAAAAGAGGGGGGAAAATATGTCCTTCCCAAAGACTATTTGTACATATCACGTTCCTTCCAGCCTTCTCTTCCAGAAAATGAGAGAATACGAGCCCTCATGGACAAGAATGCTAATTATAATCATTACCTAAAGTCACAAATCTTTCATGACAAGGGCCAAAGCTGTCAGATATTAACGCTAAAGCTCCATATTTCATTTTAGTACAAATTACTTTCCTTTTCCTTTTGACAAATGCCTCAATTTTCATCTCAAAGTTGCTCTTAGAATGAACGTGTCATTATCTGGTCTTATTTACAGCAACAAAGGTCAGGTTCTTTAGCAGATATTAATAACCACTGTGCTAAGAGCATTCTTGCAGCTCACCCCACATGCTGAGCTTTGCCCTCATTTCAACCTTGTGAAATTTTCACGGTGCCCACCAACTTTTTATGCTGCATATCCATGCTGATAACCACACTGAGCCAAATTTCCTCTTATTAAACCCAATCATTATGCATTAAAAAGACATCACCTTGTTCCATTAGGGTTAATAGAGTCTGTCTGAGTAATATAGAAACATTTATCTGATTTCTTTGAACCTCCCAAGGCTTGAGAGCCTAAAGAGCATGACAAAGAAGTTACAGTGATTCATGAAGATCATAGTGGTAGTGTCATTTCTGAGGCCAGGTTCAAGCTAGCAAAGTGGAAAACTGTCATAATTCCAAAAACAAAGCACAGTACAGTACCAAAAAAAATTTTACCCCAACTATTTGGCTATTTTAGATCTAAAGTGGGACCAGGTATTCAATTTTATACCTACCTCTATATTTATAAAGCTATTATAATAGCTAACATCATGTCATATTCCAGACACTGTTCAAAATATTAATTATCTAAATTCATAACAATCCTAGGAGGTAGCTACTACCTCCTAGGTAGTAGCTTGTCCCCATGCTACAGTTGGAAAAACTGGGGTGCAGAGTTAAGTAACTGCCCCAGGCTATGCAGCTAATATATGGTGGGAACGGAATTGGAACCGAGGCACTCTGATTAAGATGCTAAGGGTTTAATCACTTTGTGCTTCTGCAAATCTAACCCAGTCCGTGACTGCCAGGGTCAAAGCCAGAGACTCTAGCAAGGAGAATATTTTGGCCAAGTTTACTTCCTTTTGGGTCCAGTGTATGTGTGTAGGAGCAGAGTGTGATTGGTCCAACATTAGGGCAAGGATCTGCACTGCAGCAAGCCTGAGAGTTCTGTTCTGGTCTCACCTTTAAAGATTTTATTTATTTATTTGACAGAGAGATAGAGAGAGAGAACAAGTAGGCAGAGAGGCAGGCAGAGGGAGAGGGAGAAGCAGGCTCCCCGCCGAGCAGGGAGCCCGACGCGGGGCTCGATCCCAGGACCCTGGGATCATGACCTGAGCCGAAGGCAGACGCTTAACCGACTGAGCCACACAGGCGCCCCTGGTCTCACCTTTAAGAAGAAAATTAATTCTCCAGGGAAAGGGAAACAAAAGCCATTATCTATCTATCACCTCACAGTAACTATGTGAGGTAGAATTTATTATAGAATTATCTTTTACAGATGAATAACTCAGAAAAACTAGTAAGTTACCTAAGGGCCATGTGGTTAGGAAGACACAAAAGAGGGGGTAAAGCTCACTTCACTTTATCACTTTTTGTCCCTAAAGTAGCAGTGCCTAAAATGTTTTAATAAGTATTGCATGAAACAATAACAACAAAAGAAAAAAAAAAAGAAAAGGAAGGAAGGAGGAAGAGAGGGAAGTTTCTATGTTCAAAAAAGTTTGGGAAACCTTTGATTAATCAAAGTTATGTAGGCTTCTTACCTGCCAGACTTCTCAGAACCTTTAATACATTAGTGTGCATTGAAAGGATATACTATGAAGAACTTAGGTCACTCTAAAATTCTGTGTGTGTGTGTGTGTGTGTGTAGTAAGACATCTTATGGGAACAAAGTTCTATGAAGTACATTTTGAGAAATGCTACCCTAGTGATTTGAAGACCTTCTAGGCAAAATATGTGATCCAGGAAATGCTTCTGTTTCATTATCATCTTTAGGGCAAAGGCCAGGGCATACAGAATGGAAGATTCAATCTACTTGAGCTTGGATTTTTATTATTAGGACTGGGTCAGAATCATAAATAGCATTTAGTGCAAGGGTCGCCTGAGGTGAAAGGCTACTTTAAGGCAGACTCTGTATTTCATTTTTACCTAACGTTGCACGCCTAACGTTTCTTCTTTACTGTTGTTAACTATTTGTGTGTATATGTGTGTGTGATTCTATGTTACAAATGCCCAATGAGGTTTTAAACTACTTCATGGCATGAATTATGTCCTGTTTTTCCTTTGCCATTTCGTTTACTATATTGCTTCTCTGCCCAGAATTAGTATGTGTTATGTTTAATTGCTTAATTTGAGCCAGACATTTCTTAAATTTTTAAAATAAGTGATCCAGGGGCGCCTGGGTGGCTCAGTCGTTAAGTGTTTGCCTTTGGCTCAGGTCATGATCCCAGGGTCCTGGGATCGAGCCCCGCATCGGGCTCCCTGCTCAGCTGGGAGCCTGCTTCTCCCTCTCCTACTCCCTCTGCTTGTGTTCCCTCTCTCTCTGTGTTTCTCTCTGTCAAATAAATAAATAAAATCTTAAAAAAAAAACAAATAAATGCTCCAGTAGAATTATAAAGCTGGATCAATTGATAATCTATTGGGGTTTTCTCATGATCAAATAAGATAATGCATGCAAATGCTTATTATTATTATTCCCGTAAAAATGGGAATGTGAATTCATGTTACTTCAAAGTTGTAAGAAATTTCTACCACTAACTATAAATCAGAAGTTGTACTTAAAAATTGCCCCATTCTTTGACAGCTCTTTGGTCTTCAGGCCCTGTTGGCACTCTCAGCAACAACAAGCAATGGGTCTGATATTTGAAAGTGACTTCTCCATACCAGTTTGAAAACCTCAGTCAGTCTATTCCCATATTTAGCCCCTTGCTAGCCTTTTTGGTCTGCCTCTGCCCTTCTCCTCTTTTGTTCTCCTTATATGTGTATTTGGTCTTCCCGCCTGGATTTCAAGTTCCTGGAAGCCCAAAGATCATGAACTACTCTCTTTGTACCTCTCTGTTCCGGTGTAACAATTTCATCCCCACACTTAGTGGCTTAAGACAATCATTTCATTATGCTTCATGCTCTCTGTGAGTCAAGAATTTGGGGAGGGCTCGTTGGAGCAGCTCTGGCTTAGGGTGTGGCATGCAGCTGTAGTCAGATGGTGGCCAGAGCTGAGATTGTGAGAGGTAGGGACTGGAACAGCTGGGGGGGCCGGCTGGGCAGCTATCAACTTCATGTCATCTCAAGGTTTCTCACTGTGGTCTTCTCCACATGAGCTAGTTTGGGCTTCCTCCCAGAATGACAACGTCAGGCCAGAAACTGATTCCATGGCAGTTAGAAGTTTTACGAGAGAGAATTCCAGTGAGAAGGTAGAAGTTGTCTCACCTACTATGACCTAGTTTTGGAAGCTTGATTGTGTTACTTCCACCATTCTCTGTTGGTCACAAAAGCCCACGCAATTTTGTGGAGGAGGGAATAGAGACCACATTTCCCAACAGGAGTGTTAAAGTCATTTTAAGAAGGGCATGTGGGATGGAAGTTAATTTTGTGGTCAAGTTGGAAAACACATCTCCCACACTATCAGAATTTTTGACGTGGTGCTTTGCAAAAGGTGGGTGCTCAGTAAATGTTTGCAAAATTAATAAAATAAAAGCAGTCTGCCTAAAAATGTGGTGTAAGTGAAAGACCAACCCAACAAATTTAGTTAAAAAGGCTCTCCTACATACCCCGCCCACTCTATGAAACAGGTACTCTTGCAATTTCAAAAGCTTTAAGACCTTTCTAACTCTGATCTGCCACGTTAACAACTGTCTCTGTAGGCTGACTCTGGGTAGTATTATTTACATTATTTGTGGAGGAGTCTGCGTCCTTTTCTGCTTGATTTGTTTATAGTAGAAGTTGAGAATAAGCTGATCTCCACCCTTCACCCTGCCCCATGTCCCCAGACATTTTTCAGAGTCCTATAGACCATGCTAATAGAGTTCAAATGTGTTAATTGTAACCCTCATCAACTCTGGACAAAAGAGTCAGATACTTCTGCAGAGATGCAGATGTTACTCCAGCGCATTCCCCCTTTGGGATAGAGATAGGCAAGAGTAATGTTTGTCCAACTAATTGGAAGATAGCACTCAAAAAGATATCATTAAATAGACAAAACACCTCTACTCAGAAGAGAGTCACAGGATTTTCTACAGTGGAGGGAGTCTTGAAATTCTCAATTAACAGTCTCAATTAAGGAAGAGGAAATGAAGTGATTTGATGTACCTGAATTTGCAAAGCAGTCAATGCTGCTCTGATGTTGTCTGTAAGCTCTCCTGATGGTGAGCAAAACAACTTAGGGCCAAAAAAATCTTTAAAAAAACTCAAAGAAGAAAATTTGAATTGCGAAAACTGTGATTCCAATGGTATTCGAAGCCAGCATTTCAAAATGATTTATAAAAGTGAGCATTATATAAGAAAGGGGCATCAGCTGCGTGAAGAAATTTACCATTTTGCTGTAACACAATTTGAACCTCATGTGCTGTGAGGCTGTAGGTATGAGCATATGACTTAACTAGAGGGTGAGCCCCATAACCACCAGACACCTGCAGCTCAACACATGCTTTTTACTGTTATTAACATTACATATATTTGATTATTTTATAGGGGTAGATAAATCAGCTATGATTGCATTCAATTGTGAGCAGCAGAAAACCTTTATAATCATGGATTAAATAAAATAATTACTTTTGCTTATGTAACAAGAAGTCTAGAGGCAGGAGCCCAGTGCCAATGCAGTAACATAAGGATTTTATCAGGGAATCTGGTTTCTTCTCTTGACTGTCTCCACTACCCTTTGCAAGTAGATTTTCCCTATGGTCACGCAATGGCTGCTGCATTTGCAGTTATTGTAACTGCATTCCAGGTGAGCAAAAAGGAAAAGGGGAGAGGATGAAGAACAAAGCAAATGCCATTTAAGTTTATTGCTTTTTTTTTTTTTTTAAGATTTTATTCATTTATTTGACAGAGACAAAGCGAGAGAAGAAACACAAGCAGGGGGAGTGGGAGAGAGAGAAGCAGGCTTCCCGCTGAGCAGGGAGCCCGATGCGGGACTTGATCCCAGGACCCTGGGATCATGACTGGAGCCGAAGGCAGATGCCCAATAACCGAGCCACCCAGGCACCCCTATTCCTTTTTTAATTATGTTTTTCTTAAAAGCCCTACCATAGATTTCATCTTTCATCTCATTGGTCAACACTTTGTTATATAGCCACCAATGTCTGGAGAGTGACCTAAAAAAATAAATAAAATCAAGGTTTTGTTTTGTTTTGTTTTGTTTTTCCAGCTGGAAACGTGGCTGCCACCAAAAAATATTGGTACTCAATAGAGAGTCCCATTCTGGTATGACAGAAGGTTGTGATGATTCAGACCTTTCGCCGATAATCACAGTAACTCTCGGGTGCTCATTGTACTGGTGAGATGTCTGAACTTTGCTGAGTGCCTCCGCCAGCATCCTCTCACTCTGTCCTGATGAGACATTCTTGTTGGCGTATACATTTTTGGTTGTATCATTGGTCAGGCCCCTTTTAGCAATGTGTGTTCCCATATGGTTGAGAGAACTCAGAGAGAGGCAATTTTCCTTTTGTCTCCCTGATAATTCTAAAAGTATACTGAGTGAGTCCTTCTCACTCTGAGTGAGTGCTTCTATAAGCCCGAGTAATTAACTCTTCATCATTTACAAGATGCCTAGCTTGTTGGTGCTGTGCTAAGAACTATATTGATGTGTAAAAAGAAATAAAAGATGGCACTTCTGCCGCCCTCTTCTTCTGCCCTCGCCTCACCACTCCCGGTGCCCCTATGCTCTCCCTCCACTTCTGCTTCTGCAGCTGTTTCTGCATGGATGAGAACCTCCGGGAGAATGTCAGAGGTGTGACACAGGGAAAGGTAAGGGGGGAGCAATGGGTAAAATGTGTGCTCTCTTCTTCAATCATCACTGAAAATCCCTAAAAATATTGGGGATTTTTCTCTATCCTGAAGTTGTAGCAAGATGGCCACCACCGTTTAATGGAACTGATGCTTTCTCTTTAATGTGCTTGAAAAAGGGAGAGAGGGTAAGAGAGCATCCAGTCCTAAGGGTCTTTCCTACGTTTGCTGCTTTGCTTCTTTTTCCATTCCTTTCACAAGGGAGATAACTGCATGGGAAATTGTGGAAGTAAGGAATGTGAATTCTAGATATAGCTCGCCACTACCTTACTATCGGTATGAGGTCGGGAGAGTTCCACGTGAACTCTCTAGGTCTCTGTATTGGTTAGCTATTGCTGATTAACAAAATTAACCCCAAACTTAGAGGCTTAACACAACAAATATTTATTGTCTTACAGTCTCAGTGGCTCAAGAATGAGGGTGAAGCCTAACTGGGTAGCTCTGGCTCAAGATCTGTAGTGAGGGTACATCCGGTTATTGCTGTCACTGAAGGCTTGACTGGGGAGTGATCTGCTTCCAAACTCACTCATGTGGTTGATGGCCGGATTCAGTTCCTTGGGCTGGTGAACTGAGGATCCCAGTGCCCCCACCCCCTCCCCGGCTTCACTCCCTCAGGTCCTTGCCTGGTGGCCCTCTCCATAGGGCAGTTCACAACATGGCAGCTTGCTTCTCCTCAGAGCAAAGGCTCTGGGAAAGACAGCAAGTGAAAGAGAATGAGCAAGAGAGAAGTCACAGTCTTTCTGTAACTTAATCTTGGAAGTGGCACCCCATTGTTTCTATTGTATTCTATTGTTAGAAGCCAGTCACTAGGTCTAGCTTATACTCAACAGCAGGGAATTTCACAAGAGCATGAATAGCATGGGCAGGGATCATGGGGGACCATCTTAGAAGTTGCTTCCCTCTGTCTCAATCCCCTTTGTGTAGCGGTTACAAGCTCTGGAAGCCTGTAATTTCATGATTCTAAGAATACACTTTGAGTCAGCCCCTGGACTGAGTGTTGTGAAATCAGCGACTGTTTCTTTTACCACCACAGGCCTGGCCCATAATGGGCATTCACTTGACAGTTATTTATTGGTCATCTACTATGTGCCATTCCCTGTAGCAGGTGCTAGGGATAGAGCAGTGACCATGATCAATGAAGGTTTTCAGTATCATGGAACAGCATACCAGTGGGAGGAGACAGACAATAAACAAGCAAATCGATAAATGAGTAAGATATTATCACACAGATAGAGATGATAATGCATCACACTGGAAAAAAGTGTTTGCAATCTATACTACAAACATCATTTTAATGACCTTACTCTATGAGGAGCTGCGTACAAGTCAGTAAGAAAAAGCTGAACCTTTCAGAAAAACTGTTTTCAATAAAAAGTGGAGAGAAAAAAACAGGTTCCATATCGCTAGTTGTCTAAGATCCAGAGATCAAAACAAAACACAATTTATTAATGACTTTCTTCAAGTTGCTGTTGTTGTTACTGTTTTTAATGATAATGACCAGTGTTGTCAACAATTTGGGAAACTGGGCCCTCTCACAGACTCTTGGAGAAAGTGAATATTGGTTTTATTTTCCTGGAGGGTTTTGTGACAATGGGGTGCCACTTCCAAGATTAAGTTACAGAAAGACTGTGACTTCTCTCTTGCTCATTCTCTTTCACTTGCTGTCTTTCCCAGAGCCTTTGCTCTGAGGAGAAGCAAGCTGCCATGTTGTGAACTGCCCTATGGAGAGGGCCACCAGGCAAGGACCTGAGGGAGTGAAGCCGGGGAGGGGGGTGGGGGCACTGGGATCCTCAGTTCACCTAAATGAATGCGTAGCTTTTTTGAGTCAGTACAGGGAAAACTAGAGGCTAAGAGTGTGGCCTGTGGTATCAGCCTGAGGGGGTGATGTGGGCGGCGGCGTGGCTTTGTAGGGGGTGATTTCTGAGCTGAGCCGGAGGTGATATCACCATCCAGGGTCTGGGTGGGAAGTGTTGCGGGTAAAGGTGAAGAAGTGGTCTCTTCCGGGACAAGGAAGCAGTGTATATGTTAGGGAATGAGCTGAAGCCCAGGAATCAGAAAGGAGTCTGCTCGATTCCCAGACTTCTCTCCTGGGCAGCTGGTGGATGACAGCCATCACGAAGACAGCAACACAGGAAAAATTCCCTAGGATAATCAGGGGTTTCCAAGTCCTTTTGATTGTGGCTCACTTAGGTGAGTATAATACCTGAAGACCCACCTCCCCCATCCGTTAGGCCCTGGTTTTCTCCTTTATTATTATTTTTTTTGAAGTCTATTAAAAAAAATGAATTATTGCCAAAATAGGGCCATGAAAATTTTAGTACTTTTTATATGTTAACATTTCACAAATTAGCACTTTCAGCACACACTTTACCACGCCTGTGGATAACCTCATTTGGACAGAACATCCAAAGTCTAAACCTGAGGTCATTCACGACTGGGAGACCCCAGCCAATGGCTCTCTGCCTACCCCCTGGCGATCTCGCCACCTCCAGCCCAGACTCTGCCCTCAAAGACAAGGGTTCTTTCATTTCCATTTCACAAAGGTGTTCCTCTGATAGAGTTAAGTCCAAAGCAGCAATTTTCCTCTATGCCCCCTCACTCCCCACCATCACATATTCTGAGAGACTCAACTGTCAACAGGCAGATGAGGAAATGTAGCTGATGACATCTTTTAAAGGAATAAACTTAGAGGGGCTACCTGGTGGCTAGAGTCACTTATCTTTACTATCTTGTCCCTTTGACAGTTTTTTAATCTTTTAGAACACCGCTTACATTCCTTGAAGCTGTCTAGGAGATGGTCTTGACAATAGTACTTCTGTTCATTGGTTTGTTTATTTTTAATTGGTAAAGTCAACTAAGAACGGGAGTTATCTTTGTGGGAAGTTTTAGAATTACTGATTATTTTAATAGTAATGGGAGTATTTGGGTTTTCTAATTATTTTTGTGTTAGTTTTGGTAAGTTGTACTTTTAAAGAAATGTCCATTTGATCTAAATTTTCAACAATATCCTTATTACCTTTTCAACAATATCCTTATTACCTTTTCAACAACTGCAGGTTCTATAGCAATATTGGATGTGTCATTCTTGATATCAATTACTTGTACTTTTACCCTTTTCCTTGGATTAATCTTGCCAAAGAACCAGCTTATTGCCTTCTTGTTGTTTCTATTATTATTTTCTATTTATTTAATATACCCTTGTCTTACTTGCTTTGGATTTATTTTGCTGTTCTTTTTTCTGACTACTTGAGAAGGATGGCTAGCCCCTTCCTTGTTGGGCTTTGTTTTTCACTCCCAATAAATGCATTTTAGGCCGTTTACTTTTGTGCGTTACTGCTTTAACTGCATTGCACAAGGTTTAGTGGGTACTATTTTGTTATCACTTGGTTCAAAATGTTTTTTTATTTTATTATAATTTCTTCTTTGACTCAGAGGCTATTTATAAATACATTTTTAAATCTCCAAATATATGAGGATTTTATGTTTATCTCTTGGTTACTGATTTTTCAGCATAACTGTATTGAGGTCATGGCACTAACTATAATTTTCTTCCAGTGCCAAGTATATAGTCAATTTTGTGTGATGCTCTATGTGTTCTTAAAAAGAAAGTGTCCTACACAGTTTTGAGACCAGTGTTCTAAATATGTCCAATAAGTTAAGTTTTTGCCAATCGCATTTTAGAAATTTCAATATTTCACCAATTTTGTCTGCTTGTTCTAGGTATTATAGAGAGACTGTGTTTAAAAAAATTCTCACTGTGGTTGTGAATTGGTCTATTTTTTTCTATAGTTGTGTTCATTTTAGACATGTTATATATGTGTACAAATAGAAATCCTCATATCTTGCCAGCGAATTGAACTTTTAATCATTTGAAAGTGACTACCTTTTATTTAGTAATCTGTTCATTTTTAATACGGCTGTACCAGCTTTCTCTTAGTTAATGCTTGCATGATAGATCTTTTTCCTTCTGTTACTTACAGCTTTTCGATATCCTCGTGTTTTAGGTATGTTTCTATGTTTCTTATATGCTGCCTATATTTGTGTATGCTGTTATTTGTAATTCATTCTGAGAATCCTTTTCTTTTAACTGGAATATTTAGTCTATTTATGTTTAATGCAATTATTGGACTTTAAATTATGCAATTGTTAATTTTATCAACTTTATCATTTTTCTTTTGCCCCCACCCCCCAAATAACTTTAAAATGTGCTTTAGTTTAGATTGGTTTGTGGCACATTCTCTGAGTTTCTGCTTGTCTGAAAATAACTTCACCTTCTTTCTGTAGGATATTTTCAAGGGACAGACGTTCTGAGTAGGTAACTATGTTCTTGCACAATACTAAAGTTATCTTACTTTTTCCAGCTTCCATGGTTGCTGTTTAGACACCAGCTGTTAGTCCAGTTGTTGCTCCTCTGAAGAGAATCTGTTTTTCTTTCGCTGGCTGTTGTTTAGCTTTCTGCAATTTCACTATTCTAGATTTGGGTTTCTTTTTATTTATCCTACTTGGCATTCATTAGACTTCTTATTGTGAATTGATGTCTTTCTTCAGTTCTGGACAAGTCTAAGTCATTATCCCTAAATTGCCTCTGCCATGTTTCTGTCTTCTCTCTTCCAATTAAAAATATGTTAAAAACGCTTTCTCACATGTCCTTTGTCTCTCACTTTCTATTCTACATTTTCCTTTTTTTTTTGGCACTTCATGGATAATTTCTTCTTACCTATCTTCTCTTCAGCTGTTTAATTTGCTTCTAAACCTGTTCACTAAGTTTAAAATTTTTATTGTTTTGTTTTTTAATTTTAGAATTTCTTTTTCTGTTTTACCAAAATTTATGGTTTCTGTTCCCCCGAGTTGTATGTCCATCCTTTATCTCCTTGAATATACCAAACATTGTTTTATAATCTATGTCTGATAATTCCAATATCTGGGGTTCCTGAGTCTGTTTTTGTTTTCTGTTTTTTTGACTGGCTCTTGCTTGTGCTATTTTTTCTACCACTATTTCTTCCCATGTATTTGAAAAATTATTTGTAGAAACAATTTTGGGCATCAAGTGGACTAATAGGATAATGTATATCAGTTACACTTAAATAAAAATATAAATAAATAAAACAAAATAAAATGATTGTTGAGATTCAGGAAGCCTCCCTCCAAACAATTCAGCAACATGATCCACTAATTTGCTGATTGTCGATTAATGTAGACCAACTGCTGTATTACTGGCAACATAAAGAGTGTGTCTATTACTCATTAACAGTCTTTCAAGATGCCATGTTCTTGGCTTGCTTAATGCCAGTCAGAAATAAATTTCCAGATATAACATTTTAATCCATGATATTCTTTTGCTCTCAGCCAGGAGGATGTAACAGGGAAAGAAAATAGAGCTGAGGATAAAATACATGTGTATAAAGGCACAGATGTGATACAATAAGGTATATCCCAGTTCTTTTTCCCACTAATCCTATTTCAAGACAGCCATTTAAACACTTGCTGAGCATAAGAATCAAGAACGAACCATCTACCATCTAGGTTGCCGCAATGAATAAAGCATGCCAAATCCTAAGGACTCTAAAAGTAAAGTTACCTTCATCAGGCTGGGAACTTTCACAACAACGAAAAATGGGAAAATGAAGGCAGTTTTTACTTTTTTTTTTTTTTAAAGATTTTATTTATTTATTTAAGAGAGAGCGAACACAAGCAGGGAGAGTGGCAGAGGAAGAGGGAGAAGAAGGTTCCCTGCTGAATGGGCAGCCCGGACGCAGGGCTCAATCCTGGGTCCCTGAGATCATGACCTGAGCCGAAGGCAGATGCTTAACTGACTAAGCCACCCAGGCACCCCTGAAGGCAGTTTTTAAAGCCATATCAAAAAGGATGAGGGTGCAGAAGCAAAAGTAGCAGGAAGAAGGGAGATTTCTGAGGGAATAGGATATGCTGAGTTGGCCAACAGCTGAAGATGTAACCTGGGTGTCCCAACACAGAAGGCATTGACAGTGGCTTTTCAGCTCTGTGGCTCTGCAAGACAGAGAACCACATGTCAGGTAACTCAGATGGATCCAGGGAGAAGATGAAGAGGGAAATAAAGTGAAGAAAGGCAAAGGAGACCAACAGATCTGAAAAAGGAGAAACAAGCCAAAAAAGGTTCTCACCCACATATCCACATAGTAAAGCACTTGAAGCATTATTAGTATATCACATGCTTTTATTGTGTGGCCATTTTAATACACTTTATTATATAATTAATATAACAGCACAAATAAGTTTACATTGCCGCAGGAACTCTGGTTTGGATGTTTCTTGTTTTGAGAGTGTAGCTTCTCTCTAAATGATGCCCTAAGGATATTTGTGTATCTCATTTTTCTTTTTTTTAATTATTATTATGTTATGTTAATCACTGTACATTACATCATTAGTTCTTGATGTATGTTCCATGATTCATTGTTTGCCTATAACACCCAGTGCTCCATGCAGTATGTGCCCTCTTTAATACCCATCACCAGGCTAACCCATCCCCCCACCCCCCTCCCCTCTAGAACCCTCAGTTTGTTTCTCAGAGTCCATATTCTCTCATGGTTCATCTCCCCCTCTGATTTTCCCCCCTTCATTCTTCCCCTCCTGCTATCGTCTTCTTCTTTTTCTAAGAAAGTGATATGACTTCTTTGCCTGGGCTTTTGTATCACTTTAGAGTCTGTTCCGGAGTGTAGAGGAACTGCCAAGTGGAAACACCACCACACAACCTGGGAAGGAAAGGATGTCTTTGAGAATAGAATTCACCATGTAACTATCTTTGCCCAAAGAAATCCTCTTAAATGTGTATTGTGCAAGAACTTTTCTGGGCTCTGCTTCAAACTAAATTGGCTTAGATTTTCATGGGGTGCACTGACAAGTGTTTAAGGCTAGACAATACATCAGAACCTTGGATCACTGGAGGAGCTATCCAGCACAGTGAAAATAGCCCCTCCTTCCCCACCCCAGAGTGAGCGTTTTTCCAAACACATGGTGCTCACTGTTCAAAGAGGTCACTTATTGAAACTGGAAGTCGATAATATGAAAACTGACCCATTCCCTTTGGCATTAACTTTTCCACATCTCAACCTGTATAACATTATAAAACACAACCATACCACAACCAGATGTAATGTTTCTTCCTGTTTGAATTAGTCTACCTTTGTTCTTTGCTTCCATAGCACGGAAAACCTTTAGGTTCCCTAAGACATTGTACCTTGTGTACCCCAAACATTTTCAGGCTCTGCCAGAAAGTGGATACAAATGAGATCATTTTAGTATTTATGAAATAAGTGTCCTCCACAGCTGCTGGTATATGCTAATCAACTTCCTCTCTGCCATTTTCCCTCCCACCCATCGCCACACATTCTTTGAGTTCCCAGGTTTCTCATATGCTCCCTGAACAAGTTGGCACCTCTGATCCCTATGTGGGATGGTTTTCCTTCCTTCTCCCCCCCCATCCCTCTTGTCCTCTTCCCATAAAGCCATTTAAGAACTTTTCATTTTTTTACCAATGTTAATGGTGCCTATTGTGACCAGCAACATCCAGGTCAAGGGCACGAGTTCCTGCAAGTCCTGAAGTCAACAATCCAAATATTCCAGGGTTGGTTTGCTCATCAGGTATTTCCTGAGAGCCCACTGTTTTCCAGACCCTGTGGCACTAGTTCCAGGCACTATGGCACCCTCCACATATCTGGGCCATACACTGCCACTCAGGCCCCTTAGTGACACTGCATGGGCCAAGAATTTTGGAAAGGTCTTTACAAAACCAGTTCCTTTAATTTTAACTTACCACTCATTGAGCAGAGATTCAAAACCAGTCCAGTAGCAAAGGCAGAAGAGAAAAGCATTCTACTCAACTGGTCTTATCCCTTTCTTCTCTATCAGGAGCTCTTCTAAGCTGAGTAATAAGGAAAAACAAACATTTTTCTTACTCTTTCCCTAGAAATTGCAAGTCAATGTGCATTCACTCATGCTGTCAGAGAAGTCATAAACCCACCAGTTTCATGAATAGCTGAGCTCTCAAGCCTCTTGTTTTAGCTATGACATTCTGCTATGATATTCTGTTAACATACTTAAATATATTTCTTAGGTTCCCCACTAAATTATCAATAGCTTAAGGACTTGTCGACTTTATACTCTTTCCCCACAGATTACCTAAAATAGTGTCTTACATATCATTATTTAATTGCATTGATAATGACCTTTCATGTGTAGTCCTAGTAAATCCCAAGGGATAGGACAGTCACATTCACAAAGTCACATTCAAAGAAAACACAAGTCAGGCTGCATAACTCACAAAAAATTTATATCTTCACTATTGGTAAAATATTAGAATTTTGTATCATGCATTCACTGCCCAGAAATTTCCCAGGAGTCTTATCTTCCTTCTCATCACAGTTACACGACCACAACAATTATAAAAACCGAACAAACAAACAAAACCTCTTCTACTCTCTTCATGTATTTCTTTTCCCATCTATCCCTTGGGTGCCACACTCCCAACTTGTGATACTCTGCAACTATTTCTCCAGTCTTTCACTGTGGATATATAGTTGAAGTATAATTCAAATTCAAATTCCTCACTTTTGTCACTTTTTAAATGGGAATCATCAACCTGGTGCGGGAGGGAAAGGATAGTGCAAGTGCTGACTTGGAAATAAGTCTATGCTAATGATATAGTAGTAATTTTTCCATGTTAAACATATAGCTTCCTTGTTTTTACCTGTTTATTATTTTTAAAACTTAAAAGCAAAGTTGGTACTGAAAAAATCTATTTTTAGATGTTGTCAGCAATTTTGTCTAAAGAAGAAAAGTTCTGACACAAAATATGAGTAGCCCGAAAATATTTTTCTGCAGTATTCTGACAAGTTATTTTTGTGATATTTTTGCCTTATTAAGCTCTTGTGAATTCAAGCAGCATCGAATTATCAGAGGGAAACTAAGAACAAATTTCAAACACTACATTCAGCTAGTGTTTAGAAAACCAAAATGAAATGAGGAGCATTCCATCTGGATACCTTTTTGCATACCCCTTCACATCATCCATTCATTTGCTATGATCATCTATTACTGTGTAAAATACCACTGCAAAATTTATTGGTTTAAAATAGCAACCATTTTATTACCTCTCATGATTTTGTGGGTTGACTGGGCTCTGCTTGGCAGTTCTTTTGCTCCAGGTGATTTAGGTTGTGGCTACTGTCATCTGGGGCCTCAACTGGTCTGCAGTGTCCAAGCCTGCTCACCCACACGTCTGATGCCTCAACTGGCCTGCCTCAAAGACTGATGTTTTCCATCTATCTTTTCTCTGAGTTGGGATTCTCAGGTAGCTGGGCCTCTGTCTCTCTCTGCTTCGTCTCAGGGTCTCTCATACTCTCCATGTGGCTTCTGCAGCAGAACTTCCATGAAGACTCAGAGCTCCCAAAAGCACAAAAGTAGAAACTTCCATGCCTTCTTCAGACTTAGGCATGGAATTTCCACATTCTATTGATTAAAGCAGTCAATAAACAGGGCCAGCCCAGACTTAACATGGGAGGGAGTGAAAACTAGAAGATGTGATTCATCAGGAACCATCTTTGGAGCCTAGCTACTTCCAACATGCACAACAATTTGCTGGAAATTTTAATGTCTCTTTTAACAGCTAGCATTTTCTTCTGTTTCTATCACCAGTTTAACCTAATCTTTCTTCCAGTTGAAAATTTCCCCAAAGTATCCAGCAGTATTGCTTTGGAGTTATTGCACACATTTTTTTTTCCTGAAATAATTAAAGCTTTGTATACTTTTTTATAGAAACACTAATATTCAATATCTTAGATGATTTAGAGGTCTGAAATTAAAGCTTACTAACTAATAATCACTAAGAGTGACGGCCCTGATGAAATAGGATTCTACACTTTTTCTGTATCAAGGGAAGTGGGTTTTCCCCCCCAGTTTTATTGAGAAATCATTGACATACATCACTGTATAAATTTAAGGGGTACAGTATGATGGTTTGATTTATGTATATTATGAAATGATTACCACAATCAATTCAGCTAACATCCATCTTCTCATATAGATACAACTGTAAAAAAGAAAGAAAGAAGAAAAGAGGAAAGGAAAAACATCTTGTTACAAGAACTCATAGGATTGATTCTGTTAACAACTTTCCTGTGTAATCACACGGCAGGGTTAGCTATATCACCACACTGTACATGACATCCCAATACTCTTTTATCTTACAACTGGAAGTTTGTACTTTTTGACCACCTTCCTCCAGTTCCGCACTCCCCACTTCACAAACTACACACTTAAACCTAAAGTGTAAAGTGGTTTCCCAAAGAATATTTCATAACATTTTGGTGCTGTGGGTTATCAATGTTATTGTGTGGGCAAGGAGTTTGGAGGAAATGCTTTGGCTCAATAAAGTCAAGGAGATTTTTTTTTTTAAGCCAAAATTTGTTAGACCCTTAATGTGCAAAGTGGGATTGAATGTGTTTTGTTTCCTTAACGTATTTGAACATGGAACTTTTTGACTTAAAACCTCCCCAGGGACTAAAGTTCCACCAAACACTCTCTGGGAAAATGATTTTTAAAGAATCATGTACTCTGAAGATCATATATATGACTACCCAGTGCATTTATGTTCCATGATTTGGAAAAATATTTATGAGTGTAAATAGATCCCTGAAGCATGGTTGTTACGATAATTATGATCATAGTCAGTGACATTTATTGAGCATTTACTATGTACTGGATATTGTGCTAAGTACTTCGTATGTATCTATTTGCTAATGCTCTGAGTGGTTCGCACATATTATCCCATTTAATCCTACTAATAACTACACGAAATAAATATTATCATGATCTCCATTTTACAGATGAGGAAACTGAGTCAGGGAGGTACACAGTTCGGAGGTACAACCTTGACTTGAACCTGTTTGTATGCCTCCATAGTCTGGGCACTTCACTCCTGTTCTAGCCTGTCTTCTCTTTTGCATATCAAGTCAAGTTTTCAGTTTCGAACGTTAATGATTCATTTTAGTCTGAGATTCCACAACTCTAGAGAAAACTAATACTTATCAAGCACCTACAACATACCAGTCTTTGTGCTTTTATATATATTTATTAGGTGATTTATCCTTACAATAACCATAGGAAAAAGTATTGAACATTTTGTGAGAAATGAGAAAAAAAACCTTTTTTGCTTTGATAGTAAATGTTTTGCGAACGTAGGATGAGCATCTCATAAACCACTTCAGATGATTTCTCAGGAACCCACTCAATTCTGAAGTACAAACTATCATCCTTCATCTTCCTCTAAAGAGTTGCTTCCCTGAAACACCCAGAGCATTCAAACCGATTTTAGCTTGAATAAACCCTTCCTCCAACCTATTGAATTATCTACTTGAGTCCTAGGGAAAATTATATAGAATAATATGTTTGGAATCCGCACTTGTTAAATTCTATATCCAAGTGATAATGTATCTCTTTCTTCAATAAATGTAAATATAAATTATATATAGATGTGGAAATTAATAGTACAGCTTGAAACTCTACTTTTTCACACAGTGTCATTTCAATATAGCAAAATGGCAAAAATACCCATAGAAACATACTTTTGAAGTCATTTCAAGATGGCAGCCTGAGCACAGATTTACAACCCAGGCCTCTGAGAGTCCGCTGAAATAGAAATACAGACACACTAAAAAGGATAAAGTGTAACAGCAAAGTACTTTAGATGGGGATGTGGAGACCGGTGGTCATTAGTGAATGAGAAATCTAAACAAATGTCTGGCTGACACGAAGCAGATGGAAGCCTCTAAGGATATGAGACAGCACAGAGTTCCCTACGCAAGCAGTGGCAGTGAGGTGAGGCAGGAGCTCTTCCACCAGCAGCAAAGTTGGGATAAGCTCAAGCTTGGAGATGGTAGGGATGAGGCAAATAGGGAGCTGATAACATGTTCTTTGGGTCTGTGGAAGCTAAGATCTATAGAGGAAAAACTGTCTTACCTACCCCTCAATCTCTACCTCTACTCCCAGAGAGGGCAATCATCCCAGAAATAGAACCTAGAGATTTAAAAAAATGGACTGTGAAGGAAGGTCACCTCTGTTCAAAGTCTGCTTCTGCCCCTGACTGACTGGGTGACTTGAGGCAGGTTATTTAAGCTCTCTGTGCCTCCATTTTCTTGTGTATGAACCGGGGACAGTTAGAGTACCTAACTTAAAGGAGTGTTGTAAGTAGTAAAGGAATTTCTGTGTGTGATGTTCTTAAGACAGTGCTGGCGTGTGATCAATTAGCCATCATCTTTATCATCATCATCATCATTACCACAGAACAAATCTCTTGAATAAACCAGGAGAACATCTGTGGCTTAGGGTTTGGGAATTGGAATCCTAAAGTAAAGCCCTCCTTAATCTGGAATTTGGCGGACTAGGACTGGCTGCTGGCTCCTTAGCCACTTATCCCAAAATAGTGCTGTCAGTGCATCCCTCCACCCCAGCTTCACAGGGCTTTGAGTCCGACTTCCCACTAAAGGAGAGGGAAAGTATAGCAGGAAACAGACCTACTAATATAATAAAGAATAAAGCAAACCTACTCCAACAACCCAGTCCTTTGTTTTAAATATAAGTAGAAAAACCAAGGATCACTAGGCAGAATATACCAGCATCTTTATTTTTATTTATTTATTCATTCACTCATTCATCCATTCATGTTTTAAATTCATTTGTTTGTCCATTGATTTATTTATAGGCGTCAAAATAATTTATTTTATTTTTATTTTTTCCAGCTCTTTTGACATGTAACTGACATATGACATCATGTAAGTTTAAGATGTACAACATGGTGACTTGGTATGCATATATATTATGAAATCATTATCACAATAAGGTTAGTTAACACATTCATTACCTCACGTAGGTACAAATAGCAGAAACTTATCCCAGAGGAATTAGAGATAATTCAGGGAGCAGAAGAGAAGTTAAAAACAACAATAACATACTCCCGGGGCGCCTGGGTGGCTCAGATGGTTAAGCGTCTGCCTTCAGCTCAGGTCATGATCCCAGGGTCCTGGGATCGAGTCCCGCATCGGGCTCCCTGCTCCTTGGGAGCCTGCTTCTCCCTCTGCCTCTCTCTCTCTCTCTCTCTCTGTCTCTCATGAATAAATAAATAAAATCTTTAAAAAAAAAATAACATACTCCCATTAGAGTTCTCAAGAGACTTGAGACAATTTTGCACCTACTATATATATGCACTATATATGCACATATATATATAGTGCATATATATAGTATGTGTGTGTGTATATATATACATATATATATATACACACACACACATATATATATATGCCATTAAAAAAAGAAGCCAGAGCAACAATAAAAAAAAGAGCTCTTTGGTATTAAAAACACAATTTCTAAAAAAAACAAAAACAAAAACAAAACAAAACAGGGGCGCCTGAGTGGCTCAGATGGTTAAGCATCTGCCTTGGGCTCAGGTCATGATCTCAGGGTCCTGGGATCGAGCCCCGTATTCGGCTCCCTGCTCAGCGGGGAGCCTGCTTCTCCTCTCCCTCTGCCTGTCACTCTGCCTACTTGTGCTCTCTCTATCAAATACATAAATAAAATCTTTAAAAAATAAATAAACAAAAACAAAAACCATAATTTCTGAAAATTAAAATAATTTCAAAAGAAAAGTGCTAAAGTAAAATCAAGATCTCCCAGGATCTAAAGCATCATGACAACAAGATGGAAGACTAAAAGAGAAACAAACAAAAGCCTTAGAGCGCTAATTCATGAGGGTTCCACATAAAACTAATGGATTCTAGAAAAAAAGAAGTCAAAATGGATGGTACATGTGTTACCAAGGATTATTATATTGGACAATGTGTTCCATGGCTGAGGAAGGACTTAATGATTCAGATTGAAATGATGCGTGAATGCCAAACAGGGGGAATGAAGTCCACACTGCTCCCATCATTAGGGAATTTCAGGAGACTAAGGCCTAAGAGAAGATCCTAAAATAAAAACCCATTGAGAATAATTATGTTAACAACAAAGTAGTAATGAGAGTCACATCGGAATCAGCAACACTGGATGCTAAAAGACAATGTCACCAGGTACCATCCATTTACTTTCTCTGTAATAGGTAGGGATGCTGATTGTATGGCCTTTGTTTCCCAACCTCATCAGCCCAGACACAAAAATAAGATCAGAATGGTAATGATACAATTATAATTTTCTTCTAGTTTGGCCCCCTTAAGTAAGGACCCTAGCTAGCCTTCAAATCCCTCTTAACTATGTTAGGATTTCTTCAGTGTGACCTGCCAATCAGTCCTGTTGGCTCCAAGAGGAAGCCATGCATTCCGCCTGTCCTGCACATGCCCCTTTGGGGAGGTGTCCCATTCCTGACAACACCGGTGTCTGCCCAGGGTCTGCCATTGCTCATTGTCTAAGCGAGGCGGGCTATCATGGCACTTTGCTGCACAGGCCATATCAACTGTCTTCCTGGACTTGAATCCCAGGCCCATCACATACTAAAAGTGTAACCTTGACCTCTCTAGGCCTCCAATTTAACATCTGTAAATTGGGAATAATAATAGTATTTATCCCACAGTGCTTTGAATGATGCAGTGAGACAACCCATTTTAGAACTTAGCACAGTGCCTAACACATGGTGAGCATTTGATAAAGTCTGAGTATATAACAAAAACAAAAGCGATCTCACACGTCATGCCACTGATGCCTGCCAGTGCACATACCCCAAATGCCGGCTGCCTGCGCATGGCACCATCTCCCGTCTGAACAGAAGCTGCTGTTGCCTTGGGTAACATTTCACTCAGGGGAGCAGTCAACATAATTCCCTTGATTTATGACTTCACTCACTTTCTACTTTAAGCACCCATTCTGAGGGGCAGTAAAAATTCAGTGAATTCAGAGCCCCTCTCTTACCACCCAGGTGGCATGTACGTTTCCAGGGGATTACAGCTCCTCTGTGTTGTCTGGGGGAGGGAGGAGGCAGCTCCTAGTCCTTGGTTCCTCCCCTGTGATGTACTTTGGCACTTCGGGGGTCCTCCTGGACATCAGTGAAGTTAGCTGCTTTCTGTCCCCTGAGTCTGATCCTAAAGGCCTTTTAGACAGAGCTCTCTGATGGCTATCTGCATGCCACACTAGAGCCTCAGAGAATATTCTGGGACTGTCTCTGGCCCTTCACCATCACTGGCCTCACAGTGAGTTCAGGGGAAATCATTCTGTGGATGACCTGGCCACCCAGGCAGATCTCTTGACTCAAGTTCTGAGATGGGGCACAGAGGCTCTCGACTTGGCTCCAGATTCCCTGGACTTGTCTGGATCGTTCTGTCCACTTTCTCCTCCTTTGAGGACTCTGGGAGTTAAGAGGAGAAAGATGCAGTCCCCTTCGAGTAACAAACAGCATCTGCTTCCACTGCTTCCTTCTGGTTATTCTTATCCTATGCTGGGAGGAATGTCATCTCACTGTGGGGAAGGAGGAGACAGGAAAAGCCGAGGTCATACATTATGCACTCTTTGCCCAGAGGCCCTCAAGGGCCTGTTGCTTTCGGCTCTTCAGTATGACCTCCCTGATGACAAAGCAGAGAAGGGCAAGGAAATGCAAAGATACAAAAAGATATTTAGGAAAGCCAGATTGTCATCTGCCACAATCTTGATAACTCATAGAATAGATAGTCCCAGGGAACATATATCGAGAACCTGCCAGATGCCAGGCTTTCTCTAAGCACTTTGTGTGTATTAACTCATTTAATCCTCATAACAACCTATGAGGCAAGTAGGATTTTATCCCCACTTTCCAGATGAAGAAATGGAGGATTGGGCAGGTTAAATAATTTTCCCAAGGTCGGTGAGGATGCCATAAAAAAAATGGAATTCCACCCCCAAATACGGTGGCTTCAGGGCCACAGCCTCCACCACTTCCATCTACTTCTCCCGGACTGTGACCCAGCCAGCCCCTGCGTTTTTCTCTCAGTCTCTTACTGCAGCATGGGGCCTGCATCCCTGCCTCTGGGCCAGACGTCGGCGGGGGTAGCAGGTGTAGCGGCACCACCCCCCATGCACGCCCACTGGCCGTGAAGCCACGGTGCCTCCTGCACCTCTCTCTCTCGGGATGGAGTTACTACCTGAATCCCTCTTAAATGTCAAGCCACTGTTCCCCTGTGGGCCACCCCAGTCCTCTAGACTTCCTCATCAGGCCAGGTCATGATGTCTATTTAGAAAAGCAAAACAGGTGCACCCAATCTCAGCTGGTCCACCCGAGACCCCCTGAGCGCCAACCATATTCCCCGGCACGGTCCCATTTCCGCTCCAACAAGATGAAAGAAACTGTCATGAACCAGGAGAAACTCGCCAAACTGCAAGCACAAGTGCGCATTGGTGGGAAAGGAACTGCTTGCCGAAAGAAGAAGGTGGTTCGTAGAGCGGCTACAGCAGATAATAAAAAACTTCAGTTCTCCTTAAAGAAGTTAGGGGTAAACAATATCTCTGGTATTGAAGAAGTGAATATGTTCACAGACCAAGGAACAGTGCTCCACTTTAACAACCCCGAAGTTCAGGCATCACTGGCAGCGAACACTTTCACCATTCCAGGCCACGCTGAGACAAAGCGGCGGACAGAAATGCTACCCAGTATCTTAAACCAACTTGGAGCAGACAGTCTGACTAGTTTAAGACTGGCTGAAGCTCTGCCCAAACAATCTGTGGATGGAAAAGCACCACTTGCTACCGGAGAGGATGATGATGATGAAGTTCCAGGTCTTGTGGAGAATTTTGATGAAGCTTCCAAGAATGAAGCAAACTGAATGGAGTCAACTTCTGAAGAAGATAAAACTTGAAGAAGTTACTGGGAGCTGCTATTTTATATGATGACTGCTTTTTAAAATTTTGTTCATGGATCTGATAAAATCTAGATCTCTAATATTTTTTCCTTTTTTAAAAATTTTTTATTGTTATGTTAATCACCATAGATTACATCATTAGTTTTTGATGTAGTGTTCCATGATTCGTTGATTGTGCATAACACCCAGTGCTCCACGCAGAACGTGCCCTTTTTAATACCCATCACCAGGCTAACCAATCCTCCCACCCCCCTCCCCTCTAGAACCCTCAGTTTGTTTTTTAGAGTCCATCGTCTCTCATGGTTCATCTCCCCTTCCGATATCCCCCCGCTTCATTCTTCCCCTCCTGCTATCTTCTTCTTCTTTTTTTTTTTTCTTAACATGAATTGCATTGTTTCAGAGGTACAGATCTGTGATTCAACAGTCTTGCACAATTCATAGCGCTCACCATAGCACATACCCTCCCCAATGTCTATCACCCAGCCACCCCATCCCTCCCACCACCCCCCACTCCAGCAACCCTCAGTTTGTTTCCTGAGATTAAGAATTCCTCATATCAATGAGGTCATATGATACATGTCTTTCTCTGATTGACTTATTTCGCTCAGCATAACACCCTCCAGTTCCATCCACGTTGTTGCAAATGGCAAGATCTCATTCCTTTTGATGGGTGCATAATATTCCATTGTATATATATATACACCACTTCTTTATCCATTCATCTGTCGATGGACATCTTGGCTCTTTCCACAGTTTGGCTATTGTGGACATTGCTGCTATAAACATCGGGGTGCACATACGCCTTAGGATCCCTACATTTGTATCTTTGGGGTAAATACCCAGTAGTGCAATTGCTGGATCATATGGTAGCTCTATTTTCAACTTTTTGAGGAACCTCCATACTGTTTTGCAGAGTGGCTGCACCAGCTTGCATTCCCACCAACAGTGTAGGAGGGTTCCCCTTTCTCCGCATCCCCGCCAACATCTGTTGTTTCCTGACTTGTTAATTTTAGCCATTCTGACTGGTGTGAGGTGGTATCACACTGAGGTTTTGATTTAGATTTCCCTGATGCCAAGTGATGTTGAGCACTTTTTCATATGTCTGTTGGCCATTTGGATGTCTTCTTTGCAGAAATGTCTGTTCATGTCTTCTGCCCATTTCTTGATTGGATTCTTTGTTCTTTGGGTGTTGAGTTTGATAAGTTCTTTATAGATTTTGGATACTAGCCCTTTATCTGATATGTTATTTGCAAATATCTTCTCCCATTCTGTCGGTTGTCTTTTGGTTTTGTTGACTGTTTCTTTTGCTGTGCAAAAGCTTTTTATCTTGATGAAATCCCAATAGTTCATTTTTGCCCTTGCTTCCCTTGCCTTTGGCGATGTTTCTAGGAAGAAGTTGCTGTGGCTGAGGTCGAAGAGGTTGCTGCCTGTGTTCTCCTTTAGGATTTTGATGGACTCCTGTTTCACATTTAGGTCTTTCAACCATTTTGAGTCTGTTTTTGTGTGTGGTGTAAGGAAATGGTCCAGTTTTATTCTTCTGCATGTGGCTGTCCAATTTTCCCAACACCATTTGTTGAAGAGACTGTCTTTTTTCCATTGGACATTCTTTCCTGCTTTGTCAAAGATTAGTTGACCATAGAGTTGAGGGTCCATTTCTGGGCTCTCTATTCTGTTCCATTGATCTATGTGTCTGTTTTTGTGCCAGTACCATACTGTCTTGATGATGACAGCTTTGTAATAGAGCTGGAAGTCCGGAATGGTGATGCTGCCAGCTTTACTTTTCTTTTTCAACATTCCTCTGGCTATTTGGAGTCTTTTCGGGTTCCATACAAATTTTAGGATTATTTGTTCCATTTCTTTGAAAAAAGTGGATGGTATTTTGATGGGGATTGCATTGAATGTGTAGATTGCTCTAGGTAGCATTGACATCTTCACAATATTTGTTCTTCCAGTCCATGAGCATGGAACGTTTTTCCATTTCTTTGTGTCTTCCTCAGTTTCTTTCATGAGTATTTTATAGTTTTCTGAGTACAGATCCTTTGCCTCTTTGGTTAGATTTATTCCTAGGTATCTTATGGTTTTGGGTGCAATTGTAAATGGGATCGACTCCTTAATTTCTCTTTCTTCGGTCTTGTTGTTGGTGGGTGTATAGAAATGCCGCTGATTTCTGTGCATTGATTTTATATCCTGCTACTTGACTGAATTCCTATATGAGTTCTAACAGTTTTGGGGTGGAGTCTTTTGGGTTTTCCACATAAAGTATCATATCATCTGCAAACAGTGAGAGTTTGACTTCTTCTTTGCCGATTCGGATGCCTTTTCTTTCTTTTTGTTGTCTGATTGCTGTGGCTAGGACTTCTAGTACTATGTTGAATAGCAGGGGTGATAGTGGACATCCCTGCCATGTTCCTGACCTTAGGGGGAAGGCTCTCAGTTTTTCCCCATTGAGAATGATATTGGCTGTGGGTTTTTCATAGATGGCTTTTATGATATTGAGGTATGTACCCTCTATCCCTATACTCTGAAGAGTTTTGATCAAGAAAGGATGCTGTACTTTGTCAAATGCTTTTTCTGCATCTATTGAGAGGATCACATGGTTCTTGTTCTTTCTTTTACTAATGTATTGTATCACACTGATTGATTTGCGGATGTTGAACCAACCTTGCAGCCCAGGGATAAATCCCACTGGGTCGTGGTGAATAATCCTTTTAATGTACTGTTGGATCCTATTGGCTAGTATTTTGGTGAGAATTTTTGCATCCATGTTCATCAAGGATATTGGTCTGTAATTCTCCTTTTTGATGGGGTCTTTGTCTGGTTTGGGGATCAAGGTAATGGTGGCCTCATAAAATGAGTTTGGTAGTTTTCCTTCCATTTCTATTTTTTGGAACAGTTTCAGAAGAATAGGTATTAATTCTTCTTTAAATGTTTGGTAGAATTCCCCTGGGAAGCCATCTGGCCCTGGGCTTTTGTTTTTTGGGAGATTTTTGATGACTACTTCAATTTCCTTAGTGGTTATAGGTCTGTTCAGGTTTTCTATTTCTTTCTGGTCCAGTTTTGGTAGTTGATACATCTCTGGGAATACATCCATTTCTTCCAGATTCTCTAATTTGCTGGCATATAGTTGCTCATAATATGTTCTTATAATTGTTTGTATTTCTTTGGTGTTGGTTGTAATCTCTCCTCTTTCATTCATGATTTTATTTATTTGGGTCATTTTTCTTTTCTTTTTGATAAGTCTGGCCAGGGGTTTATCAGTCTTATTAATTCTCTCAAAGAACCAGCTGCTAGTTTTGTGGATCTGTTCTACTGTTCTTTTGGTTTCTATTTCATTGATTTCTGCTCTGATCTTTATTATTTCTCTTCTCCTGCTGGGTTTAGGCTTTATTTGCTGTTTTTTCTCTAGATCCTTTAGGTGTAGGGTTAGGTTGTGTATTGAGACCTTTCTTGTTTCTTGAGAAAGGCTTGTATTGCTATATACTTTCCTCTTAGGACTGCCTTTGCTGCATCCCAAAGATTTTGAACAGTTGTCTCATTTTCATTGGTTTCCATGAATTTTTTTAATTCTTCTTTAATTTCCTGGTTGACCCATTCATTCTTTAGTAGAATGCTCTTTAGCCTCCATGTATTTGAGTTCTTTCTGACTTTCCTCTTGTGATTGAGTTCTAGTTTCAAAGCATTGTGGTCTGAAAATATTCAGGGAATGATCCCAATCTTTTGGTACCAGTTGAGACCTGATTTGTGACCTAGAATGTGATTCTGGAGAATGTTCCATGGGCAGTAGAGAAGAATGTGTATTCTGTTGCTTTGGGATGGAATGTTCTGAATATGTCTGTGAAGTCCATTTGGTCCAGGGTCATTTAAGGTCTTTATTTCCTTGTTGATCTTTTGCTTAGATGATCTGTCCATTTCAGTGAGGGGGGTGTTAAAGTCCCCCACTATTATTGTATTGTTGTCAATGTGTTTCTTTGCTTTTGTTATTAATTGGCTTATATAATTGGCTGCTCCCATGTTAGGGGCATAGATATTTACAATTGTTAGATCTTCTTGTTGGATAGACCCTTTAAGTAGGATGTAGTGTCCTTCCTCATCTCTTATTACAGTCTTTGGTTTAAAATCTAATTTGTCTGATATAAGGATTGCCACCCCAGCTTTCTTTTGGTGTCCATTAGCATGGTAAATGGTTTTCCACCCCCTCACTTTCAATCTGGGGGTGTCTTTGGGTCTAAAACGAGTCTCTTGCAGATAGCACATTGATGGGTCTAGTTTTTTTATCCATTCTGATACCCTGTGTCTTTTGATTGGGGCATTTAGCCCATTGACATTCAGGGTAACTATTGAAAGATATGAATTTAGTGCCACTGTATTGCCTGTAAGGTGACTGTTACTGTATATTGTCTGTGTTCCTTTCTGGTCTATGTTACTTTTAGACTCTCTCTTTGCTTAGAGGACCCCTTTCAATATTTCTTGTAGGGCTGGTTTCGTGTTTGCAAATTCCTTTAGTTTTTGTTTGTCCTGGAAGCTTTTTATCTCTCCTTCTATTTTCAATTACAGCCTAGCTGGATATAGTATTCTTGGCTGCATATTTTTCTCATTTAGTGCTCTCAATATATCATGCCAGTCCTTTCTGGCCTGCCAGGTCTCTGTGGATAGATCTGTTGCCAATCTAATGTTTCTACCATTGTAGGTTACAGATCTCTTCTGAGCTGCTTTCAGGATTTTCTCTTTATCTCTGAGACTTGTAAGTTTTACTGTTAGATGTTGGGGTGTTGACCTATTTTTATTGATTTTGAGAGCGGTTCTCTGTGCCTCCTGGATTTTGATGCCTGTTTCCTTCCCCAAATTAGGGAAGTTCTCTGCTATAATTTGCTCCAATATACCTTCTGCCCCTCTCTCTCTTTCTTCTTCTTCTGGGATCCCAATTATTCAAATGTTGTTTCATCTTATGGTATCACTTATCTCTCGAATTCTGCCCTTGTGATCCAGTAGTTGTTTATCTCTCTTTTTCTCAGCTTCTTTATTTTCCATCATTTGGTCTTCTATATCACTGATTCTCTCTTCTGCCTCATTTATCCTAGCAGTTAGCACCCCCATTTTTTATTGCACCTCATTAATAGCCTTTTTGATTTCAACTTGGTTAGATCTTAGTTCTTTTACTTCTCCAGAAAGGGTTTCTCTAATAACTTCCATGCTTTTTTCAAGCCCAGCTAGTATCTTTAAAATCATGATTTTGAACTCTAGGTCCGACATCCTACTGATGTCCATATTGAGTAGGTCCCTGGCATTCAGTACTACTTCTTGTTCTTTTTGTTGAGGTGATTTTTTCCATCTTGTCATTTTGTCCAGAGGAGAATAGATGAATGAGAACAAAATGCTAACAGGGTAACAACATCCCCAGAAAATATACTCTAAACAAGTCAGAAAAGATCTGAAACCGGGGGAAAAGAAAGGGAAAAAAAGAAAAAAAAAAGAAAAAGAAAAAGATAACAACAAACAAAAACAGAACAAAACAAAAAAACCCAGAATATGATCAAATATGATCAGGCTGGTGAATAGATCAGTGCCACACACTAGATTTTGGGTGTATTTTGGTCTGTTAGAAGAAAGTGCCTCCCAAAATTTTAAAGAAAGAAAAACTTATATATGTACAAAAATAAGGGTTGATACAATGAAGGGATGGAATATGACCTAAAGATGAAAATTATAAAAAATTTTATAAAAGGAATTGATAAGATAAGTTGTTTGAAAAAAGAAAGAAGAGGATTTAAAAAAAAAAAAGGGAGAGAATGTGATCAGGCAGGAGACTAGAACAAAGCCATACACTAGAGATTTAGGATATATTTTGATCTGTTAGAAGAAACTGTATCTCAAAATTTTAAAGAGAAAACAACATATATATATGACAAAAATAAGGGCAACTCCTATGAAGGGATAGAATATGGCTCTAAAAATGAAAAATAAAAATGTTTTTTAAAAAAGGGATTGATAAGATGGTTGAAAAAGGGAAAAAGAAAAATTAAAAAAAAAAGACAGTTAAAAAAATTAACTTTGAAAGACAAAAGAACCATGGTAAAAAAGCCATGGATTCTATGTGCAGTATTCCCCTAGCTCTGGAGTTCTGCCGTTCTCATTGATCGGTAAACTTGGTCTTGGCTGGCTGTTCTTGCTGATTTTCTGGGGGAGGGAAGGGGCCTGTTGCCATGGTTCCCAAACGTCTTTGCTGGAGGCGGAACTGCCCCGCCCTTGCCCTGTCTGGGCTAAGTAATCTGCTTGGGTTTGCTCTCGGGAGCTCTTGTTGCCTGCAAGCTTTCCATTTGGCTTTGGAGGAGGAGAGTGAAAATGGCGGCCTCCCAATCTCTGCCCCAGAGGAGCCAAGAACTCGGGGCCCCGCTCCTCAGTGCACCCCCAGAGAAAAGCAGTCAGTCACTCCCGTCTCCCCAGTCTTCGGCCGCACTCCATGCTCACCCGGCCTGTGACCGAGCATTTCTGTCTCTGGCACCTGACTCAGTGTGGAGTCTCCAAACCCAGCAAATCCCTGCGGTGCACTCCCGCGCCGCTCCTCCTGGGGGAGGAAGGGGAGTTTCCCCGGATCTGCCGCTTGCTGGGTCCCTGCTGGAGGAGCAGTGGCCCGACTGTGCTGTGGATCACAGTTTATGATAACCCCGAGCTGAGAGCCCCCACCTCAGCTCCGTCTCTGTGGCCGGCTTCCCTGCTCCGATACCTGGGAGCTCTGCCGCACTCAGGCACCCCCGGTCTTCCTGTGACCCTGAGGGTCCTGAGACCACACTGTCCCAAGAGGGTTCTACCCCCCACTTGGCCACTGGAGCGACGTCCTTCAGCGGAGCCGACTTCTAAAGTTCTGATTTTGTGCTGCGCGGCTCTATCACTTGCCGGTAGCGGCCGAGGGAGACCCCCTCCCCCACCATCTATCCACCTGAATATCGCCTCGGATTCACTTCTCCCCACGTCCTACCTTCCAGAAAGTGGTCGCTTTTCTGTTCAGAGAGTTGTTGCTATTCTTTTCTTCAATCTCCTGTGGAGTTCGTAGCTGTTCAGAATGGTTTGATCCCTATCTTGCTGAATTCCTGAGACCAGACGAAATCCAGGTCTCCTACTCCTCAGCCATCTTGCTCCTAGATCTCTAATATTTTTAAGCCCACGCCCCTTGGATACTGTAGCTCTTTTCAGTTTTTGCTTATACACAATTCATTCTTTGCAGCTAATTAAGCTGAAGAAGCCTGGGAATAAAGTTTGAAACAAGGTTAATAAAGTTCTTTGCCTAGGGGAAAAAAAAAAAAAAAGAAAAGCAAAACAGGGCCTAAGGGAAAATACAAGCTCAGCTTAAACCACCACTCCACCATTACAGCTGTGAGACTTCGATAAAGTTCTTCATCGTCTCTGAGCCTTAATGATTTCATGTCTAAAATGGAGATAATGTGTACATGGTAGGGTCATTAAATATGTGAAGTGTTTAACACAACGCCTAGCACGTAGAAGGCACAAAGTAGATATTTATTGGCTGCTTCTGTATTCTGAGTTTGCAATGAGCATGTAGGTGTGTTCTTTTTTTTTTTTTTTTTTAAGTTTTTACTTAAATTCAGTTAGTTTATATACAGTGTAATACTAGTTTCAGGTGTACAATATAGTGATTCAACACTTCCATACAACACCCGGTGCTCATCACAAGTGCCCTCCTTAATTTCCATCCCCTATTAACCCATCTCCCACCCCCTTCCCTGAGGGGATAACTATCAGTTTGTTTTCTGTAATTAAGAATCTGTTTCTTGGTTGCCTCTCTTTTTTCCCCTTGCTTTGTTTCTTAAATTTTACATAAGAGTGAAATCATATGGTATTTGTCTTTCTCTGACTTTTTTCACTTTGCATTATACTCCCTCAATCCGTCCATGTTGTTGCAAATGGCAAGATTGCATTCTTTTTTATGGCTGAGTAATATTCCATTATATATACAGAGTGTTAATATACCACATCTTCTTTATCCATTCTAGCCTGTGAGGGCATAAACCTACTTCAGTTGCTCTGTGTGAAACTCTCTGCTTGAGGTCCTTTATCCTAGGGTCGAAACCATCACCTGATTATCTGTATCACAATCAGTGTACTGAAAGTTTCACTCTTAGCAAAGGTTTTTTCCTCAGCAAATGACTGCTCTGTATCTCTTGGATTATAACCAGGGTTAAGTCAATTAATTTTTTTCCTGAAGGAACTAAACACATAATCTTAAAGTGCTTAATACTAATGTTAATAGCTACCACTTGTAAATTACTCACTAGGTGCCAAGTACTATGTTAAAATTGATTTAATCTTTACAGTCTTGTGAGAAAGGGATTCTTGTACCCATTTTATAGAACAGATCATTGAGGTTTGGAGAGGTTAAGTAACTTGTCCAAGGTCACAGAGCTAGCACATGGCAGAGCTGGACTCTAAACAATGTTGTCTCCATCTGAATCCAAAGCCCATGCTCTCCACCACTATTTTAAAATAATAATGGGGTTAAGAATGGAACAGAATGAGAAACTGAGCTTCTATACTCTTTTTGCTTTCCAACAAATTGTATATTAATCTAAGTCACATGTTCCATTAAGCCTTGTAATATAGAGGCAATGGCAATAAAATAGAATTTGTCTTTGTAGAACTGTTAATGAGACCAAGGAAAAGAAAACCCCATGAGAATTTTCTATTATCTAAATATGTGCAAAATCTTTTGGAGGACATTGAAGGCCAATTATTAAAATCTTGTGTGTTAGTTTTATTTAAATCTTCCATGAGTATATTCACGGGGCCTCTCCAGTGTAGTCAAAAGGGACTGTCCCTGGGTACATCTAAGTTAAAAAGTTCAATTTTCTAATTTGAATATTAGGTGCCGATTTATTTCTCCATTGGTGTTTGCTGTAATTCACTCAGCCAATTCCCTTGGGACTGCAGTTAGCAAACTTCCTGGAGGTGGGGCGTCCTTTGGAAATTAAAAAATAACAAACAAACCAGAGTCAAGAGATAAGTGACACATCACTGTTCAGAAACTTTTATGGCTTTGACAGAGAACAGAATCCAACATCCACATCCTTTCATAGACCTGATTAACAAGAAAACTTCTCCAAGTAGATAGAGCATGAAAATTGCTGCCCCTTGGAATCAGTTGTCTAACTGAGTTTAATATTTTCATTTGCTTTTCCACTGTTATTATTATTATTATTGCCATCTTAACTTATGCATTATAGCCACAGCATATGCCTCTGGGTACAAGAGGAAGGAAAGATTCAATTTTAGTGTCTGTCTTCTTTGTGCTTTACTTGAAGCAATTTGGTTTGCCACATGGAGTGAATAAAGCTGTCATGTTATTTTTTTTTTTTTTTTCAAAAAGAACACAATAACTATAATGGACTATGCATTCATTACTAAGTAGATTAATTTTTTCTTCTGTTGAATGGCATAAAAAAGGGGGATAATTTCGAACTGCATTGCGTCTGGTGAATCATGATGCACATTGCAAACCTAGGCACACACCAGGTCCCAGCTTTTCTGCCAGTGTTTTCCCAACACACAATCTTCTTTGAAGAATATTACTCAGAATGCAATAAAAACATGTTTTATGGCTTATATGTAGTAATTTGCTGCAGGAAAATGTAAATTAAAATATAACCTTCGACTCCCAGAAAATACTGTCTCTGTTGAATATTTAACTTTCGTTCTTTTGGGGTGGGGGGGGACTTAAATTCTCTCTTCCTTTTTTCTCTTTTTACATTGTCTCCTTTACATGCTCATCGAACAGCTAAACATTGCCAAATCCTTCCTTGTATGTTAGAGACGTTAGCTGTGCTCATACGAGCATTCAGATGTGCCTGGCCCTGCCCAGACGCTCACTCTGGTGGGCCCTTGGAGCCGTTTCATGACGGAGTGAAGATTTCCCTAGGAAATAGCTCCTTACCAGAGAGGCGAGAGTTGAGGGACATATGTTTGTTTCAAGACAATGAGAAAGGGTCGGAGGAGAGGGTCATATGGGCAAAACGTGATCATTTAGATCACTCATTCCCCATGGAGTCCCCTTGGGAGTGGGGACTATGAATATAAACTTTAAGAACTGTTTTACCAAAAATATCTTTAGACATTGGGAGCACAAAGAAGCACTTTTGGTAACCTAGGTTAACAGATGGTAATAATAATAATTAGCATTTATTGAGCTCTTCCTAATTACTAAACATGGAACACACATCGGCTTACTCACGCATTATCATAATCATCAGGTGGCCCTTGGGTAAGGCCTTTATTCTCTCCATTTCAGAGATGAGGAAGCTGAGGCTTGGAGGGCATATCTAACTTGGCCTGTGGCCATGCAGCTAAAAAGTGGCAGATCCAAGATTCTAACTCAGATCTCTCTAATCTTAAAATCTACTGTCTGGACCACATTGCCAATAACATCTTCCGCCAAGTCCAACAGGAGTACACTGGAGCATGGGATAGAAGCTGTGGGCTGAGAGGTCGTTCAGGCCAGCCTATATGTGCCATGGAAGGTGGGAGACTACTGGGCATTAATGCACACTCAGTGTGGGTATCTGATTCCTTCCTACTCCTATCAGAAGCTTCTTGTTGGCTTCTTGACAATCTCTTAGCTGCTGAGTAAGAGGAGGAAAGCAGCTCCTGGCAGACGTTAGCCTCAATGACCGCTTTTGGGAACACACGTGAAAGAACTCCTGGGTTTCCCAGAATAATTAGGGGGAGATTCAAAGGCAATTGGAGTTCTGGAAGAGTGAACTGGTGACAAAATAAAATGGATTCTGTTTTGTTACTGTTTGATGACCCTATTTTTAACCTCAGATTAAAAGGTTAGGAATTTTAGGTCCTTGGTTAGGACTAGGGAAACGGGTTATGCAAAGAACCTCCCAAATCAGGATTTGGCTGGTAATGAAACGAGGAACATGGCCTCTGGTTTTTATCTTTGGATGCCCTTACATTCTGGTTTATGAATTCTGGGTGAGTGAAAACAACTCTGGAGTGCTGTTTTCTTCCCTCTGAGCTTGTTTAGCAAGAGGACAACTTCTGCCTCTTTCCTCCCCAACCTCAATTATTATTCAAAAAGTATTGCCAAGCATAGGCCCTTTACCAAATGAAAAAGTGCTTGATCACCAATCATCTTTGTCATATATTTTTTTTAAGATTTTATTTATTTATTTGACAGAGAGAGAGAGAGCGAGAACAGGAACACAAGCAGGGGGAGCGGGAGAGGGAGAAGCAGGCTTCTTGCTGAGCAGGGAGCCTGTGGGGAACTCGATCCCAGGACCCTGGGATCATGACCTGAGCAGAAGGCAGACACTTAACGACTGAGCCATCCAGGCGCCCCATCTTTGTCATATTTGGAACACCTACTCTTCACAAGAGGCACAGCACAAGGGACTGGGGACCCGGAAATGACTAAGCTGGGATTCCTTGCTCTTAGTCAATTCCCCTCTCCTGCAGAGAGACAGACAGGTATGTAACTAATCACACACACAACCAAAGAAAACAGAACTAAGTGGAGACAAAGTAGCAAAAGTATAGGAGGGTTTGGGCATCGAGTACCATTCTTATGAGGGTGGGGGCTTTGCCCATTTTCTCTGTCAATCCCGTTTAGGTAAATATATGTTTTGGGTAGATGCTATTTCACATTATTCTTCCTGGCTTTCCCACTCTGTTCCCTCACTTATTCATCCTTCTTGGGCTCTCTCTACAGTCTCTTCCTCTCTCCCCTTCCAAAGCCCTTCCCAGACACCCACTGAAATTACTGAGCTCCTACTCAGAACCACCTTCACATCAAGCTACTAACGACATGTTCTTGCCAACCATTACTCTTTAGTCCATCTGTCTTCTTGTCTGCTCAGAAGAGTCCAAAAGTATTTCTAGATCTTTAACAATCTTTAAGCCACATGAGGGAAATGCATTTAAACTAGTTAATAAGACCACAGGCTAAGGGCAAAGCACTAAGATCGACTTTTATGTACCCAATTACCACCTTAGATGTCAACTGTGCACCAGGGGGTTCTTAATGAGTTATGTAAGGGAGAGAGTCTTTGAAATGGTTTGGCCTTTCCTCCTTCCTTTATAACCCGGCATCTATCCTACTCTGCTGGAAGGAGCAGCTGAAAAATGCAAAAGAGAGCAACAGCAATAAGGGAAAACTGTACGATAGCGGGGACTTGGCTGTGTTGCTCACTGCTCCATTTCTACCACCTAACACGCAGTGGTACTAGATAAATATTTGCTGAAAGGGGAGGGAGGGGAGAGATTGAGATAAACATTGGACTTGGCTTCTACTAGATGAACTCTGAGATCCTTTCTTACTGAGATTTTAGGACCCAATAACAGTGAGAACATAAATTTGAAAAACTATGTAAACTCATGATGTTGCATTGTTTCCTATCCCATCTTCTCTGTATTTACAAGTCGTTACATTGGTATGGCCAATATTGAGATCAAGGAAGGGAGAATAGAATCAAGGCAATGGAAAGAATTTCAAAAGGCTATTTATTTTATCCCCAGTTGGCAACTAAATCATCCCATAAAAGGACGTACGGTGACATAATGGAAAGTGTGCAGGCTTTGGAGTCAAACAGAGCTGGGTTTGAATTCCTGTTTAGCTGCTCACAGACTGCATGACCTTGGACAACATAACATCTTTGAGCCTGGTTCCTCTTTTATAAAATACATACCATAAGAAAATATTTGAGGGTTTTGCACCTTGCACAAACTGACACATAGAAGGACCTCAAAAATATGTTAGTTCCCTTTCTCCTCAGAAAGCTATATGCACATAATTATTTTTTAAAAGATACATCTTGGGGCACCTGGGTGGCTCAGTTGGTTAAGCGTCTGCCTTCAGCTCAGGTCATGATCCTGGAATCCTGGGATGGAGCCTCAAGTCGGGCTCTGTGCTTAACGGGGAGCCTGCTTCTCCCTCTCCCTCTGCCCCTTCCCACTCATGCTCTCTCTCTCAAATAAATAAATAAAATCTTTTTAAAAAAAGATACATCTCAGGGCACCTGGGTGGCTCAGTCGTTAAGCATCTGCCTTCGGCTCAGGTCATGATCCCAGGGTCCTTGGATCGAGCCCTGCATCGGGCTCCCTGCTCCGCGGGAAGCCTGCTTCTCCCTCTCCCACTCCCCCTGCTTGTGTTCCCTCTCTCACTGTGTCTCTCTCTGTCAAATAAATAAAATATTTAAAAATAAATAAATAAATAAAAGAGATACGTCTCAATTTCCTTTAGTATATCAACATCTTACAGATGTCCTAGCCTCATAAGTCTACAGATTTTGTAATTGTGCTGACATGAAAGGCCTTTTACTTACTTAAAAAAAATGTTGAACTTACTGTTGGTTGGAATATCAGTTGAATAACATCACTACTGCCAAATCCCCATTTGTACAGTAACCCTTCATAAACTTAAAGATCATTGTTGAGTCCTTTGTGAGCCTGTTATAAAACCCAACCCTTACATTGCCTCATTTGTCAGGGGTTTTTAAAGAAAAGGATTCTTATAAACACTTAGTATATGACTAGGTCTTAACCTGCTTTAAGACAGGACCTTGTTTTCACTCCAGCAAGGCAGAAGCTAAAACATTAATAACAATTCTAACTATGGAAGATATAGATCAAAGCTAGAAGAAAAGAAAACATATATTACCTCCTTCTACTAAATGAAGGTTAAGCTCTCTTCAAAGACCTTTAAGTTTAAAATAGTTGTTATACAGCCAATTGCCTTGCAAGGTGACTGGAGACAGAGGAAACTTGACCTCTAAGAAGTGTTTAAAAATGGAAAGAAGGTTCTGGAGTAAACTTTTCTAGGCCAGGGACTGAGTCTTAATCCTTCATGATTCTCAGGCATCAGGGGCATGTCTGGCACCAAGTAATGGTTAGAAATCTTAAGCTGAATTGAAGTAACAGTTGTCACCTCCATAAAAACCGTAACAGGAGTACTTTAAATAGAAAAACAGAAAATATAAAAATTAAAACCTAATAATATTAATATTATACTCATTATTTTAAAAGTGGTCCTACTATTTCCTTAAGATGCATGTTGCCCTTTAAAGCAAAGAATAGTACTTTATTTTTTTTTTATGCTTTTGAAAAAATATTTCAAAGGCCATTAGTTCTGGGTCATAAACTACTATCTTTTCTCTGGATCCAATTAAAAGTACTCAGTAAGGGAGCACCTGGGTGACTCAGTCGGTTGAGTGTCACTCTTGGTTTCCACTCAGGTCGTATCTCAGGGTGGTGAGATCGAGCCCCACCTGGGGGGGGGTCCACACTCAGCATGGGGTCTGCTGGAGATTCTCTCCCTTCCTCTCTCCCCCTCCCCCTCTACCCATCCACCCCCCCCGCTCGTGCACATGCACACACCCTCTCTCTAAAATAAATAAATAAAATCTTTTTAAAAAAATACTCAGTAAGGAGATTTCCATGAAAACTGATTTGTCTATGTGGTATAGATTCATTCCCACCCACTTCTGCCTTCAGTAGACAGGGCCATTCCACCGCATTTACTTCGGGGCTGCCATTTCCTTTCATGGCTGACATTCATCCCTACACATGTAGCAATGCACGGGTGTCCTAAATGTGTGAAGGAAACTTATTTCAGGCATACAATAATCGGAATACGTAAGAGTCTTCTGTCGTGCAACTCGGTAGGAAGGCTAATAACTACCACGTGGGGTTGTGGTACAGAGTAAGTAAAAGAATGAATGCGTCACTCAATATATGCCGGGACCATGAGAGTAGGCACCAAATTAATGTTATTAGTGGTTATAGGAATAATAGTAGTAAACAGAATAGATCCATCTATCAGGCAGGCCTGAGTTCAAATCCCAGCTCAGCCATTTTACAGCTATGTAAATTTGGGGCAAGTTGTTAAATCTCTCTGAGCCTCAGCTTTTCCATTTACAAAATCTGGACACTTACAGCACCTATCTCAAACCACTTTTGAGACAATTAAACTTGATAATCCACTTAAAGAATTTGGCACAATGTATGTTTCTCGGTATGTGTTCAACAAATGTCTATTATTCTTATTACCATCATTATTATCAATAATAATTCATTAATTAATTTTGTCTGTACTTTAAGGGAAAATGGTAAGTAAATTAAATATCTAGAAAATGAATCTCAAGTCTTGAAACCAAAGAAATAATTAAATATAGTAATTACAAATGGAGAGAGGGGTTTGTATATTGGTGATCAGTTGGAGCTTTCTTAGGATAGAGATCCTTCTTTTTCCCAAGACCTTGATACATCTTAGAGAGGTGGTGGGAATAAATGTAAGAACTTAAAAAATACCTGCTTTTGGTTAAGATATGCTCTCCTTTTCATTTTAAAGATCACTGATTTATAAGAATACTATTATAATTTATTTTTAAGAATTTTATTTATTTTGATTTTTTATTTTTAAGAATTTTAACTAGGTACAAAAAGTTGGAAGAGTTGTTTAAAATGTTAATTAAAATAGACAAAGGCAGAAAATAGAAAAGATTTTAGAGGATATGTATTTACCACATCATTTTGAAGATGAGGGCACTGCGATGAAGACTTGCTTGGGGTCATCTAGGGGAGTAGGCGTGGGGCTCAGGCTAGGTTTCGTTATTACTCTGCAGACCACTCTGTTACAGCTCGACAAAAGTTAAGTCAAGGTGCTGATTAGCCAAGCCTGAGTCTCCATGAGCCAGAGAAATGGAAGTATTACACTGTAGTCCACGACTGAGTTCTTCAGTGCATGAAAATCCTATCATGTTCTGCTTGGTATGATTCATCTTTGGTGTATAATATGTCATAGCTATGCATTGATTTTGTCAATTTAATGTGAAGGAAATTAATTTAATTAATTATTGAACGAACCAGTGTTTCCTTGTAACCCCATGACACTTGCCCTAGAACATACATCTACTTTTCTTCCTTCAACTGTAACTCTTTTGTATGACCAGTGATAAGGCTTGGCTCCACAGCTCTCAAAAGCTCTTAAGGTTTTCCCATCATCTATTTTATCTCTAGAGTGCCCATACATTTTATGAAATCATTCACATTACTCCTCAGAGATTAAGAACTGATTAATATAGGACATTAATGACATTTTAAGGTCCCAGGCTCCACTTTATCCTAAGCTTGTGAAAGGCTACTGTTTGATTACAATCATTCCATTCTCAGAGAGATTTCCACTTTGTAATAGATACATGGCTGCAACAGCCTCAGAATGCGCATTCCCTCTTAAAACGCAGACCAAAAAAAGCACTTCAGTCTTTTTTCCAGAACTTGTGAGAAATATTTCAAAGGCTTCTCAATGGCATTGGTTTGGTCACATGTCTATGTCTAAACCAATCACTATGGACAGAAGAATGTGTGGCCAAGCTTGGCTCAGACACCATCCCTGGGGTGAGGTTGAAGGCAACCCCACCAGGACCATATATAGTGAGAGTGGCAAGTGATGAATCCCCAAGTAACCACTGGAGATGGACTGGCTTCTGATCTAATAAATGTCTGCTATTCGGGGGAAAGTCTCCGAACCATGGAATAATAGGATAGTAAGCCTGGGACCCTTTAGTTAGGAAAGATGGAACCTAATGGAACTTCTTAAAACTATAAACATTCCATACAAATGAACACCAAATCCTTAATTATTGTAATAAGAATACCACTTTTGAAATTTTGGAAGTTATTTTAGTAGCGAGAGGTGCTACTTTATGTAGGCAGTATCTTTATGGGATTCTTTATCACCAAGGGGCTGCACTTCTGAAAAATATCATTAATTCAAAAAATTCGGTGGAGGGGGGAGAGCCTAAATTAGTAATGTAGAAATGGATAAGACACCCCAAATTTCTGTAACTCCTTTCGAAAACTGAGCTAAATGATCCTCTAGAGCAATCTATGTATTCTCTTGAGGCCTGGATAGTCCCCCAGCCTTAACAGGCCAGTTCAACTGCATAAGCTCTTAAGTCCCTAAGAAAAGTCTAAGGAGGAAGCAAAGCAGAAAGCTGCAACCAGGCTCTAAAGAAAAAGAACATGCACTCCCCTGCTTCATTTGTAGATCTAACAGAGAGAAGACGCAGCTGTAATCTGCATAAGTGAATCAAGAGAGTAAGAAAAAAAAAACATGTTTTAAAATTCAAAGAAATTTTGCTTGAGACCAAAAACAAACCAAATAAACGAATGATTGTACATTCGAGCTAAACATTTATCTTCAAATTTTTTGTTTTTGATTACTAAATTATAACTCACATATAAAATAAATATATTATTAATTATATGATTACATATCATATAGGATATTATATATCGTCATACATAGCCTCATAGTTAATCATTGAGTACTCGATGAGCAAGGACATTTTTGCTCTTTTCCTCCTGCCTCCTGAAACAAAGGTCTGATAAGTTCCTGATTCTTACACTGGAGCCTGTTTCATCAAAAAAAGTAGAAATTCTTAAGAATGTAAATGTGTCCTTCGAGCAGCCTTTCATTCCCTTTTCTTTTTTTCCTGGGGTATCATTGTGCTTTCCTGGTGATTTAGCCACTGAGGAATGATGAAAAGAATTATCTGTTTCAATGACTTGTGGCTTATTGTAGGCACTGGGGACAAAGTTGAAATAAAAGGTCACAATGAGATTTGATTGTTCTTCATGTTCTGTCACAGACAGGAATAAAGGCATGCCTTGGGAAAGAAGCTGTGTAGAAACAGAACTTCTTGCTGTACATTATGCAAAACCATAGATACTGTGCTTTACAGAAAATAAATGTTTTTAGAGATATGATACTTGGTTCCAAATTATGCCAAAATCATTTGAAATAAAATCTTTAAAAATATGTGAACATTACATTTCTAGAAGTTTGGGATCTATGAACCCAAGATACTTTTTTTAAAAAATGGGTTTGGGGCTCAGAGTGGGCAGTTGCTTAATTTATTCCTTAGCTATGCCCATTGACTTGATCAAAGGTGTGACCGTATGAGTAAAGTCATATACCTATTTGCTCACTCACTGAACAACTATTTATGGGACTCATTCTATGTGTCAGAAATAGAACACTGAATAGGACAAAGACTTAGCCTGGTGGGAAGTCTCCTGGGAACACAGAAAGTAAATTAAGATATTTAAATTGTGAGTGTAGTAAGTGACACAAAAGGAAAGCATGATGGGAGTGTCCAATGAGGAAGCCAAGAGGTAGGTAGGTGGAGGTAGTCAGGGACAGGATGAGTGGCAAGAAGAGGCAGAGGACACTATATCTCTGAAGTTTCTGAGATGGAAAGGAGCATGAGGTATTCAGTGAGCTAAAAGGAGATCCACAGGAAGAAGGCAGGTGTGAATGAGGGTTGAAAGAGGAGAGGAAAGAGGCAGAGCACATAGAGTCTTGAAGGCATAAGAATCTGAAGCTTTATAAACAATGGAAATTCATGGGAGAGGGTTGTTGTTTTTTTTTAATGCATGTCATTGTCTTATTTTTGTTTTATTTTGAAAGATCCCCTTTTCCACAGTTTAGGGAATCAACCGGAGAGGTATAAGCACAGAGATAGGGAGACTTCTTGTGTCTGTTATGGTGGTCCAGAAAGCAGGTGATAGTGACTCTGCCCACCAGGGATGGCAAAGCTGGGGGAGAGAAATAGAAGGATTTGAAAAGTATTTAGGAGCCAGAATCAATAATAGAATGGGTAAAGTGAGTGAACATGACTCCCATGTTTCTAGACTGGATGGAAGGCAGGGAGGGCAGTCCCCGGTGTTGGGACCTCCCACGGCAGAGGATGTTTGAGGAGAGACTAATGTCAGTTCTGGAAAGGTTTGTGTCATATTCAAGCAGAGACAAGGAGTTGACAGTCAGTTACTTGGGCCTGGAATAGAGTGGAAAAGTCGAAACTAGATCTCTTTGCAAGTTTTTGTACTTAACACTTTCAGATGCTTCCTAGTTACCAGTCCCTTTCTAAGCACTTCATAAACACTAAACTGTTTTCATCTTCCTGAAACCCTCTAAGGCAAGTGCAACTGTTAAACCCCTTTTACCAGGATTGTTAAAGTTGCCCAGCTAGGGGATATAGAGTCAGGATTCCAACCCAGACCGTCCGGCCCCGGAGTCCACACTTCTAACCACAAGGCTGCAAGGCTGAGCCCAGGAATCAGATGGGCGGGCGAGATGGTAGAGCACTAAGAGGAGACAAGGGAGCCCCGAGGAGCTCACATTGTTAAGGTCAGGAGAGGAAAGTGAATTGACAAAGGAGACAGGTGACTTGTACAAATCCATTAGACCCATTTGTCCCAACATGCTCTCCCAGCAGGGCCTCACACATTGAAGTCAACAGAGCCCAGATGACATTCATCTCCATTAGCCTGGACACCCTCACCACCGGATACAAAGTTTCAGGGATTTATCCTCCTTGAAAACCTAGGACAGAGCTACCACGCCACTTTCCCGGCTCTGCTCAATTGGTGTTCCTCCAAGGCTGACTCTTTTGCCAATAACTTGACTTGTATTATTTTTAGTGAAATATCATGTAGCAAGCTGCTCCTAAAATATTTCCAGTCTGGAGTGCTGGCAAGAAAAAAAAAATCAAAAAAGAAGAGAGCTGGGAGTGGAGGGCAAGAGTGGGAAAAGAAACGGAATAATGAAAGGTGAAGGGCAGACCACACCCAAAAACTGTGTCAGAAAGAACACAATCTTTTAAGTGAGAAGGCTGGAAACTTATCAACACGTTCTGATTGATCTTAATCTCAATGAACTGCCACCCACTCCTGCCTGCATCTTTCCTAATCAAGCAATTACCCAGTTCCTCTGTAGTGAGGGTGTTAGTTGGTTTCCACTGGCTGTACAATTTCACAGTGCCTCGGCGCCGGGAAGCCTTGGAAAGTCCTATCTAAGAGCCCAGGCTGTGGATTTGAATAAGCACAGGGTGAGTTCAGGCTCTGTGTTAAATGCAGGACTTTAGGAAGTCACTAATCTATGGTCTCAGTTTCCTCATCTGAGAAATGGGGATGATGATAAAACCTACTTCATAGAGTTCTTATGAAACATTCAATATAGTACGTGGCCTGTAGAATAGTAAATACTCAAGAAGCATTCATTAATCTTATTTTTATTATTATTAGAAAGGTTGGTGCTCTCTAAATGCTTTTAGCAACATAATATGCCATGGTATTTGCAAGAGCACCAATGCACCATATTAATAGTAAGTCATGGTCACAGCCATTAAAGGAGGATTTTGAAACTTAATTTGAGTATTACTAATTGAATTACTCTTAACTACTGTTTGTATCTGGCAGCATTCGGAGAAGCAGAAGTACTCTGTGTGTGGGGGGCGGGGGTGTTGGGGAGAGAGAGAGAGAGAGAGCGAGAGTGAGAGCGAACACAGTTTGTCATAGAGATTAGACTTTATACTTTATACTTTATGTGGGATCTGGTTCAGCAGTCTCTGTAAGTCCGTTGTCTTCCTGTCTGACACGGGAGCTTGAAGCCAAGGAGCAGGCCATCAGAAAGAGAAGACAGACGTAGAATCAGGGAGAACAAGGACAGACTGGAACCCATAATAGGAACTGGAGCCCATAAGGATGGATTGAGACCGAGTTCTTGTTATCTCTGACCTTAATTATTTGGCTGTCCTGCAGAAATGGGGACCCTTAGGCAAGGAACTAAACACGCAAATGGTCCAGGAGTCAGAGAAGCTAAAGAAAGCTCTGGAAGAAGGAAGGCAGTTGTAGGCCCATCCACTACCTCACACCAACAAGGTGAGCTAGCAAATAGACAATAATGTGTGAAAACTACAGAATGATAGTTGCTTCAGTTTGCCCTCTAAATGTCCCAATAAAATCTCTTTTGTAGTCCACCCCAAAGGGAAGCACACAGGAAAGGGAATTCTGAGAAATATATTTCAGCCCTGCCAATTGCTGACACATCACAAAACCACCCAATTGTTATTGCCGTGGATATTTACTGAACAGATATGTGCTCAGCACTGCACTGACTGCTTTACTTTCCTTATTTCATCTATTTTCACCCCAAACCCCACAAGTCTAGCTATCACAGTTGAGGAAACTGGGGAAAATAATTCTTCTTGAGTAACTTGGCCACAGTCAGATGAGATTTATTTATAAGTGATGAAACATACAGATAAGTGTTGGAGTTGGTGTCTGCATTAACCAGATTTTCTATATCATTAGAATTCCTCTCCAAAACAGCTTAGCTAATGACTACGGCAGATAATCATCATGCAGTTCCTATCCCGCTCTTGTTAAAAATAATAAGGCAAGATAGGCCCAAGGCACTGATGTACCTAGTGATAATATAACACTCTTGGAATCCTAATGAAAGCGAAGTAATTTTCAGGTACTTTTATACATAAATATTATTCTCTTAAAAATTAAATAGATATCAACACCAAATGGAATTAATCTTTAGGCTCAATTTATTTCATTTCAAAAGCTATAAATTAATTTTAGTTACATTCTAAATGTAAGTCATAGCTAGCATACCATTATCTTGTATGTGGGCATGCAATCTGCATCAATTTGCACTGAATTTAATAAGAATTGAAACGGAAATCCTCATTGTCATTTAGCTAAGAGTAATCAATATCTGTGAAGTTGAGATTCCTGTGGCAACCATGGGATCTCACCCACACAGGCAAAATCCCAATTTACCAGTTAAAAGCTGGTTATAAAGAAAATATAGGGTAACTGCTGAGTAAGGTACAGATCCTCCTGTAGATGGCTATAAACTCTGGACATAGGTAAAAAAAAAAAGAAATTAGCTAGCTGAAATCACTAGAGACTGCAGTGAGGCAAACATTCTTTTTTTCTTTTAAGGTTTATTTATTTTAGAGCGAGAGCGAGAGCTGGGGGGAGGAGCAGAGGGAGAGGGAGAGAGAGAATCTCCAGCAGACTCCCCACTGAGTGAGGAGCCTGATGTGGGGGCTTGATATGGGGCTCGATCTCACGACCTTGAAATCATGACCTGAGCCAAAATCAGAGTCAGATGCTTAACCGACTGAGCCATTCAGGTGCCCCAAGGCAGCCAGATTCTTACAGGAACTCCATGCTCATAGGAATGAAGTAAATAGAGTGAGTTTCCATGATTGTCCTCAGCCCAGGACCAGGTATAGTCAGTAGGGATTCAATGACCGGGGGGGCACTGGTGGAAAACTGTAGTCTTGTCCTGGGGACTCAAAAGACTAAATATGAGGAAACCTGTCACCAAAGAAACAGGGGAAGCCGTGTAAGGAAAATGGTCAGAGAGGGCCCACTAAATTCTGTCTGCTATTACTCTCAGTCACTCTTGAACTATTCATGTGCAGAACAGACTCAAAACAGCTCTGCCAAGCCAAAAGGTATAAACTGGATTTAGACTCGCTACTCTTGAGTTTTCAGTTCCAGTACAAACCAAGAAACTTTCTGGCTAAAACAAAATGAACAATATCTATTGATACTTATTGTAGTGCTAGATAGTTCTAGTAGGTTAGCTCAAGATAGAGAATGACTAGCCATTTCCATATGACAAACTATTGTAGAGCAAACCAAGTGCGAGGAAGATGAAAGAAATGCTCTAAGTTGACCTTGAAACCAAGCTTTGGAAATGTGATCTAAATGTGGAATTCAAATAAATCCTACATCTCATGGGCTCCTCATGTTCTTCCTCCTGCATAAAGTCTTACTTTTCTGATTACTGCATACAGACTAATACATCACCTCTGAAATCCTTGCTACTTCTTTTTTTTTAAGATTTATATATTTGAGAGCGAGAGAGCTGGGGGAGGGGCTGAGGGAGAGGGTGAGGGAGAGATTCTCAAGCAGACTCCTTGCTGAGCACAGAGCTGGATGTGGGGCTCAATCTCACGATCCAGAGATCATGACCCGAGCCGAAATTGAGTCAGACACTTAACCAACTGAGACACCCAGGTGCCCCAAATCCTTGAGATTTCTGATCTTTCATGCAGCATGACTCTGATACTATCTTATAATAAAATTACTTTCATGTAAGTATCACCTCAAGTTGTGTTGGGGTTAACAGGATATTGTGCCATGATCAATTAACGATGTCTGCCATAGGCAAGTAGACCATGTCATGTATACTCCACATCCCCCTTTTCGAGCCCTCTTAAGTGTTTTACAGATATTGTCTTACTGAACCCTCACAATAACACTCTGAAGTAGATATTATTTTTTCCGTTTTGTGGATGAGAAGACTGAGTTTCTGAGAGGTTGCATAAGTTACTCAGAGTCCCTCCTACCCCATTGTCAGGGATGGAATTAGGCTTCAACGCCTGAACTTTTCCCACCATACCACTATGATTCTCTTTATAACACTACCTCCTACCTACTCAGTTCCTGGCAAGTGCTTTGCATAAAATAGGTTCTTGGTAAACATTTTTATGGACTTAATAAATGGATAACATGTCAACTTGGCACATAGCAGCCTAAAATAAGGAGGTTATTTTTTTAGACAGCTGTGAAGCTGAGGGCAAGTCTGAATCAGAATAACAGAATTTTTTACCTGGAAGCCATATTTGAACATAAAATGTTATCATGTCTATGGTGCACAGAGGATTGTGGTCTGATAAACATGTCTTCAAGTGATTAACAGTAGTATCATTTTCAGTAAAAATAAGACAACAATATTAAAATCCACATGATAATTAATCTATAATTTTTTCATGGCAGAACTTGTCATCAAATGAAATTTTAGCCATATTACTTTGTGCTTCAGGTTCTTCATTGGGCTGTCATGCATATCAAAGACCACAGCTGAGCCCTAAATGTTCTTCATGATCTGATCAATATCTTTATCTTTAGCCTCATCTCTACTTTTGCTCATCTGACTAGCCTCACCTCAGTCATATCAAGTCACTTAAAGCATTCATATAACATGTAATTTTACCTCTTCTCTCTCTCCCTTTTATTTTTTAAGATTCTATTTATTTGCTTGACAGAGAGAGAGAGAGCACAAGCAGGGGGAGCAGCAGAGGAAGAGGGAGAAGCAGACTCCCTGCTGAGCAAGGAGCCCATTGTGGGACTTGATTTCAGGACCCTGAGATCATGACCTGAGCAGAAGGCAGATGCTTAATCGACTGAGCCACCCAGGCGCCCCTTCTCTCTCCTCTTATACAGTATTCTTTCTCTCTAAACTGTCCATTCCTCTTCTTTATTCTTTAACATTAATTTAAAGCGTTACCTCTTTTTGCAACTCTTCTCTGATCTCCAGAACCTAAAGTTTCCTTGTTCTTGCTCAGAGTAGAAGCCTGGATTCATCAGAGCATCTTCTTCATTTTAATTGTTGATTGAACTTTCATTCTCTTCGACCTGACCAAAAGCCTTTGAAGACACAGATCACATCTTATTTTATAACTATATCACCCAGGATAGTGTCTGGCATACAGCAGGAGCTTAATAATTATTTTTTGAATGAATGAATGTCAGTTCTATTCCTAGATGACATGTGGGTATAAAGGAGGAAGGAAAAGTTCAACTATTTGTCATGGGGGTGGGGGGAGGCGGTTTTTCTAGGAGATACAGTAGTTTATCTCTAAGTTTCTATTCGTCAGTCTGGTAGGGACTGCAGTTAGTATTCACCAAATTTCCCAGTCTTACTTGCAATTTGGTTGGTCGCGGGATGAGTTACGGTAAGTGGGATCTATGCAGAAATTATGTAAGCCACTTTTCAGCATGGCTGACAAAAGTTTCCCATGTGTAATCCTTCATTCTCATTGTCTTCCTCCTATCTCCTGCTGGATGGTACTGGGGTGACTTTGAAACTTCAATACAGTGGAGTCACAAGATGGAAATGGTCTGAGTCACTGCTTGGGTGAGAGCTAGTGCAGAGCCATTCAATTAGAAACAGCCACACTGGAAGTTAAATCACTGAGATTTGGCAGTCGTCTATTATAGGAGCTTCTGTCATTTATCATGACGAATAAAGTCAAATATGAATCTATTTGTACCCATGTTGCTCTTAGATAAGATTCTACAAACATCTGAAAATGGAGCTTTTAAGGCCTTAAGGGGGACTCATTTAATTAAGTAGCACTTATTAAATCTCTCACTGCAATGTGTTCACAAAACAGAAACTGGAAGTTGCAGAGGAAAACATTTCAGAATCGAGCAGACAGGATGCATACCCAGAGGGGACCTGAGATATGTTGTGTGTGGTCTCAGAAATATACCTATAGACTAGTTTTGAGCTAGCCCCTGTACCTTACCTTTAGGGCCTGTATATCTAGAGTCTGCAGAAATGCAGCCTGCTTGACTCTCTTAGTGACAAGCTAGGGAAAGAACGAAGGTAAGACTGTAATTAAATGAATCTTTGTGGGTCAGGATAAAGTATGTATGGCAAGGGATGGGGACCCAGAGGGGGGCCTTTCTTCCCATCCGCATGCCCCTTTCCCTTCTTCCTACTCCCAACTCTGTTTCTCTCCTACAAGTGATGGTGTTTCTGCCACTAAAGTCATGCTCTGACTGTTGTAAGTAGCCAAACTGTAACTCTAGAGATGTGGTTGCTGGTAAATAAGAAAGTAGAGCAAACCACCTGTGAGTGCACTTATATAAGCAAAACAGCCTAAGACCGTTCAGGTATCATGACCCAAGGGCTGGCTTTCCTGTGACACTGTAGAGGATATTCGATTCAACTCTGTTTTCCTTGTGTAGGATCTTAAAATAGAATGTGACAAAACAGGGTAATGCAAAGCTGAATGGATATTGTAGGAACTGAGGAATTACTGGGTCTGATTAGATTCATGGCTTAATACCAACAGAGGCCCAAATAAAGGCATCACTCAATTCCCAAGAGTTGGTCTCAAAAGGTTAATGCAGAGGACATCTCTTGGGGTGACCTCCCAGTTCTCTGTGGTCACATCTATGGGGGGCTTCCAAGAACTGAGGCTGTGTTCTAGGATCCTGCCATCATTGCCACGGGAACTAGACAACTGACCAAACTGGGGCCATGAGAGACTCAGTCCCTGGAATTTGGGGTGTCATACATATCAAAGCATGGGGTACATGGGGCTCAGGCATATTGAAGAGCTCCTTGGAGAAGAAGCTCATGAGCTTAAATGTTGAGATCCTGAAGATGCCTTCATACCTTTTTCTCCTATATTTTTGTTTTTAACTACTCCTTTACATTTTTGTAATTTTCCAATTTCATTCCACTGAACTCCCTCTTTTTCCTTTTGCTTGTCTCAGTTAATTTCTGTTACTTACAACTAGGCAATGACCATGGTGAGGCACAGACCAGATTTTTCATGTCTTTTATGGTACTGCAAACTTTATCCAGATCCTTTCCTAACCGATTTAGTTATCCGACCTCTGATGGCATCTCTGTGGTATTGAGTTTTGTCCTCTGCATGAAGTTGGCTTTATTTTTAAATTGTAAAAATCTTTATTTTTCCAGGATGTTGAATATAAATCTAAAACTCCCAAAGTAAAGTTTAAAACAAACAAACAAACAAACAAAAAAACCCAAAAAACAAAATATGACTCACAAAAAGGACATTTTTATAGTTAGAAGTTACGGGAAAAGATTTGTCAAGCATCATTTGCTAAATCTCACACATAGTGAGAAGGTGCTCAGAAACTATAAAAAAAGGAATCTTGTCCTATATTAGGCACATAGGAGGGAAGGTCAAAGAATAAGATTACCTCAAGCAACATGTTATTTTCTATCTGGATCTTAGAGAGATTTTTACTTTCAAATGTTGAATAGCTATTAAAATGGAAAAGATCTTAAATGACGGGGAGGAAAACACTGCAGGAAGTCACAAAATGAAGCAAAAACAGAAGATGCCTACAGACTGCATTCTTTGAAAATACTTTACACCTACCCACAGCTCTCCATGTGGCAAGGTCAGCATATTTCTAAACACCCCTGAGGCACACCTGTGAGGACTGCATCAAACCACAAGTAACAAAATGGCACTAAATCAGATCACTTGTTCATTGTTAACCTAGGAATCCAAATTAGAGCTGAGATCGGAAGCCCAGATTTCTACAAACTCTTGGAGACCTCGGTGGGATAAAACAGACCACCCCACTCCTGAAAGGACAGCTGCTTGATGTTTTCAGTTTCATGAGAAAAGTTTGCATTCCTTCACTTAGTTTTCTGAGTGATTCAGAAATAGATGGCAGAAGTTTTAAGGATTGTTTTTAAAGGCTCCAGAAATCCTTCCTTCTTTCCTTCCTTCCTTCCTTCCTTCCTTCCTTCCTTCCTTCCTTCCTTCCTTCCTTCCTTCCTTCCTTCCTTCCTTCCTTC